>NC_137977.1:14566912-15166912 GCF_963924665.1 Micromys minutus
TTTTTGTTTCTATTTGGTCAATTTTTGCTCTAAGTTTGATTATTTCTTGCTGTCTACTCCTCTTGGGTGTATCTGCTTCCTTTTTTTCTAGAGCTTCTAACTATGCTGTCAAAATATTCCTATCATGTTATGCTAAAATGCCTTTAAAATATTTATATGTATCCTTCTTTTTTAAAATAAAGTGGTAAAATAAGAAAAAAAAACACATCTTACTTAAAAAACAAAGATGTATACTTAACGAAATTGGAAAATCTATAGGAAACACAACTTCTACAAAGATACCAGGTACCAAAGTTAAATCATTACCAGATACACCAACCAAAGTGTCCCATAACCTCTATAGAAATAGAAACAGTCATCAAAAGGCTACCAAACAGAAAACCAACATAAATAAATAAATAAATAAATAAATAAATAAATAAATAAATAAAATACCCCCCCCCAAGAAAAAACTCAGAAGCAGATGGGTTCAATGCAGGAATTTATCAGACATTCATAGAAGACCTAATACCAGTACTCTCCAAACAATTCCACAAAAGATAAATGAAACACTACCCAATGCATTATTTAAAGCCACAGTTATACTCATATTTAAACCACACAAAATCCCTACCAAAAACAAAAAGAAAAAAAAATCAGACTAATTTCTCTCATGAACATCAAAGCAAAAATACTCAATAAAATGCTTGTAAACAAAATCCAAGAACACATCAAAACAATCATTTACCATGATCAAGTAGGCTTCATCCTAGAGATGCAGGGATGACTGAATACATGAAAATCCATCAATGTAATCCAATATAAACAAGCTCAAAGGAAAAAAATCACATGATCATTTCTTTAGATGCTGGAAAATCATTTGAAAAAATTCAGGACCCATTCATCTTAAAGTCTTTAAAATCAAGAATTCAAGGCCCATACCTAAACAAAGTAAAAGCAACATACAACAAACCAGTAGCTAACGTCAAACTAAATGGTGGCAAACTTGAAGCAATCCCACTAAAACCAGGGACTACAGAAAGCTTGTTCACTTTCCCACACCCTATGCAATATAATACAGTACATAATGTCATTGCCAGAGCAATTAGACAGAAAAGGAAGTAAGACAAATAGAAATCAGAAAGGAAAAAGTCGAAAAATTACTATTAGCAGACAATATGATGGTACATTTAATTTCTACCAGAAATTAAATCACAAAATTTCTTCCAGAAAACATCTACATCTAATAAACAACCTCAGCAAAGTGCTGGGTATAAAATTACTCAACCAAATAAGAAGCTTTCCACTAATCAATGGGTAATACATGCTGAGAAAGAAATTAGTGAATCAACACCGTTCACAATAGTCACAAACAATATGAAATACTTTGGTGTGACTCTTATAACCAATTGAAAGATCTGTATGAAAGAAACTTTAAATCACTAAAGAAAGAAATTGAAGAAGATTTCAGAAGATGGAAAGATTTCTTATGCTCATGTTTGTAAGGATCAACATTGTAAAAAATGGTTATCTTATCAAAAGCAATGTACAGATTCAATGCAATTCCCTTCAAAATTCTAACTCAATTCTTTCTAGACAGACAAAGATCAATTTGTAACTTCATTTTGAATAACAACAAGAACAACAACAAAACTAGGACAGCTAAAACTAATCTCACCAATAAAAGAACTTCTGGGCAGTCACCATTTCTACCCTCAACTATATTACAGATCAATCATGAAAAATAACAAACACACACACACACACACACACACACACACACACACACAAACACACACACACACAGACACACACACACACACACACACACACACACACACAGACACATGTTAATGGTACAGAGATAGGCAGGTACATCCATGGTACCAAACTGAAAACCAAGAAATGAACCCACACACCTATAGTCTCTTGGTATTTGATAGAGCATATAAAAACATTCAATGGGAATTCTGCTTTTAAAGAGCTAGAATGTAGTTCTACCTGATTGTGGTTTTGACTTACAATTTTATTTTATTGTGATTAAAAATTCACTCTGATTCTTGAAAAAAGTTTAACTTCACATAGTGTGGTTGGCTAAATACAACAAAATGTTTTGTTAAAAAAGAAATTCAATGAAAAAGCAACTGCCTCTTCAACAAATGGTGCTGGTTCAACTGAAAGTCAGCTGGCAGAAGAATGCAAATTGATCCATTTTTATCCTCTTCCATAAACTAAAATACAAATGGATTTAAATCTCCACATAAAAGCAAGTAAACTGAAAAAAAATAATTTCTGAAAATAAAACAGAAAGTGGGGAAGAGCTTAGAACACATAGGCACAGGGGGAAAATTTTCTAAACCGAATACCAATGGCTTATGTTCTAAGATCAAGAATCAGTAAATGGCATTTCATGAAATTGCAAAGTTTCTGTAAAGCTAAGGACACTGTCAAAAGATAAAAATGGAACCAACAGATTGGGAAAAGTTATATACCAACCACACATCTGATAGAGGACTAGTAGCTAATAGATACAAAGAACTTAAGAATTTAGACTTCAGAGAATCAAAAAATCCCACTGAAAAATGAGGTACAGAGCTAACAAAGAATTGTCACCTGAAGAATACCAAATGGTAGAGAAGCACATAAAGAAATGTTCAACATCCCTAGTCATCAGGGAAATACATATCAAAACAACCCCAAGATTCTCACACCAGTCAAAATGCCTAAATCAAAAACCCAGGTTACAGTAGATGCTAGAGATTATGTGGAGAATTAAGAACAGTCCTCCAGTTTAGGTGGGAATGTAGGCTGGTACAACCACTCTATAAATCACTCTGGCAGTTCCTCACAGAACTGTACGTAGTACTACATGAGAACCCAGCTATTCCACTCCTGAGAATATAACCCAAAAATGTTCCAACATATAATAAGAACACATGCTCCATCATGTTCATAACAGCTTTATTTCTAATAGCAAGAAGCTGGAAAGAACCCAGATGTTCTCCAGCAGAGGAATGGTTACAGACATTGTGGTACATTTACACAATGTAGTACTACACAGCCATTAGAAGCAATGACTTTTAAAAAATCTTAAGAAAATAGGTAGAATTAAAAACTATCATCCTGAGTTAAGTAACCCAGTCACAAAAGAAGAAAAATGGAATGCAATCACTAATAATCAGACTAGACCCCAAAACACAAGAAATATTTCACAGACTTTATGAAGCCCAAAAGAAAGAAGGGCAGAATGTAGATGTCTCATTCATTATTAGAATAGAGAGAAAAATAAACACTCACAGGAGGAAATACAAGTTCAAATCAAGAAGCATGGATTAAAGGAAAGAGCACTCAGAGACTGCCTCATCTGGGTATCCACCCCATATGCAGCCACCAATCCCAAGAGCTATTGCTGATGACAAAATGTTTTTACTGGCAGGAACCAGATATGGATGCCTCCTCAGAGGCTTTGCTATAGTCATACAAGGAGGTTTGCAGCTACCCATTGGATTGTACAAGAGGACCCCAATAACAGAGCTAGCGAAAAGTCTGAAAAAGAAGAAAGGGTTTACAACCTCATGGAAAGAACAACATTGTCAACCAACCAAACACTCCCAAACTCCCATGGACTAAAACACCAACCATTGAACACACATGGAAAAACCCATGGCTCCAATTGCACATGTAGCAGGAAATAGCATTGTTTGAGATCATTGGGAGAAGAGGCCTTTGGTCCAGTGAAAGCATGTTTCCCCAGTGTACGGAAATGTCAGGGCATTGAATTGAAGAAAATGATTGGGAGAGGGAACACTGTCATGGAAGGTATTGGAGGACAAAAGTGATGGAAGCTGGGGAAAAGGAAAAGAAAGGGGATAACATTTGAAATGTAAATACAGAGAATAGTCAATAAAATAACTTTAAGAAGATATATTCCAACAGAAAAATGCATTTCTTGCAAACATACCCATATTTATTAACCACATACTCCTACACCTCTCCATACATGGCACTCATTGCAGTCATCAGGACAATGACTAAGTATTGAAAAAAATTAAAAAATTAAGTATTCTAGAATTTGAATGCAAGGTTCAGAATTTTTTTCTTGAAACTGATATTAGGTTTATCCAATAATATCATAATTTGCTGTATTTGACATTTGTCTCTTCAGAGATACTGTAAGCATTTTTAAATGCTAACATAAGGATAGAGGTTAGAATACATAGAAAAAAGACATTCAAAGGTAATAAGAAACTTCTCATATTACAATTGAAGAAAGCTTTCTCTAATCATTTCAGTTGTTTAGCACAATGATTTTAGCTCTATTATAATGGTAACATCTAGGATTCATAAACAGTCCTCTTGCCTCTCTTCAGCTTGTAAAGAGTAAGAGTGGCAAGTGACTGAGTCGTGCACTACTCATCTTAAGCCTGAATGTACATTCTTTTATTCCTTGCCTCCTTATACAAAGCTCAAGCCCAAGTGGATCAAACACTTCCACATAAATCCTGGTATACTGAAGCTAATAGAACAAAAAGTGGGGAAAATCTGAGAACACATAAGCACAGGATAACTTCCTAAACAGAACACGAATGACTTATGCTATAACATCAAGAATTGACAAATGTGACCTCATGAATTTACAAAGCTTCTATAAGGCAAAGAACACTGTCAAAGGGACAAAACAGTGACCAACAGATTGGGAAATAATCTTTACCAAACATACATCTGATACAGGGCTGATATCCAATATATACAAAGAACTCAAGAAGTTAGACTCTAGAGAATCAAATAATCCTATTAAAAATGGGGTACAGAGCTAAAAAGAGAATTCTCAACCGAGGAAAACTGAATGACTGAGAAGCACCTGAAGAAATTATCAACACTAAGAGTCATTGGGGAAATGCATATCAAAACAACTCTGAAATTCCACCTCATACTAGCCAGAATGGCTAAAATAAAAAACCCAGGTGACAGCAGTTGCTGCTGAGTATGTAGAAAATTAAGAAAACTGTGCAGTTTTGGTGAGAATGCAGGCTGGTAGAACCACCATGAAAAATCATTCTGGTTGTTCTTCAGAAAACTAGACATAGTACTACCTGAAGACCCAGCTATATAATTCCTGGGCATATAACCATAAGACATTCCAACATCTAACAAGAACACATGCTTCACCATGTTCATTGCAGCCTATTTATCATAGCCAGAAGCTGGAAACAACCCAGATGGCCCTCAACAGAATAATATATACAAAACGTGTTGTGCATTTTCATATTGGGCTACTACACAACTATTAAATACAATAACTTCATGTAATTTCTAGGCAAATGGATGGAACTAGAAGCTATCATCCTGAGTGAGGTAACCCAGTCACAAAAGAACACACATGGTTTGTACTCACTGATAAGAGGATACTAGCCCAAAAGCTTGGAATACTCCCCCACAAAAATTCACAGACATTATGAAGCTCAAAGAGAAGGAAAGGCAGAATGTCTATGCCTCAGTCCTTTTTAGAAGGAAGATCAAAACACTCATGGGAGGATATAATGACACAAAGAGTGGAACACAGGTTGCAGCAACAATTATCCCTACCCTGCTTTTCCTGGCAATCCATTTCATATCCATCCACTAAACCCATGCAATATTCCTGATGCCAAGTAGTGCTTACTGGCAGGAATCTGACATGGATGCCCCCATTAGAGGCTTTGCCAGTGCCATACTGATACATCGGAGAATGTGTGCAGCTAATCATCAGACTGAACACATAAACCCCAGTGAAGGAGCTAGAGAAAGTAATGAAGGAGCTAAAAGGGTCTGCAACCCAGTGGAAAGAAGAAAATTATTAACTAACTAAACCCACCACAGTTCTCAGAGACTAAAACACCAACCAATGTGTTATCATGAAGAGACTCATGGATCCAGTTGCATATGCAGCATAAGATAGCATTCTCTGACATCAATGGGAGGAGCAGCCTTTGGTCCAGAGAAGCCTCAGTTTCTCACAGTAGGAGAATACCAAAGCACTGAGGTAGGAGAGGGTGGTTTGGAGACAGAGCAGCTTCATGGAGGTAATTGGAAAGGTAAGGGGGATGGATTGGCAGAAAGTGGATAACATCTGAAATGTAAATACATAAAATATCCAATAAAAAATAGAAAAATAAGCCTCTGGATTTAAAGGTCACTTCTATTATCAATATCAGCAATAGTGACTCATTCAACCAGAATAATAACTGAGTCAAATAAAATAACAAGCATAAAATAATACAGTAACAGATTTAATAATAAAGTATTGTGTTTTATCAAACTGTAAAAATATATTTGCTTTTGTATATTTTGAATATATATGTTTGCTAATAGACATGATAAAATGCACAAGAAGATATTCAATTGGCATTTTAACATATGTAGTATTAAAATAAATAAATAAATAAATAAATAAATAAATAGAACACATCATAACAAAGGCTTATATATACTACAGCAGTTTAGCACCTTCAAGTTGCACACTTCCTTATACACATACTTCCATATTTTTAACTATAACAATAAGTGCTGCCTCATAATTACATATACTATGTGCGAGAATAGTATATGTAATGAAGTAAAATGTAACACATAGACAATAAGACAGAAAACAGGTCTAGAAAGCAAGACAAAAGAAGATTAAAGTAAAACGATAAGTCTGTCTATAGAATGTTACATCATAAATGTGATCAGTTTAGCAAAATGAAATTAATCAGAATATAGATAAATTTGTCAAAGGATAATACAGTTTAACTTCCAAGACATGAATGATACATTTTTTAAAGATTGCTGAGATTAACATATTATAAATGTGAACATAAAATTGGCCAAGGATCATATTATGAAATTCCAAATATGTGGGATGGACAAAAACCCAAAAATGTCAATAGTCAAACAAATGAACAATCAGAAATCCAACCATTAAAGAAAATCAAGCAGAAGTCAAAATCATTGTATGCAGTTTGTTCATAGAATGAAAATGCTGAGTATTTGAAGCTGAAAACCTGGAGAAAATGTTTCAAATTCATAGAGAAACCAATCTCCTGCTTGCAATTTTATGCCTAGGCAAACTCAATCAAATATGAATGGAAAATGAAGAATAAAGACAAGTTCATAGCTATTGACTGCCAAAACCACACCTGCAATTCCTTGCTCAAATAGTACCTAATGGTTTTTAGTTCCTGAGCAAAATATGAAGAAATTCAAGCCAGAGTATTTGACTTCAACAGAGGATGGGAAAAGGGAATTCTTAGACTATTGGGAAAGAAAAATATCTTTGGTTAATGTTTACATATTCCATAGTGACATTAACAATAAACTTTGAGAGAGCACTCAAATTGATGTATTAGTAGAGAAGAATACTGTTTTTAAATTTATGGTGGAGAAATATGTACATATGTGTAGAACATATACTGTACCAACATCGGTCACCTATCTATCATCTATCTATAATGTATTTATCATCTATTATCTAATATCTATCTCTATCATTTGATATGTCTTATATAAATATCATACCCAAAGGGAAATAATGATTTTACATAGAATCAGACTAATTCGGAGGAAAAAAATAAGATAAAAGCCCTTATGTATATCTCACTCTGTAGAACATGGAAGTCTCAAATGGTTAGGTAATTTGTTTGAGGTAAAGGTCAATGAAAGAAAAGAGCCATGATTTATTGTTTATCTATTTTATTTCCCTGTCTAGGAATCTTCTTTCATGTCACTGATATGGCCAGATAGTTCAGATGCAAATTGAAGACTCAACAGATGATCCAAGAATGTCATTCTTGGTACTAACGCCAAGAAAGATCACTATCGAGTTACTAACCTGCTGTCCTCTAGTCATTTTTTAAATTTACCTTCTAGTTCTTGTCCCTCTTAGGCCCTCCTCCCACAGTTCCTCATTCCATTTCTCCTCCTACAGGGTGTTTTCAACCAACCATGCCTTCCTCTATTCTAAGACCTCAGATCTCTTAAGGATTAAGCACATCTTTCATGGAGGCATCACCAGGAAGATCTTTGCTATATATATGACAGGGACCTAGGACCAGCCTGTGGATGGGCCAGGGTAGTGGCACACACTATGTTAGCTCCTTGGGGTCTTGATAAATAGACTGATGGTCTTCCTATGGGGCTGCTTTCCTCCTCAGCTTCTTCAATCTTGCCGCTAATTCAACCACAGGGGTTCCCAACTTAAATTCAATGGTTGGGTGTAAGTATCTGCTTTTCTCAGTCAGCTGCTGGTCTGGCCTTTCAGAGGACAGCCATGTTAGGCTCATGTCTGTAGGCTCATGATAGCATTAGTAATAGTTTCACGTCCATGAAATGGATCAAAAGATGTGGGGCCATTGAACCTCCTTTTCGTCAGGCTCTTATCCATTTGTATCCCACTAGTTCTTTACACAAGAACAGTTCTGGGTCAGAAATTTTCACTGTGGGTTAGTAACCCTATCACTCTATTTGAGACCCTATTTATTTACTAGAGGTGGATGCTTCAAGTTCCCTCTCCCCAGTGTTGGACATTTTGGCTAAGGTCACCCCAATTGAGTCCTGAGAGTCCATCACTTCCCATGTCTCTGATAATTTCTAGAATGTCTCCCCACCTTTCATCCCACAATGCTGCTCATTTCCACTCATTCTCTTGAAACTCTGGGCTTCTTTCTTGTCCCCACTCCATACTGGATGTTCTCCTTTTTTTTGTGTACCTTGATTATTTTCTTTCTTCTTCTAAGTGGAATTGAAACATCCTCACCCAGGCATTACTGTTTGTGAAACTTCTAAACATTTGTGGGTTGTATTCTAGGTATTTTGTACTTTTGACCAACATCCACTTATCAGTGAGTACATAACGTGTATGTCTTTTGGGGTTTGAGTCCCCTCACTGAGGACAGCAGTTTCTAGTTTCTTTCATTTACCTGAAAAATTCATGATGTCCTTGTTTTTATTTATTTGTTTGTATTTAATTGGAATTTCTCTGCATTTACATTTCAATTGTTATCTCCTTTTGCCCCAGTCACATGTTCCCTCCCCTTGCTTGCATGAAGATGCTCCCTATTCCAACCACCCTCTCCTAAATCAGCACCTTGGCATTCCCCTACACTGGAAAAATGTGCGCTCACTGGACCAAAGGCCTCTCCTTCCATTGATGCCAGACAATTCTATCCTTTGTTCATATACAACTTGACTAATGGGTTCTCATTGTGCAATCACTGTTTGGTGTTGAATCCCTGGGAGGTCTGGAGGGTTTGGTTGGTTGATAAAGTTGGTCTTCTCATGAACTTGCAAAACCCTTTCAGCTCCTTCAGTCCGTTCTCTAGCTCCTTCCTGGAGGTCCACGTGTTCAGTCCAATGGTAGCTACAAACATCCTGATCTATAACAGTATAGCTCTGACAAAGACTCTGAGGAAGCATCCATATCAGGCTCCTGCCAGTAAACACTTCTTGGCATCAGCAATAGTGTGTGGGTTTGGTGGCTGCATATGGGATGGATCCTCAGGTGAGGCAGTCTCTAGATGATCTTTACTCCAATTCTGTCTCCTCTATTTATCCCATTATTTCTACTTATGAGCATTCTGGTCTCTATTCTAAGAAGGATTGAGACTTCCAATTTCTGCCCTTCTTTCCTTTTGAACTTTATAAGGTCTGTGAATTGGTTGTTTTGTTTTGTTTTTGTTTTTTTCTTTTTTATAGGGTGGAGTATTCAGAGATTTTTGGGCTAGTATCTGCTTATCAGGGAGTGCATACCATGCATGTTGTTTTGTCACTGGGTTTCATCACTCAGGATGATAGCATCTGGCTCCATCCTTTTGCCTAAGAATTTCATAAAGTCATTGTGCTGAGTAGTACTCCATTGTGTAAATATACCATAATGTCTGTGTCCGTTCCTCTGTTGAAGGACATCTGTATTCTTTCCAGCTTCTGGCTATTATAAGTAAGGCTGTTATGAACATGGTAGAACATATGTGCATGTTATATATTGGAACATCATATGGGTATACGCTAGGAGTGATTGAGCACAGGCCTTAAGTAGTACTATGTTCAATTTTCTGAAGAACCACTAGACTGATTCCCCAAGTGCTTATACCAGTTTACAATCCCAGTAACAATGCACATCTTGGTAAGGGCAGAATATGGATGGTTCAGTCCTTCTTAGAAGGGAGAACCATACATTCATAGGAGGAAATACAAGGTCAAATAAAGGAGCAGGGATTGAAAAAAAGATCATTCAGAGACTGCCTCACCTGCTTATCTACCTCATATGCAACCACCAAACCCAAGCATAATTGCTGATGCCAAAAAGGGCTTACTGTCAGGAGCCAGATATAGATGCCTCCTTAGATGCTCTGCCAGAGTTGTACAGATACTGTTGAGGATGCTTGCACCTATCCATCATTCTGAGCACATGAGGTCCCCAATGAAGGAGCTAGAGAAAGGACTGAAGGATCTTTAAATGTCTGTACTGCAATTCCATGGGAAGAACTACATTATACCAACCAAACCCTCCATAACCCTTTTAGACTAAAACACCAACCAATGAGCACGTATGGAGAGACCTATGGCTCCAGTTGCATATGTACCAGAGGATAGCATTGTCTTGCATCAATGGAAGAAGAGGCCTTTGGTCGAGTGAAGGTGTGCTTTTCCATTGTAGGGGAATATCAAGGTGTTGAGGTGATGAGGATGGTTGGAAGAGGGAGCACCTTTACAGAAACAAGTGGAAGGAGAAGGGGCATGATATTGTGGTGAAGGTGTATGACATTTGAAATGTAAATAAAGAAAATATCCAATAAAACTTTAAAATAATTATTTCATTTACTTATATCCCCAATGGTGCCCTCTTCTTAGTCCTTCCTAGATGATTTCTTTCCCCCAACAACCCTCTCTTTTGCCTCTGAGAGGGTCTTGCCACTGTGCAGGCATCACACCATGCTGGGGTATCAAGTTTCAAAAGAATTAAGTTCTTCTTCACTCACTGAGGCTAAGCATTGTAGCCCTTTGCTATATGTGTGCCAAGGGCCATGGACCATGCCATGTATATTCTTTGGTTGATGATTCAGTGTCTGGAAGCTCCAAGGGGTCTAGGTTAGGTGAGAATGTTAATCCTCTTATAGGTTTTCCATTCTCTTCAGCTCCTTCAATACTTCCCATAATTCTTCCATAAGGTTCCATATCTATATCCAATGTTTGGCTGTGAGAATCTGCATTTGTCTCAGTGAGCTCCTGGTAGAGCCTCTCATAAAACAGTCATGCTAGGGACCTGTTTGCAAGCACAGCATAGCCTCAGTAATAGTGTCAGAGTTTGGTACCTGCACATTGGATGAATGGCAACTTGGGCTGGTTATTGATTGGTTCATTCATTCTCAGGTCCACATCTCTCTCTCTCTCTCTCTCTCTCTCTCTCTCTCTCTCTCTCTCTCTCTCTCTCTCTCTCTCTCTCTCTCTCTCTGTCTGTCTCCCTCCCTATCTATCTATCTATCTATCTATCTATCTATCTATCTATCTATCTATCTATCTCTATCTTCATCTATCTCTACAGATTTTATTTACCTTCCTCTCCACTGTCCAACTGTTCCACATCTCATACCTCCTCCCTGAAGCCCTGTCTACAAAAGGATATCCTTACCCTACCCATCCCACCAGATGTCTAAACTCTCTAGGGTCTCCAGTCTCTTGAGGGTTAAGTCCATCTTATCTTACTAAACCTCAACCGCTGCAGTATTTGTGTTGGGTGCCTCATAGCATCTGGTGTATGCAGCCTTTTTAGTAGTTCAGGGTCTGAGACATCTTGGAGTCCAGGCTAATTGAGACTGCTGGTTCTCATGTAGCTTCTCTCCACAGCTTTTTCCAGCTTTTTCTAATTAAATTCCAGGGGTTAGCAGGTTCTGTTCAATCGTTGGGTGCAAATATCTGCATCTGACCCTTTCAGCAACCCAAATGTCCCAGGGCAGAAGACTGATTACAGAAAATAGGCTTTATTTACATAGTGGAATTCTACTCAGCTATTAACAATGAGAACATCCTTATTGTTACAGGTAAATGGATAGAACTAGAAAATATCATTCTGAGTAAGGTTAACCAGACCCCAAAGATGTACACAGTATATACTCACTACTAAGTGGATATTAGCCATCAAATTACAGAACACCCAGGATACTGTCTCTGTTGTGTTTTTGTCTCCATATTTTCTTTAAACAATTTTGGGTCAGAAGATTTGTAGGTGGGTTGGTGTCTACCTTCGTCTACTTGGGGGCCCTATCTTACTTACTTGAGGTCATTTCTTTAGGTATCATATCTTCACTGTTGGGCATGTTAGTTAAAGTCACCCACATTAACCATTAGAGGCTTCCCTATCCTAGGTTTCTGAGACATTCTAGAGGTCCCCCCCCCCACACACAACTGTATTCCCATTCATTCCCAGCCCTCTGGGCCTCTCTTCTATCAGACACATATCAGATTGTGCCCTCTTTTCATACCTTTCACCTCTCTAACACAGGTCTCACCCTCTGCCTCCCATAATTATTTTGTTCTCCCTACTAAGAATGATTGGAACATCCTCATGTGGGCCTTCCTTTTTGTTTTACTTCTTAGAGTCTGTGGGTTGTATCATGCACATTCCGTAATTTTGGACTAATATCTATTAATCAGTGAGTACATACCATGTTTGTCCTTTTGGATCTGGGTCAACTCAGTCAGGATGTTTTTCTACTTACAATCATTTCCTTCAAAATTCATAATGTCCTTGTTTTAATAGATAAATAGTATTCCATTGGGTAATAAGCCACATTTTCTGAATCCATTCTTTGGTTGAGGTACATTTGGGCTGCTTTCACTTTCTGGCCATTAGGAATAAAGCTGCTATGAACATCATGCTCAGGAGTGATATACCTGTGTCTTCAGGTTTAACTTTTTCTAGTTTTCTGAGGAAGCAAAAGATGGATTTCCATAGTGGTTGTACAAGTTTTCAATCGCACCAACAATGAGTGAGTGTTCCTCTTTCTCTATATCGATGCCATATGCTGTCACTTAAGATTTTGACCATAGCCATTTTGATTAGTGTAAGGTAGAATCTCAGGGTAGGTATGATTTGTATTTCCCTGATGACTAAAGACGTTCAACACTTCTATAAGAATTATTCAGTCATTCAAGAATACTCTGTTGAAAATTCTGTTTAGCTCTGTACCCCTTTTCAAAGCAGGTTATTTATTTTATTTTTTTTGGACTCTAATTTCTTGAGTTCTTTATATATTTTGACTGTTAGCCCTAAACTGGATGTAGGGTTAGTGAATATCTTTATCCCAATCTGTAAGCTGCTGTTTTTACAGGAAATTATTTTCTGTGACAACATGTTTAAGGCTATTTCCCACTTTTGCTTTTATTAGACTCAGTGTATATGGCTATATATTGAAGTCTTTTAGTCACTTGGTTTTAAGCTCAGTGCAGGCTGATACCTATGAATTAATTTTCATTATTCTATATGCAACTGACAGTTAGACCAGCACCATTTGTTGAAAATGCTTTCCTTTTCTTTTCAGATTTTTTTTTGTTCACTGTATTTTCTGGGGGGGGGGGGGTTCTTCATCAAAAATCAAATGTCCATAGGCATTCTGAGTCCTTGATTCTATTTCATTGATCAATCTGTCTTTCTCTGTACAAATACTATGTACTTTAAAAAAAAATCACTACTGCTCTGTAGGATGGCTTGAGGTTAAGGATGGTGAATCCTCTAGAAGTTCATAAATTGTTCAGAATTAGTTCTGACTACCCTTGGATTTTTGTCTTACCATATGAAGTTGAGAATTGCTCTGCAAAACAAGTGTTGAAATTCTGATGGGAATTCTTAATTGAATTTCATGTGAACTATTTTTGATAAGATGATAATTTTCATTATGTTAAGCCTACCTATCCATGAGCATGGGAAATTTTTCTATCTTATGCAATCTTCTTTGATTTCTTGAGAGAAACATTTTTCATTAAACCAATTAAATGAAGTGTTAGTTTTGAAAAAAATAATAAATCAAAATTGACTACAGAGATGTATTACAATGCATCCAAAGGGTACTGTTGGCTATTATAAAACAGTACCCATATACTGTCACAATAAAGACATTATATCAGCAAACAATTAATAAGCATTCATTGATGGAAACAGAAACCTCAAAAGACATGTAAAAGTAAGACAGTGCTAAATCTCTGCATTTCAACACATACAAACCCACAAACATACAAATATGCATGTACACATACAACTCCATTCACTCACATATGCACATAGATACACATATATACACTCACACACACACACACACACACACACACACACACACACACATACACACACACACTCACCACATACATGTACAATTCTTGAATCAGAAGTTATAAATTTCAAAGTCCCTTTTTATGCTGTCCTTAGGTCACTCCAGTAGATTTTGGTAGAAACATTCTGTGGCTCCAGAATTAATCGCCAGATAATTTGTTTTCATTTGCCAAGTAACTTCCTTTTACAAAACATCCAAATAAATCCTAAATTTAGATGTGGTGACTTATATTCCTTTGTTCAGGAAGAAAGCTGATAATTACTTTGGGGCTATCTCTACAATCTTATACAAAGTGACATTGTAGAAATTGAAATTAAACAAACAAACAAACAAAATATCTTACATCAAATGAATTATTAAGTCAATAAGAATTATTAAGTCAATGAAAAAGTGTCAACTGATTTAGACATTGTGATCTAATGCATTTTATAGGAGGAGTTGTAACAAAGACTAAAACATAAATACCTGTGAAATAGGATCCTATGTCTGCAACATTGAGGAAGAGGATGATTTGATCTAAACCCTGAGGCACAAAGTAGAAGATGGCAGATGACAGAATCAAGGGAAGAGAAAATATTGAAGTAGTAAGGTTAGAACACACAGGGTTGTAGTTACACAAGATTATGTAAACAAGTGTTCCCTTCTATATGGTTTACTTTAGAAACACAGGGTGTGCTGGTAAGAGCTCACACTGTCGGCCATGTTGAAATCTACATATTTAAAAATCAGCATATTTAAAAAGGAAAACCACAAATGTCAATGCCCTAGGCCCTCTATCTTTTTTTGGGTGGGTGCTTATAGCAAATATTAGCCATTTTGGGGTACATTGTTTAAGAATTTATACCTTGTGCATTTTATTGGTCTTTTTGGTATTCATTTCAAAAATCACTGTATGTATATTCAACATTCTATTTGAAATAATCGGATCCCCAATTACTTTTCATTTTTTTGCTTGCTATTTCCTAGTCTCAACTTCTAGGTCTCAATGTGTCATCAAGGAGGCATCTAAGAATCTACTTTCTAGGTCACTGGCTAGAATTTTTGTGTGAAGAACAGCTGGAAAACACATGTGTTAATGAGATCACTGTGCTTCTTTTATAGCCTAGGGGAGTAAAATCTGTAGGCATAGTGTGTAGGTTTTGATACACCCTGTTTACAAACTCTAAGACTTTGTGACATCTTCTCATAAATTTTAGGTTTCAGAGACTGATGTCTGATGATCATTAGACAGGTGAATTACTGTATAGTCTTCAGTAAGGTGTTTTTTCAACAATGTCTAAGGATAAATACAATTATTTTACATTATTTTACATATGTATGAATGCATGCGTATTCATGTTGGAGTGAGCATACTAGTATAGGTACATATAATAATGTGTAATAATGAAACCATGACCAGGATGGGAGAAATACTTTGTGGGGTTTGTTTTGCTTGTTTCATTGATATTTTTACTTTTGTTTCACAGAATCTTTTACTAGCCTTAGCCTTGTTAAATCACTTATTAACCCCAGGGATATGCTTAAACCTCCCCAGAACATGGGTAACAAATACATTCAACTCCTCTCTCGCTTTTTTTTTTTTAATATATTTTCTAAGAACTGAACTTGGATCCTTATGCTTACAAGGAAAACATTTATGACTGAGCTATTTTGTATCTTAAAGCTGTAAAATCTAATTTAAAGAAATCAGAAAGACATTGCCTACAGAGCAAGTAAGCACAGAAATTATTTCATGGTCAGAGAAGTGTAGATTCGATATTTCTTTGAAGAAGTAAAAGGAATTGTCGAGAATGGACAGCCCACACCAGGCAAAAAAGGGACAAAGCCAAACTATGGAGAGTAAGGAGGTCACACCTGGGGTGGCTAATGATTTAGGTGGTCTTGGCTCTAAGCAGTCAGAGTCAATCCTGTCTTTTCAGACAAAGGAGACTCTTAGATTGCAGGCTCACTCCACCAGCAATGCGCCTTCATTCAGTCATAGAATGACTTTGGGTATCTTACTGGCTTTTTTAAATTTAGATCTAGGAAAGTTGGTGTTTTCAAAGGGTCTCTTTGAAGTCACTCCTCACAAGGTTTTGTGAAAAATGGGGAGAGTTCAGGACACACATGGAGAGAGACAGAGAGAGACAATGAGAGAGACAGAGTGAGAGAGTGAGAGACAGAGAGAATGAGAGAGAGAGAGAGAGAGAGAGAGAGAGAGAGAGAGAGAGAGAGAGAGAGAGAGAGAGAGAGAGGGAAAGAGAGAGAGAGAGAGAAACAGACAGACAGACAGACAGACAGACAGAATGTGTGGGGGGAGGATGGGGTGGGGTCCAATTTACTTTTCTGAAGTTGTCCTTTATTTTTTAAATAACCTTGTATTCCCTTTCAGCTCCCCTCAGGATGCTTTTCCCCTTCTGCTGCCTCCCTTTTTCTTCATTATTTTAATGGCTACATCTTTGCTCTGATGTGTCAATAGAAGTGGAAAATCCAGTGCAGCCAGAGCTTAGAGAAATGCCAGCTGGAAGAGAGGGATAAAGTTTCCTTGGAGAAGCTTCAAAGAGATGCAGACTGGGTAAGCTGGGGACAATGGTACTCAGGCCTCAGGACAGGGAAGGCCTTGCCAGGTGGCCCAACCTGGTCCTAACGAGGCGTGAAAGGACTGGAACCCACTTTACTGTGTAGTCCTTGGTGAGAGTTGGGGACTTTGTGCACCCGCTTGCACACTATATTCTTATATTTCACAACAAATGGTTTTCTTATGAAATGAAGGGTCAAAATGTGATTCCTGCCAGAAGCAGCGTGAGCTAATTTTGCTCAAAGCCCGGGCTTCCTGCATTCAGACAAGCCTGCCCCCTCCCATCTCTCCACTTAGGAATGTATTTTACATTTCTTTTTTTATGGGAAACTTACCAGATCAGCTATCATTGTGATAGAACCTGAGACAGATTAATGGATCCTCATTGGTTCTAACTGGTCAGGTGGCATTTCTCTTTGCCTTTTTTTTTTTTTAAATAAAGCAGAAAAACTGATTTAGAAACAGGCTATAAATCTAGAAGGCTTAAATGGCAAGTCTGGTTGTCAGCCACATTTGTGTCTCTGCTTCCTTGGATGTTGTTGGTTGAATGGCATAGAGCATAATCAGATGCAGCCTGTGTCTGCAAGGGATTTTAAGAAAGGACAAGGCATTGCCTTTACCTAGTTCATTCATATGTATGATGTGCTTCATACAAACCTCTTTCCTGTCTCACCCCTGTGCTTTTGCTAAGGAGGGTATTTGATTAATCACGCTGACTGGTCCATTTTATTAAGCTAACGTTTAAAATTCTTAAAACTTTTTTTTTAAATTCCATTTCAAACTGAATCTTGGGAAAGTGAAGGTACTACAAATATAAAATAAGCAATAATAAAGTTAAGTTTTATGAGAATTGATATGCAATGATCTATATATGTCTCATATTCCATACAGCAAATACTGACTAAAAAACCAAGGTACGTATGTTCCTGTTCAGGATATTTTAAAAAACTAAAATGAAATTACTCCAGGTCTCTCACATAAGTCTAAAATAAAGAAGTCATTATTGTTTGTAATGTTATATGTCTTGAGAAGTCACAGAAATTATTGACCTATACTGAAGTGGTATCCTGGAGGACAGTTTGGACAAAATTTTATACAAAGAAGCTCATTGCTCTTAGCCAAAATACCATAAGTGTCATAAAATCCAAACTGATTTGAATGTAAATTCAAAAAAGAGAGAAAGGAATAGTATTACATAGTTTTAGGTCCTGGCTTCTTAAAAGTAGGTTAAATTTGAGTTCTGATAATAAAATGGTAAGGATATTCCAACAAATTTATTGAGCAAATTCTAAGGGAAAGAAGTCATATGGCAAAAGAGGAAAACTAAAAATAAGTGCAATATGCTATTTAAAGAAATATGAGAAGGCTAAGAATAATGAGTGAATTCTAAGATAGCTTTTTTCATATAGAGTATGAGGGACAGGACAGTTCTGAGTGGGAGGTGATCTAATCAAACACTGCATGCTGGGTGACTCACTTTGACTTTGTGGACACAGGCAACTACTGTGTCCTATACTGCTTGGGTGAAGGAACTGACAAAACATTGTTACTCACAGAGGAAGCTAGGGTAGGCAGTAATGGCCAGGGAGAAGAGAGAGAGATACTGGCTGGATTTATGTCTTTCTCTTTGTATTTCATCCAGGTCTCTAGGGTCTGTAGGGCCATCATGCAAGACCAATGTCAAAAAAATTTGCAGGGTAGAGTGAAGAAGGTTCAGTTAGGATGAGTATGTGTGGTTTTTTATTAAGAATCTATATTCGGTTTCCAAAACCCATTATAGATTACTCATGTTGGTGTCCATAATGCCAGTTTCAGGCTCTCTAATGTCATATTCTGGCCATTGTAGGTACCTGTATTTATGTGAACATATTCCTGTAGGTAATCCTACAACCGTTCATATTTTGATATTAATCCCACTTCCCTAAGAAGTCTTGCCTATTCACTTCTCAGGATTTCATCAAAACTTTCTCATTTTAATAAGTAAAATAAAGGGGAGAGCTGGTGATTGGGCAGGATAAAAGAGGTGGAGAGAGAGGGGTTCAGAGGCAGAGGACAGAGGAGGAATGGGAGGAATTCCAAGATAAACCTCCGGAAGGATGAATTAGATCCAGTGGACTTTCTTCTCGTTGAGTAGCTGCGATTTAAGGATTTTACAGGTCTAATATCTCATATAGAAGGGCAGCTTGTATCTTTGTCTATTTGATGTAATCTTATTGTGTAGAGGATTTGTGGATTGAAAGTTTGATATATAAACTTTTATGAAACGCTATTGGACCTTAGAGTTGTGTTTGTGTTGGGATTTGGGGTAAAGAAACACCCCAGAATGGAGGTAGTAAGGCAGGCAGAGTAAAACCTCAACAGGGAAGGGAGAGATGCAGATGGAGTGAGACCTTGGGGGCAGCTCAGACTGAGCAACAGAGTCTGTGTGTGACTCTGTACTAGAAGGGGCTCCACAGAGTGAGACCATGGGGCCCATAAAGAGATCATCTATTTATTTTTTTAATATTTACTGCCACATATTCTCACATAGATGCACACATTAAAACTAAATAGTTTCCCAAAATGAGCAAGAGTCCCCTATCTTTCACATCAAGTAAATTATTGTTACTGACATCCACTTACATACTTAAGCAATGTATTTTGAATATGTTCTGGCTATGAAAACAGAGAATTGTAATCTTATTTAAGTCACCCCGCAAACTTGGGGAGTATTTACACAACACAAATTAGATACCTATCTTACCCTGTATCAGTCCAAATCAATCAAATCAGAATCTCATCCCAGGGCACAGCAAGCCCAGCTGCTCCTTGCCTCACCCATGTAAGCCTGGCTTATTATATTGTTCACAAATCATCCATAGCCTTCTAGAGAAGCTTCTCCTTCCCTCCTAACCACCGCCCTGTCCCTCTCTCGTAGCCTGGAAACTCTGAGTCTGCACTGACATTATCATGCTGCAGAAAATCAAAAGTTACTTCTCTCATGAAGTGTCATGAGAATAGTAATACGAAGGGCAGGAGACTAACCATTTGGTGACACACTGATGGAAACAGGGACCAGAGTCTCATTATCTTTTGTGATGGGCTGCAGGATGGCAAGCTAAGCATATGTCTCTTTGATTGTAGTTCTTAGCCTAAGGACTTGGCGATTTCCTCTAATTTAAGAACCTTGTCAGTACATAGATGGTCAAGATGGCTGAAGGGGAAGCCTTTCAAGCATCCTTTGCTTCTTTGGCTATTTCTAATATCTCCAATCATATTTCATCACCTGTACTCATATTATGTAGCTGTCCAACGTGATTTCCAGTGTGTCTTTTTTAAAAGGATCATTACATGTCAGGTTCTATATTTATTCTGGCCAAAATTCAGTACTGGACATTTTTTAGTGGTGAATTCTATGAGACAACATCTGTATTCCCCACATGTCCAGCGAGTAAACTGTCTCTCGCCTACTGGTGACTACAAAATAGCCTAAGAACTATTTTCTCTCTTCAATTACTGTAACATCAACATGAACATTGAAGCAAAAGAGATCCATTCCTATGATGCTCCAAGCACATATTAACTAGCAGTTTATAGAGGTTCTACATGGTTTTCTACACATTAATATAACAACAATTACCTAAAAATTTATTCCAGTCCCCTACTGAATGACAATATTCTTATACTCCTCCATATCTTGGAAGAAGTTTATATAGACTGAGTACATACCCCATATCTAAAGAGATCTTAACTTCTTAAGTTCGTTGTGGTGTCCATAGTTAGCATTTTTTATGGTTTGCTTATATAGAGAGCCCATAAATCAGTGGTTCATAAAAAGTCAACTTTTGGCAACATTGACTGCTAAGTACAGTTTATTGTCCAGAAATTATGGGATGGGATTTGTGAATAAAAATGTTACAGAATAATAAAATTAGGGATGTAGGTCTGGATAGTTCAGATGGCAAAGAAGGTAGCATGACCTATGTTGTAGTTTTATTTGGAGAATATATGTGTGATTTGACTATGTGATTTCAGCACACATTCTGAGTCTCTCCTCCTGTGTCACATTCTATCTCATACTATTATTGTGATAACATTCAAAGATTGCTAAAATGGATGAAGTACACAGGATGGGGTCTAAACACAGAACATAGAACCAAATTTGCATTCCTTTTTTATCATGTGATCCTATATTTGAAGGTAAGTTTGAAAGATGAGTGGCTTTTGAAAACCACATATTCTAGAAATCTAGTTGGCTTATGTTTTAACTATCCTTAGATGTATGCTAAGTAGCCTAGAGCCATTAATGATTTGCTTGTTGGTCTTAACAAGCTAACATGCCAACAGAGGTGACTTCCCAACACAAGCAAAGGGAAACACAAGGCTTGAATCTTTTATTCTGTGAATTTGATTGATGTCAACAGGATATCTGGACAGCTGAGGGTCAACTGCAAATTTTCTCTTCCTCTTTCTGGCAGGATTGATTTTGGCTTGAATCATATAAATAATTGCCTTCCCTCCCCTTAGACATGACTTTCCCGTTGTGGATATGAACAGCCCTAGAAACCAAGTATCATTTAACCTCAAAACAAACAAACAAACAAACAAACAAACAAACAAAAAGCTATAAAGCCTCTCAGACACAGAGAGGTTAATTGATTTGACAAATGCCACACAGCTCCTCAGTCATGAAGCTGCAGAGCCTCCAGGTTTCCTCTTAACACATTAAAGACATTTCCAAAGCTACTAACACATATCTGTGATTTTAATAGAAATAATAACCTTTATGATCACATACTGCTTTCCTTTGGGGTGTAGAAAATCTTATTTGGAGATGGTATAATAATGAGGAAATCACATGTGAAGAATTGTTATTATCCCCATTAGCTAAATGACTCCACTTCAGACTTATACACTTTACTTAGGAAAAGCAGACAATAATGTCTGGAAAACAAACAAAAGGGATTAAAGTCTTTGTGTTGTTGAATTATAAATGATGGAAGTAGGAGATATAGAGCCATCCATTTATTCAAGTATGCATGAATATTTTCCTCCAAGCAGGATGTTGTGTGGTATAAAGACAACATCTTGAAATCTACATTTATGTTATGAGCAAGGCTGCCATGGGGAGACACAGAAACTGTGAAGGGAAATAATAAGGCTCTGTCTGGAGTTTGCCAATACTGAAATCTAAAGAATCCTAGAAGTACCTAGATTTGACACTGATGAATGTTATATACAACCCAGTAAGTTAATCTACTGGGGGAGGGGGCAAAGAAATAAATTACTTTGAGAGAAGACAAGATAATGCTTATCACCAGGCTGTATGTAAGCAACCTTTCCATGTAATAAGTAGAAGGAAATTTCTGTTTTCTGCAGAAGTAAATGTGGGTTGATGTTAAGGTGATATATGATTGGATAATAGAGAGGTAGGCAGGAAAAAAGCTAGAGAAATGGAAGAGGAGGAGAGGAGAAGAGAATCAGGAAGGAACAAAAATGGAGGCAGATATGTATATTTCTCTCAGTGCATCTCTTCATAAATAAGGTTGTTATGAATGTTTCATAAGGGATAGAACTGTACAAAATCATTTGACTCATAAAGGTTAGCAAATTATATCTATTGGATCAGTGTAGTTTGGTGTGTTCTTTGATCGACTACTTAATTGAATTCAAAGGGTGTAGTGGATGAATGCATAAAGCCTGCCACAGAGTTGGAATGTGTATGTCTAAGGCTTGGCAACAACATGCCAAGAGGAAGTGACTGAAAACAATATGTTGGAGTGGTGATATCCACTCAGGAAAGAAACAGCCAGGGAGGCAACAGAGTGAACCATGCTAGGGTTCCTAAAGGCCAACTAAGGTCACTGAGTTAGAGCTTCCGGTAGTACCACTTGAAAGTGCAGGAACCTGTAGCCAGAGTTCCAGACTAAAAGAGAGACAGCTGAGAGAGGGCAGTGTGAGGAAGAAAAGTGTGTGCTCATCTCTGCAGAAGAGCAGCATCCACAAAGTGAGACTGCTGGGTCAGATAAAATGTTAAGCAATCCTTTTAGATGTTGGGGAGGATCATACGCAAACATGGTGCTTTTACTTCATGATTACCACATTTTGCCAGAACCTCATATGTAGCCCAATTATTCAGTCATGTGGCCATGGGATGCTAATGTAGTTCACTGTCTAGTTCAAGTTGAACATGGCAAGTTTTGTTGTACAAAAACAATCTGTAAAGCAGAGTGCTGTAATCAAACTTGCTCTTTCCAGACAAACATGGGATCAAAGAAAAGGGGCAGGCATGTATGCCATTACCTTAATGAAACTTAATAGGACTTTGAACTCAGCACTAAGTGGGTCTTTGAATCACTAGAAGCTGTCCATTTCTGTTGTGTTTCTTTCTGTCATTTTAACCCCATGCCCTCACAGAGGTGGTTAAATAGTTATTGTAGGAGGAATAGACCCAAGAGAAAACACAGGACAACTGAATCTCTCACCTAGAGAATGACTTGCTCTGTGACTTTGAGAAAACTTCTATATTTTCTTTTATTCTTTGTATTTAAAATTGGAATTAAACTCCTTTTGCAACTTGTCTCTAAATGGAGTGATTATACAGGCACATCACTGTGATAATTTATTTTATCATAAAGGTTAAAATGCCATGCAAGTGCAAGATGTTTGCTTAAAAGTATTTATCTGTTGGCAGTCACATGAATGGAAAATATATATGATAGTCACTCATTCAAAATGTCCTGAATATGAATAGGTTCTAAACCAAATAATACAATATTGACATATCACACACTGTATATGGACAAGCACAGGTGTGTTCTCACTTATGAAGATCAAATTTGTGTGAACCTCCACAGGTGTTAGATGTATCTCTCAGAGAATACACATTTCACAGAGGAACGAAATTAAGATTCC
Organism: Micromys minutus; assembly: GCF_963924665.1. Classification (NCBI taxonomy): domain Eukaryota; kingdom Metazoa; phylum Chordata; class Mammalia; order Rodentia; family Muridae; genus Micromys; species Micromys minutus. The sequence continues at coordinate 14,590,682 of NC_137977.1, forward strand.
ATATGGGGCATAATTTTGGACTGGAAATTAATTGATATAATGGAAAGAGCAAAAGGGTGAGGGCATTCCTGAGTAGATGATTTCAGCTTTCCTGAGAATAGGACATTTTGTTCTCATTGATGGGTGTGACCTCAAGATGCCATGAATATGTATTATGTTTCACGGGGAAGGGCATCTTGATTAAAGTAAGCACATGCAAAGGAACCACTGTGCCAGAGCAAAGCTGGCTGTTGTACAGAAAAGAGAAGGTTTTGGATGGAGTTTAAAGCAAGATAGCTTGCAGTGTAAATTCTGTCTAAAGACGAGACTCATTCTGAAATGCAGGAAGTATGCATTCTCCAACTAGAGCTGTTAAGAGCTCAAATTGTGAAATGTCTTTGTAGGTATTGGACTGCCTTGAGGAAAGGGAAGATTCTTAGACATGTTCTGAAGAATCTTCAACACCCTTCACTAGCAGAAGTCTCAGAAGTCTGGGCATGTACACTTTCCATGCTTATGTTTAGTTTGCTTTTAGAAAGAGCCCTGGCTAAGGACTTGTAAGGCTTTTGAATGGAGCAGCTATGACAACAGACACCATTTTATGATCATTATTTTTTCACTTGGGAAACATCATAATTTAATAACTATATCTGATGTAAGAATGTACAATGCTTCTGCCTTGAGCTCATGTATTTTGTCTTAGTAAGAATTTTGGTATACAAAAAAACCTTGTTGGGCTTCAGAGGAGACAGCTTACTAAGTAAAATACGTGATACAGGAGCATAAAGACCAGACTTCAAAACCCCAGATCTCAATTAAACCTACACTACCCTGTACCCATCTATTATCCTTGCATGTGGGAAGAAAGATGGGAGCTGGAAGACAGGGTTCATATAAATTTGTGAGGCAGAGATTCTAGTGTATATAGCAGTATACAAGAAAACTTATATCAAACATGGTGAGAAAGGAAGAACAACACCCAAGGACATTCTCTGACCTCAGCAGGTGTACTGTTATGTCACCCCCTCACATGACCATGGACACACACATATTACACATATATATGTATTACAAATACATACACACACAAACGTGCATGAACCATTCATCTACACACTCATAATGACTATATACATATAAAAATCTTCACAAAGTGATAACTCTCAGTGTCATTTTAGATTTCTAGTTATCTACAGAAAATGCTTTCAATTTTAAGAGATATTCTCTTATATTTAGCATTTGAACAAATTGTGTCTTCAAATATATGTTCAAGTGTATATGGGACATTGTCAGGACTGAGCTCAATTTTACAAGTTTCCTTCTGATATGCATCCCCCAAATCAAAGCTCTTAGAATACACACCCAGGAAAGCAACCTCCTACCAGTTTCATTATCTAGACAAATTATGACTCCTTCCTCAAATGTCTTAATCAGGGGCCTCTTTATGAAAATAAAAAAACACAAAATTAAAATTTTCAGGTGAGAAGCTTTATGTCTTTTTTAAAATTAATGGAAGCTTAAGAATATAGATTTGCAGAGCTTCTGAGAACTTCAGGTGGCCATCTCCCAGTGAGGAAGGAATGAGACTCCATCAGACTTGGGGACCATAATACCAATGTTATTAAAATTAACTCAGAAATAAAGGCTAGAAACTGATACTGAAATACCATCAGTTTTAATTCTAGTAATTACAAAAATGACTTTAGATAAATACTTCTCAGCAAGAAGCAGCCGGCGATATTAAAGGTTTGTGATGATCTTTAGTTTACTCCTCTGAGAGATGGGGCATGTCCAATCTCCAGCAATGTAACCAACAGAGTTCACCAGCATGTGTCCCAATGCATGGAAATTTGAAGTCTTTTCTCCCAGCAGAGGCAAGAGTTTTCCTGGCCTCCTGATTCCAGGCTGTGTTTTGTTGTATCTCAGACCTCTCAACATGTAGTAACACTATGAGTGGTACTAATGGCCATAGAGAAAATAACACAAAAGTAACTTCTGATATTTTCACTCTTTAGACAGCAGTGGAATGGGGAAGGCTCCATTATAGGCAAGGCCAGGTCAGGACTTTAAGAAGAATATAAAACAGAAGTTAAGTAGAACAAAATAATTAGACAACAACAAGGACTTATGTTAAAGTCAGGGGTGTAGCTTTGAGACCCAGGTTTACATGGATGAGGTAGTTTGATAGTGAATCTTGTAGTTGGAACTGGTATAAATGTTTATGTGATGCATCGGGTCTGGATCTACTGATAGTGCCATGTGTTGTGTCTCAGAGCTCCTCAGGTGATGGAGAAATGGCCATTTCTGTGGGGTTAGGACTATACAGAAAAGAAACATGATAGAAGTGCTCCCAGGTAGTTGTGACTTCAAGATGCTTTCAAGTGTGCAAAAAGTTACAGGTAATCTTTGACATCAATCTAGATTACCAGAGACTTTCACTGGAGTCTTTATATTAAGACAGCAAAAATTTTAAAAAATCAAAAACAAAACAACAAAAATTCTATTATGATTAAAATTCTCCTAGACATCAGAATTTTCTATGTAGTGTTTCTTTTGAATGGTTTGTAGTAAAATAAAGCTAAGCCCAATATTTAAGAGATTCAAATATCTTTTGGCTACACAAATTGTTCATGGTAAAGAACGATGAATGGTTTTCATATTAAAATATTTACTTTTTATACTGGGTGGTTTTGTGTCAACTTGACACAAGCTGAAGTTATCATAGAAAAAGGAGCCACCCTTGCGGAAATGCTTCCATGAGATCCAGCTGTAAGGCATCATCTCAAGTAGTGATCAAGGAGGAAGGGTCTCTTGTGGGTAGTCATATAACTGCCCTGGTAGACCTGGATTCTATAAGAAAGCAGGCTGAGCAAGCCAGGGAAAGCAAGCCTGTAAGTAACATGCCTTCATCACCTCTGCATCAGCTTCTGCTTCCTGACCTGCTTGAGTTACTTACAATCCTGACTTCATTTGGTGATGAACAGCAAGGAGAACAGTGTAAGCAGAATAAACCTTCTCCTCCTCTCCTCCCCAACTTGTTTCTTTTTTCCTTTCTTTCTTTCTTTTTTTTTTTTTTTTTTTTTTTTTTTTGTCATGATGTTTTGTGCAGGAATAGAAACCCCTGACTAAGACACCTGTAGGTAGCATATCTGGGTTTTCATCGTTGAACTGACCATGATTCCTAGGGAGACCTTCATACAACCACTCAGCAAAGACTCTATCTCACAGCATATGATGAAAACTCCCCAAACCAATTATTTTTAAGATAACGGCATGAAAGTTATAAGCAGTTACTGTCATGTCCCCTTATATAATAAAGAACACTTAGGGTTGTAAGTAGATAATTCTGACATTCTGAATAGAGTCTCTAAGGTATTATCTAAATGTCTTGGTCTCACATTTCTGGGACACATATTTTAAATGGAAAAATGGCACCTATTAAGGTGTTGGGATATGTATTGTCTCAGTCCACTTTCAGGACTAGATTTCCTAGTATGATGAAAGTACAGGCTAGACATAAAATATAGGAATAAATTAAATATTTACCACAGTCCTACACCTGACCCTATCTAGAGGCAGGGCTTCCCAACAGTTAGAACTCTAACACTGGAGTAGCCAAAATTGGGCTCACATTATCCCTTTCTTAAATATGACACTTATTTTTTGTGTGTCTATTTCCCACCTGTGACTCCCTTATCATTACCCTTAGCCCTAATGGCATGGCTTTCTTGATCTTCAGAGTGGTCTTCTAAAGTTTAATCTTATTGATAGGTCTTTGAGAGGCCAATTTACTCAGCTATACACTTCAGAATGTGTCTAGTATATTCCTCCCATAATTTCAGTTTATCTATTAAATATATTTGTGTGTGTGTTATATTTATATTATATATATATTAATATATATATATATATATATGCCTAAATGAACAATGGTAGGAAGCCATTGCTACCCTCAAAGGAACTATAGTTTCCTGGGTTATGGAGGAGAGATTGTGTAACATAAGGAGTGGCTGTAGAAAAGCACCCACCTATTAAAAATTTACTTCTTGAAAGCTCACTTGTCTAATCACCTACCCAGTTGATGTTATACAAATTGGTAGGGTCAGAGCTTTATCCTGTATAAATCCACACACACACATGTAACTATCTACACTTGTGAGAACACACACATACTTGCACACACTCAATGTAACAAAGTTTATATACGTAATGAACAACAAAGTAATAAGCACTACATAACTGTAGGCTAGGCAGTCCTCATATTGCACATATACTGAAAGTTAGTTTATAAAAGTTTCCTCCAAGATACTGGCTTTGCCTTTCCCTGTATTCATTTTATTTGTGCCTGTCTCTCATGGAAATTGGATAAACTGCCTGTGTGCTGCAAGTCAAGTGTGGAGAAACAAATAAGGGGCTACTGTGAAGCATGGTACACACTCTACACATGGGCAACTTTTCTCTGAATATCTGTCCTTCGAGATGAAAAAACCCATTTTTAGTATCTAACAAAAACTGATCTTTGTGATAATGCAGGCATTTCGGTTACCTTTTTTTTTCTGACTCAATGTATTGCAAAAATGATGACATTCGTAACTGTTGAGAGATCATCTTTAAGGCTGCTGTATGTTTTGACATTGTGTGCATTGCTTTTAATGAATTAAATACTCCCTAAAATGTATGTATTTTGTTTTTTTTATGTGTTTATACCTGGGAGTTTATAATCTTCATTCAGTTTTCTACTGGAATTTTCTTTATATATACAGGGTTTTTGGTCTCTTCTATTCCCCAACTCTGAAATAAAACTGCTAGTCTGTAAAACTATGTACTTTGAATACTTGACTAAGAAAAAGTCCACAGAGAATCACAAAGGTTACAAATCTTTTTCTTTGGGATCTGAGAACTGAAAGAGCTGCAAATTTGGGGGTTTTAGGGAATGTTAGTTTGGACTTAGTGAGTTGTTATTTCTAATATTTCTCACATAAATACTCATATTTCAAAGAGACTTATGGGTGTTTGAATACGTCATTTGAAACTTTTATTTATTTGGCAATATGAACTTATAAAAATTGTTTTCCAGTAAATGTCATTATAATTCAAACTTTTTTTCTATTATCATAATTTTCTGAACAGAAGGCCAGTTGACCACTAGACAATAGGCATAAAAGCTACAGGTTAGTCATGATAATGGGTGGCTGTGTGGTAGCGGTTGCAAACAAGATGGTTTAGGGAGTAAATAATTTTGCCTAGAAAGCCCAGCATCCAGCAATGCTTTATTATTTTCATCTTACTTGGTTTTTAAGTCTGTCTCTGATATATTTAATGTGGAGACCCGGCTCGTCTTCACTGGTGACAATAAAGCAGGAGCATCTTCATTTTCATCATTCATCATTGTCATCAATGGTCTCATGCAACTTCTGTACTTTTTATATGTCTTACTATATAAAACATAATTAAGGTTGTTATGGGATCAACCAAGAGGTACAGATGCACGAGCCCCAACATCTCCCTTTGCTTGTATATTTAAAACTTACAAGTTCAATAGGATTGGAAATAAAAATGCACCTATTTTACTGTATGGTAAGTGTGAAATTAGCTTAAAACTATCCAATTCTTTTCAATGAATATTATTAGAAGACTTTCTCCATGACAAGATCTGAATCAAACTTTTAAGGAGTGGGCTATCAGCCTTGTGCCTGTTTATTTCTACAAATTATGGATAAGACTTATAATTTCTGGAAGTCTTCTTGGTTCAAAGATGCTAGTGATCTGTGTTTTATATATTTACCAGCATGATCTTGGGACCACAATATTTAGGTCTACATTAAGCCTTACCACTTAACAAGAAAAGACCTTTTAAAATAATTCTGCTGAGAGGAGAGAATGATTCTTTTTTAGGCAGCACCTTGAAGCTACATGATCAATTTCCTACATGGTGAAAACTACTCAGGCAATTTTTTACTTGTACATTTCAAATAAGGATGCCAAGCTCTGAAATGTTTGATGTTTGTGAATCTCCCCTTTGGATTTACCAACTTACACTCAGAAATCAGAACTGTAAGTTGCTAACTGCAATACTCCTCTATCCTTAAAACTTGCTCAAAGCCTCACCCTTCACCAGACTTTGTTTGAACCTCATGAAGACAGTGAAATGCCCATCTTCTGCATACATGGATGGATTCTCTACCTGGGAAGGCTTGGGGTAACCATCCTCAACCTATTTGAGCCTTGTATGTGTCCCAAGCCCAGGAGAAAGTAGTTATGAATATGATGGTCTCTATAAATCCATATCGACAACAAGTTCCTCCACCGTCAAGCTTCTCCCCTGCTTTGTCATTCTGTATCTGTGTTTTCTAGAAAATAACACAGGTTGGATTTACACACACAGGTTCATTCATTCTTGAAGACCATCATATTGATGGACCTTGCCTTTTCCTAACTATGATTATCCTTTCTTGTTTGGTTATTTTTAAATTACTACTACTACGACACCACCACCACCGCCACCACCACCGCCACCACCACCACCACCACCACCACCACCACCATTATTATTATTATTATTATTATTATTATTATTATTATTATTATTATTAATTTTGTTATTGAGATAGAGCCTTACTTTTTAGCTCTATGTGACTTGGAATATTCTATATGGCTGAGTTGGGCATTGATCCTGTGATTATTCACTTGCCTTTGTTTCCCAAGTGTTGTGATGACAGGCAGCATGAATGCAACGTCTTTTTCCATTATTTGATGCAGCTTAAAGCTAGCTACTTTCTTTAAGGTTAAAAACAAGTAATCATGTCTCAAATACCTGTTTGCTTATATGAAACCTTTTAGTCTCAATGAGTGAGTCACAAACTAAATGTTTGCCAGTAAGTGTAGATTCTGAAATTAATCCACAAATTCCATAATCTTATATTGAACTCAAACTTTATAAAGACCCCTTCCTGAATCAGCTGTTGAGCTCAAGAAAAAAGATGTCCCTGACCGAGGATGGAAAAAGCCTTATTCAAGTCATGTACATTTTTTAAAAATAGAAACATCTACCTTTACATGCAGTCTTGGTACATGTAATAACTATTTAATGGGAAAGCTGGTTTTTCTCTCTATTTCATCTCTTTTTTGAGATGTGTTATTGATAATAATTTAATAATGATGAAACCAAGGATAAAAACTTATGTTTACTTTCAAAGTCATAGGGAAATCTTCCTTCCTCTACCAGCACTCTTTTGTTCCAAAGGAGACAGTTAAACTGTCTTTGAGTATAAATACTCTCCTCTCCAAGGAAAAGAGGAGCCAGAGACAGCAGAGGGGCAGCTATTGAGAAGGGCAGAGGTACCATGGGATAATTTTTATCTCAGGAGAACTGACCTTTCAGAGAAGGAAAATTAAATTATCTTTCTCATCCTTTACTTTTGCTTTGACATCATTAAAATGCACAGTCCACACCAATCCTTCTTGTTTTGTATTCATAACCTTAGAGCAAAATTAATCAGTTGTCACAGGGACTTAACACATTTGTAAATGGTGCCTTGCCCCCCCCCTTTAAAACAATCTCTATTGTGGTAAGGATGGGCGCTTCCTGTGCACACATTTCAGGAAAAGAACATAGCTGAATAACCAGTATACACAGAGCTCCTACTCCTCTGAAGAGAACAGCAATCTCTCTTCTCTCTGCTGGTTTTCAGGTTAGCACCACTGCTTTGACATTTGATGTGAGGCATCATGTCTTGGAAGTAGGAAGCCTTTTTATTTCTTTTCTTTTAATGTTCATTTTCCCCCTTTATTGGATATTTTTATTTACATTTTAAATGTTATCCTCTTTTTCAGTTTCCCCTGCAGAAAACCCTTATCCCCTCCTGCCTCCCCTGCTTCTCTGAGGGTACTCCCCTAACTACCTACCCACTCCCTCCCACCTCACCACTCTGGCGTTCACATACACTGGGGCAACAAGACTTCATGGGACAAAGGGCCTCGATTCTCATTGATGGCAGACAAGGCCATCCTCTGCTTCATTTGTGTATGGATCCATGGGTTCCTCCATGTGTGCTCTTTGGATGTTGGTTTAGTCCCTGGGAGCTCTGGTAGGTTGATGTTATTATTAATCTTATGGGGTTACAAACCCCTTCAGTTCCTTCAGTCCTTCCCATAACTCCTCCATTGAGGACCCTGTGCTTAGTCCAGTGGTTGTCTGTGAGCATCTGCCTCTGTATTTGCCAGGCTCTGTGAACACCTCTCAGTAGTCATCCACATCAGGCTTCTTTCAGCATGTCCTTTTATTTCTATGCTAAATTATCCTAAGGTCTATCTTTTAAAGGCAATAGGTAATGGGATTGCATTTATAAGCATTTTTTTTTTAAGTTCCAGTATAAAGAACAGGATTTTATCTTAGATTAAGGACTCAGGAAATTAAAATATGCCAGAATCTGTACCTATGATGTCTTATGGTCATGGCTGCTTAAAAATGACCTATGCAAGAATGACAGCTATAGACATGCTAGCACAAACAGGGGAAAGTTCAGGAGTCATAAACACTAGACACAGAACTAAAAGCAACTTAGTAATTTACAGTCCTGAGAACATACATCATCATAGAAATGTGATACAGGTCGAGCAGGTGTGATTTTGGCTTCTGAGAATATATACATCTTTCTCATCCTTTACTTTTGCTCTTACATGATTAAAATGCACATTTCACACCAACACTCCTTGTTTTGTATTCAAACTGTAGAGCAAACCCTTCAGAAAAAGAACCTAACAGGATTAACCAGTACAGGTAAATAACATCAAGCATGTGGTATTCAGGCACTTAAGAATATGTAACTGTTTATATATAAACAGTTATGGAAAAGATGCCATGAATTTGAAAGAGATCAAGGTGGGTGGGTATATGGAGGATTTAGAGAATGGACAGGGAGGGAGAAATGATATGATATCATTGTAATCTCAAGACTGAAAAGAGATAAATTTAAAAAACAAGTAAAAATTTGATGGATGATTCATTGAAGAAGCTTTGTCTGATGGTGTGTAACTAAAATACCAGTACTTGGGCAGTAGTGTAAAATGGAAAAATTGAACACTGTTGGACCAGCTGGGCTGCACAGTAAGATCTAATCTTCAAACCATTAGCACCACTAATAAAATAATAATTGTTTTTTTTTTTTTGAGTAATTCAGGGTCATTGCTGTTGAAAAGTCACAGTTATATGAGTAAAGATTGGTTAATAAAAATCTAAGAAACTATACTCTATGTGCCTTAAAATGTAAAGTCACCTTCTATTGGAAATGACTTCACAAACAGAAGAAAGACCCAGTACTCATGGAAGCTGGATCTTGTCAAGGCCTCTGCTTGCTCAAAGAATATAAATGGAAGGAGTAAAAGGATGGTGCTCTAGAAAGACTATGGTGATGAGAGAAAAAGAGGACTAGAGAAATATGCTAGAATGTCATCCTAGTGGGGAATTTAAAAAGAAACAATAGCCTGGAAGACTTTAGAGAAGAATGTAGCTTGATCAGGATTGCATTTTAAACCCTTTTCTAACATTAAAGAAAAGTCTGCTGTAGAGAAAGAAAAACAAAGAAAAATAAAATTAGTCCACATGTTTAAGTGCCATACATGACAAAGTTCATGTGAATGCTCCCTTTAAGATGCTTGTGAAGTTGCCAGTGAGGAATTGTTGAAAAAAATGGAGAATGAACATGACTGAAGAGCACTGATAGGATAAAAGGAGAAGAAGGGATGTAATAGTAATGAAAGAATTGTAGTGTCTGCATTCCGAATTTTATGTTTTGGGAATAGAAAAATCTGAAACAATATTTTAAGTCTTTGTGGAAGATGCTGAAGTAACTGAAATTTGTACTTGACTAAATATTCTGAATATCACTTATTAACCATGTAGGTAATAACATTTTCCTCATTTGAGTAACTTCTAGCTTTGGGCAAATGTGTGTACTAAGAAATATTTCAAAAGCACTGGCAAACAATGACATGAAATACTACTAGTTTTGCAAAAAAAAAAAAAAAATGTGATGTTACCTCTTTGTTCAACAGTTAAATTAAGATGAGTAATTATTTAAAGGCTGATTTTGATATAAGTAATAGACTAATGATTATTCTTTCCTGCAATTGAGAAACCAAAAAATATAGTTTTGTTTCAAAACTAACTCGGTAAGTCATACTATATACGTTTCTAAAAATACATTTGGTTCTTGTTGGGCAGTATGCTTTTTTTTTTGTTTAACATAAATAATATTCTGATTATTGTTCTCTACAATAACTGCTCCAAGATACTTGCCACCATCTCACATACCTAAATCAACCATTTCTTTCACTCTCTTATTAGGAGAAAAAGAGCATATAGTAACAGAAGCTGTAGCAATAATAATGATATTATTGTGAAATAAAAACAACAGAACAGCAACGAGGAAGGAACAACAACCACCAAAACTAACCAACCAAACAGCAGAATGTATTAGCCAAAGGAGAAGCATGAGACACAAACATAAACCCAGAGACATGTACATTCTTACCTTCTCACACTCTCATACAGAAATCCCATAAAAACACAAAAGCAGAAACCATTATGCATAATCATAAGAAGTGTAAGGTTAAAAACAAACCAAAACTAAACAATTAAACAAAACAAAAGCAAAACCTCAGAATTACAACTGAATGATTTATTTATTTATTATTATTTTTTTTGTTTTGAGGTCAGCCCTTAATGTATGTTCAATGAGACTCCATTGGGGGGCAGAACATAAACGTTGCCTTTGTGAGTGGTTATTGACTAGAGGTAGCTTTAAAGAGATGGTGTCTATATCCCCTCTCAGTACTGGCATCCTCTCTGGGTAAGACCTATGTAAGCCTTGTTCACTATGCAACAAGCCTAGTCCTAATTTTTGACTGTTCTAAACTCTGATCACCACCATTCTATACCACACTTTTATAATGTTGACTGTTCCCAGAATCCATAATTATATTCTAGCATATTTATCACAATTCATGTACCTTCTAGGCCCAATCATGTCATCACACCTACCTTAGGTTGGAATAACACCCACCATTACACATTCAAGCATTCACTACCAGTGAACCTCCAAGTTATTTCTACACGTTTGCTATTTTGAATGATAATGACATAGTTGAAGGGGTACATGTTGAAATACTGTTTTCATTACATAGAAAAGTGGATGTTAGTCAGTGTCATAGCTATTGTTCAAAGTTAGTTGATAAAACTATAAACTGTTTTACACAATGATTTAAATCTATACAATTATTGCGTTTTTGAAGTATCACCTTTCTGCAAACATTTGCTCATGATCCCTTCTGTCTGTTCACCTTAGCAGGTATGGTTCAATCACGGACTGAAGTTAGCGTTCCCTTGGTTGAGTAGTGTTGAGGCTTTCCCCACTTTTTATTTCTATATATGTTTAAAGTTTATTATAATATCTTAAAAAATCTATTCTGGTCATTTGTCCAATTATCAAATCAGATGATTGATGCTTTGGGATGAATAATATTTCTTTTCTAGACTTGGATGCTAAACTTTTGCCAGTTTTTGGCTTTCAAATAATTTTTTCTATTTTTCCATATGGTCTTTATATGTCTAACTTTGTTTTTTTGCTTTCCAGATTTACCAGATTCATTTCGATTTTATGCCATCTGAGGATTTTTTGTTTTTTTTTTTTTTTGTTTTCTATACTTTTATCACTGATGTAAAAATTATGTCATCTCCCCAAATGACTGCCTACTTCAACCCCAAAGAACCTACCTTATGAACATTGATGAAAAAATACTCAATAAAATTCTTGCAAACCGAATCCAAGAACACATCAAAATGATCATTCACCATGATCAAATAGGCTTCATTTCTGGGATGCAGGAATGGTTTAATATACATAAATCCATCAAAGTAATCAACCATATAAACAAACTCAAAAAAGACCACATGGTAATCTCACTAGATGCTGAGAAAACATTTGACAAAATTCAAGGCAAGTCTTATAAGGACAACATTTAATTGAGGCTGGTTCAGTCCAGTATCACCAAGGTGAGAGAATGGCAGCATCCAGGCAGGCATGGTGCAGGAGGAGCTGAGAGTACTACATCTTCATCCAAAGGAAAGCAGAAACAGAATAAGCATCTTCAGGCAGCTAGAGAGAGTGTCTTCAAGCCATCCCCAGACACACTTCGTCCAACAAGGCCACACCTTCTAATAGTGCTACTCCCTTGGCCAAGCATATGCAAACCATCACAATTATTTCTTACAATAATTTATTGTTCATGTATAAAATAAATAGAAAAATGAAAAATGTTTTTCCTCTGAGAACAAGAACAAGACTACATGTCCACTGTTGTAAGGTCTAGAGTAATGAAAGTTCTACCCCACAAAACTAATTAAGAGAAAAACAAAACAAAAATAAAACAGAAACAACAACAAAAAGAATGAGAACTATGTTGAAAAATAAACAGCAACTTCTTTTTGTAGTTAATATAAAAGTTCTCAAATATGTATTCCTTTGGAGTATAAACTAAGACAAAGACAACTCCACGGTATAACTAAAGAAAAAGAATTTGTTGTACATATGAGAGAGAGAGAGAGAGAGAGAGAGAGAGAGAGAGAGAGAGAGAGAGAGAGAGAGAGAGAGAGAGAGAGAGAGAGAGAGAGAGAGAGAGAGAGAGAGAGAGAGAGAGAGAGACAGAGAGAGACAGAGAGAGACAGAGACAGAGACAGACAGACAAACACAGAGAGAGAATATCTGGAATAATGTAAGGAATAGAGAAAAACAAGTAGATTAAACAAGAACATTAGACGTCACTTTGTCAGTAGAGAAGCTGGAGCAAATCAGAGAGAAAGGTAAGGGGAGACAAAGAGAGAGTGGGCAGGAAGAAAGAAGACGGAGGAAGAAAGACAAAGGGACTGAGCATAACAGAACTACCAGTCCTGCAATGAGAATGAGTGTCTGCAGGAAGGGAAACAAGGGAGCTGTGGAACTTGAGGGTAGAGGATAGAGAAGAAGATGTGAAGAGTTAGGCTACAAGCATGGTGTTTAAATATACAACAGGTGATTGTGGCACAGGGGGAGTCTGAAGGCCAGTACTTTGGTATCCAAGAGGCATCTCAGTTTGCATTTGTTCCATCTGCCTGTGATAAGGATAATCACTTCATTTGGCAGAGGTAACTGGCTATACAAATTTGTAGGAAATGCTAGGTTTTGTCAAACCACCAGAATTTGGGAAAATGGGGTTTTCTTTGGACCTGAAATTTTGTTAGTAGAGGCTGAAATTAAGTATAGTACATGTTGTAGTACATAGAATAAACATTATAAAAGTTAGTTTTATTTCTATACTTACAGTAAGTTTTATGTTATATCTGTCTCTAACCCCTCAAATTTGTATATTGGCTTTAAATAGATGTACTCAGACTTTTCTGTTTCTACTAAATTATTCTCTTTGAAGGACATGGCTTATTTTTGCAGGATCACACCTTAACTCTGACTTTAGAGTACAGCTACATCCTATTTACATAACTATCTAAAGAACATGCTAGTATATGTCTTCACATCTTGCATATGTCTCTGGAACACATCTGAGAAGTTCAGGGCTGTACACACTTGGTATCTCAGGACCTGATGCTTGTGTTTACTAAGTTTTGCTAGTTCTTACTCCTCCTTTGAATTGTAAATAGTGAAAGAAGCAGATACAAACTTTTAACTATATACTTTGTTACTCAGTTACACACTGCACCTCTAGTAAAGTCACTGCATAAAGTCATTTTGACACATGGAAATGCTTCTTTCAGTGTTGTGAAGAACCTAGGATACAAAAAGGACAAGACTTGCCTATATAATGAAGCACCTAAATATACATAGATTCCCATATTTAATGGGTATAATGAACATGCCCAGATTACATAAATTGTTTCACATCTACACATAGTTGATTATTTCAAGAATCTCCAGTATTTCTTTTCTAGAGACATCCTTTTTCACTCCATGTTTTACTATGATTTTCTATTTTCAGATCAAACATACTTAGTAAGAGAGCCTGTCCACTTTGGATACATATTTCATACTCTGCTGTAAACATTTTGGGAGATTTTAAGTTTTTCCCATGCTCATGAAATAGAAGGTGTTGCATCCCATTAAGAAATTCAGGTGAAAATAGACCCTTTCTTATCTCCTTGTACAAAGCTCAAGTGTAAGTGGGTCAAAGATCTCCACATTAAACCAGATACACTGAAACTATTAGATGAGAAAGTAGGGAAAACCTTAGAACAAATAGGCACAGGAGAAAAATTTATGAACAAAACACCAATAGCTCAAGCTCTAAGGTCAAAGATTAACAAATGGGACTTAATGAGATTGCAAAGTTTCTGTAAGGCTAAGGACATTGTCAAGAAAACAAAACAGCAGCCAACAGAATGGGAAAAGATCTTTACCAACTCCACATCAGATAGAGGCCTATGTATATCCAATGTATACAAAAAACTCAAAAAGCTAGACACCAGAGAATCAAACAACCCTATTAAAAAATGGGGTACAGAGCTAAACAAAACGTTCTCAATTGAGGAATATGGAATGGCTGAGAAACATCTAAGGAAGTGCTCAACATTCTTAGCCATCAGGGAAATGCAAATCAAAACAACCCTGAGATTCCACCTCACACCAGTCAGATTGGCCAAGATCCAAAAACACAGATGCCAGCAGATGCTGGCGAGGTTGCAGAGAAAGAGGAACACTTCTCCACTGTTGGTGGGGTTGTAAAATGATACAACCACTCTGGAAATCAGTCTGGCGATTCCTCAGAAAATTGGACATAGTACTACCTGAAGATCCAGCTATTCCACTTCTGGGCATATAGCCCAGAGACACTCCAATATACAACAAAGATACATGCACCACAATGTTCATAGCAGCTCTATTTATAATAGCCAGAAGCTGAAAAGAACCCAAATGTCCTTCAGTAGATGAATGGATACAAAAATTGTGGTACATTTACACAATGGAGTACTACTCAGCCATCAGAAACAATGGCTTAACCAAATTCTTAAGAAAATGGTTGCACCTGGAAAATATCATTCTGAGTGAGATAACCCAGTCATAGAAGAAGAGACATAATATGCAGTTGCTGATAGTGGGATGCTAACCCCAGAGGCTCAGACTGCCCCAGAAACAACTCACAGACTTTGTGAAGTTCAAGAAAAAAGAAAACAATACAAAACAATACCAAAACAAAAAAACAAACAAAAAAAAAGTCATGCTCAATCCTTACACACCAAGAAAATGTTGACTAATTTTTTGTTACATCCTGTTTTACTTGTACTTTTTGCTCATTGTAACTAGTAAGACCTTAATGCAGAGTATCAAACCTTAAAAAAAAGAAAAAAAAAAAAAAAAAGCCAAGCACTGACACAATTGTATTTGTATACATTTATGCAAAAATGTTTAAAAATGTTTTTCTTTTATCTTTGTTTTTAAAATAAAGTTTAAAAAAATACATAAAGACATTTTTTAAGGAGAAAAAAAAAGAAAAAAAAAAAAAAAACGAAATTCAGGCTCTAGCAAGCAGATGGTATACCTCATTGGAGGTGTAGTATATGTATTCCCCAGAGTCCATTAAATGCTTCTAGAGGACCACAGTCTATTCTGCCTCAGAATAAAGCAACTGTGCCATCTGAATAATGACACAGTTTTCCCCTTCGGCAGTTAATGTAGGCAAACCAAGACTACCTGAATTTAGAACCCATTGTAAGCTCAGAGGCTATATCTTTTGTGGTAGATAATAGGAACATTAGTGTCTGAGGCCATGTGATCAAACCTGGACTTCAAACCTGCATTTGGGACCATTGTTTCTATGAAAATTTTGTGAATATCTAAGTATATCAGTGTTCAAGGAGTGTCTGTTCCTATATAAGGGTTGGTATAAGAATAGCAGAAATAGAAAGTGAATCCCAGTTAAGCATAGTATCCTTATTTTATGAATTGGATAAAATTCTTTTTAATATACACATTATAATTAAAAAATAAATCTCTAAAATCTCTAAGATCTTTGTTATACTATCTTCTACTCAGGACCTGAGCTTTAGAAACAAGAAGCAATACTTGGTGGTAGCAATTGTGGAGGTAAATATAAAATAAAATTACCACGGCTGAAAATGGTGGCTTAATGATTAAGAGCACTTGCTGCTTCTTTCAAGGAACTCACATGGAGTGGTTCACAAACATCTCTGTAGGTTTCTATACCTACTGAGAATACAGTGCTCTCTTCTGAAGTCTGCAGGCACCCCCATACAGCATATATTCACACATAAAATAATCACTATAAAAATTTATCACAAATTGTTAGTTAATAATAATTTAAGAATGCTTTGCATCCTTTCTTGGCTTTACTTTATATAGTTATGATCAAAGAAATGTATTACCAAGGGAAAATATGTATTCAGCTACCTGATACTGTACAATTATATTCACTGGTTCATTCAAGTTTATCTTTCTTCTTCATTTAGTTTCAGGGATCTTCAAGGTCTTCTGTTCTACACTCATGTCTTTAGCCAGAACAGTGCATAGTCTCCAATGTATTTTGCTTATGTTGGAATAGTAGACTGAAAAAGGTGATGCTGGTGAGTATATCGAATGCTTCACACACATTCATGTAAACAAAGCCCTATACATGTCTACTTCAGAAAAGTCTAACAGAAAGGCAACATCAAGAACTGTGGGGATTTTACTCAGATATAAGAAGCAACAGCTCTTATGGTTAATCAGGAGTTGAGAACATTGCATAGAGGCCAAAATATCCCTTGGACCTGCTAGTAACAATTAAGTATAAACAACAAAGGTTCCCCTTCACATTGCAACTATTAGAGGAAAGCAGAGAGCTATGTGAAGGCATTTTACAATTTTTTTCTTATTGTTAGGAATGCCTCTGGTGCAGTGTTTACAGCCCAAAAGACTCCGAGATGGAATGAAATGTTATCAAATGTTGAACCCATGTGTGTTAAACACAAAGCAAACTGTAGCAACATAACCTGTTTAATCAATTCTTTAATGACATGTGAGAGTCTACAAGATTGTGTGTGTATGTGTGTGTGTGTAACCTGTCTTCATGAATGTGCATTTCCGATAGGTGCTGCTACATTATGTGCTATATATGTGTATATTTTTACATGTTTATGTGTATCTGTGTGTGTCTCTATTCATCTGTTCTGTTGCTCTGCATGTACATGTATCTCTGTGTATGTATGTATGGGTGTATGTGTGTATGTAGATTTATATTTGTGTGTCTATGAATGAGTCTATTAGTCTGTGTGTATATCTAATGTATCAGTGTGTGTCTGTTTGCCTATATGTGTCTTTATGCCTTTATCTGTCTCTCTCTCTCTCTCTCTCTCTCTCTCTCTCTCTCTCTCTCTCGCTCTCTCTCTCTCTCTCTCTCTCTCTCTCTCATTGTGTATGTGTGTATGTGTGTGCATGTGCACCTGTATGAGTGCACACATTTGTGCCTTTATAATCTCACATTGAAGGAAATTGGAATGGCTATGAACTCACTATCTTGTAATAATTTGCTTTTTAAAATTTACCCCAACTCAGTGGAATAGATTTATTTAAATTATTCATCATATAAAAACACTAAATTATATGTAACCCAGTTGGCAGTTGCTTTATTAGGCCCTGAAGCCCAAAACAAAAAAGAACAAGAAAAAGATAGAGCCATGTTTAAGTCTTCATCACAATAATACACTGGTCACACATCAAAGAGCGTGGGACAGAAACGGTGTATATTTAAAAGTAGCAGCTGCTATGACGCCACTTACCAGGGCAGCCGTGAGATGTTTGGAAGATTGGACATGAGGTAGGATGAAAGTCAATTTTACCTCTTTCTCAGCCAGGAGTTTAGGGTGTCCTTCCCTATATGGCTTTATCTGAAATGCAGGTAGTATTCTATTCCTTCCAGACTACAACTGAAGAAGCTGAGCAGTGAGACTTCCATTAGAAGACAGGAGGTCTTGGGAGTGAAGTCCTCTCTGCTTTCATTATCTGAAGTCCCTCAGAGTAACACCTCCCAAGCTGCTCTTTCAGAAAGTGTTCTTAGAAAAACAAATATGCACCTGATATTAACATGGTAACGTTCTCCATGTCGCTTGTTAAGTTCCTCTCTTCCACACCCAGAGTTCTGAAATCTCACTGAGCACAATGTTTGTGAGAAATTGGAAAAGGGTAGAACATGGCAGGTCTCTATTTCTCCCTGCATAAAAGCAAGGGCACTAGAATGCCCTTAGCATTTATGACCTCAGAAATAGAAGGTATTAAAGTCCCCTGAGCATGTGTGTGTACAAGTGGAGCCTACAGTGAGTGTTCCAGGCTTCACTATCACATGGCCATCAATGCACTGCAGTTTATAGAGGCAAATCCACTCCTGAAGTCATAGATGTGTACTGGGAAGAATTAGGAAGAAGAGCCACCAAAAAAAAAAAAAAAAAAAAAAAAAAAAAAAAAAAAAAGAAAAGATTACTGGTATGGAGGTCTTAACACACAAGGTGAGATTCAAAAAACAGGAAGGAGCTCCAGGAAGCTGCTACTGTAGAGCTTCTGCAATGGTCTCTGCCTTTGGGGCTGTAAACCCCCAAAGAGGAATTTGCAGGGTAGTAAAAGGGGCATTACAGAGAAGGAAATGAGCAGAAAGGAGTTGTCTGCATATCAAGGAAAAAAGTTCCTTGGAGTGGAAGCTATTAGGCAGCAGAATTACCTCCCTGGGGAGACAGTAGAGTCTGTGACCCCATTACAGGGGACATAAAGCCCAGCCGGATGGTCCAGTTTCCCAATATGCTACAGGGAGAGCCTCCCCCTGGGCCTCATGGAGAAATGGAGGGGAAGGAAGGAGTGGGATTCCATCTCTAGGCATTTACGGTTTGAGTCTTGTGCTGGGATGAATACTAAAGCAGCATCCTCCAGCCCCCTGGATCTGATGCCAAGGTTAGCTTTTATAATCCTCTGCTACATACTTAGGTATTATCATCAGACTGTCTGTTCCTAAACCTTTGATATATTTAAACGAAATAGAACCTCTGGGTTGCTTTGGAAACTGCACCATTTGATGCATGCTTTAATCTAGAGACATTTTCCCAAATATTTTTTCAAATGTGCATGTATGTCCTGTGGGGTGTCGGGTAGAAAATGAACCTATTTGAACTGCAATCCATCTGGAAGTTCACTGTTTTTATGAAGCTTGTGTTCCATGTGTGCGTGCTAAATCTGCAGCCATGCTAATGGAATATTAATATATTTTTACTATAAGGGCAGATTAAAGCTTGAAAGGAAACAAAAAAAGTAAAATAAAATAGAATATAAAGGAAATAGCAAATGAAAGAAATTGGAACCAGTGGGATTGCAGGGTCTCAGCCACAATCCCCTGAGGGAAGGACAGAGAAAAAAAGACTCAGTTCTTTCTTTTTATCTTGCAAGCAATTACTGGCAATTTGTTCTGGCCAGTAAAACTTCTGATATTATCATGGTTGCTGA
This sequence comes from Micromys minutus, assembly GCF_963924665.1. Lineage (NCBI taxonomy): Eukaryota > Metazoa > Chordata > Mammalia > Rodentia > Muridae > Micromys > Micromys minutus. Next base: position 14,610,184 of record NC_137977.1, read on the forward strand.
GTAATTTATCATCAAAGTTTAATGTGAAAACAGGTGACTGTGTAATCACCAATCTCGGGACAGGAATAGAATCGTTATTATTTCTGCCTGAAGAGAGATTTTTTTTTTCTGTCAATTGACTTAACGGCCAAAAGGCTGTTCATCATATCACCATGAATTATAAAACCTCTATTAAATATTCATAAAAGTTTTGAAATGAATGTGTGATAGAGATGAAAGCTGGGCTAATTTAAATACCTACCAGACCTGTCTTAATTACAGAGGTAAAATGAGATATAAAAATTATAGCAGCAAGGGAGGGGGGGACAAGAAACATTTCATTCCATACATTCTAGAAAATGCCTCTGCCAGCCACCATGCACCAAGCCAGGAGCTTCCAAACACCCAGTGTAATTCATGTGGGGCAACCGTGCCTTTCTTCAATGAGGCATAGACTGGAGCATCCTCAGGACCGAAGGTGAATGATTTTTGCTCCCTCCAAAGTGTAAATAAAAATATCACTTGTCAAACCTGCCTCCCTTCAGCCACTTGAATTCATATTCTCAGCAAAGAAAGCATGCAGATGAGTGGCCAGATGCAAATAAATTCAGTGAGTGTTCATGATAATGTTGGCTTTTGTTTGTTGTTAGACGAGGCTCCTCAGCTCAGGCGCACCGCTGCCACACACATAGCAGAGGATGCTGCTGAGTTTCCTCTTCCCCTGTCTCTCGCTCCTAAATTGCGGTACCATACCTGGCATATGTAATACTGAACTGCAAACCTATAAATGCCTGTACGGTGGTTCAAGGACTATGGCAACTGAACTACATCCCCAGTCCTATTCCTAGTATCTTTTCACCTTATCAGTGTGGCTGGCATGAGCTCTTAACAATGACACATAGGGTATGTTTCTTTGTTTTTCCTCAAGACTTGGGAAAATCTCTCCTACCTACGAGACTATTTCTCTTAGAATAAGAAGCGCCAAACATTACCAAGGAGACCAATCTACCAAAGTCTTTACCAGGACCCCTGAGAACATAAACACAAGCTGCTAAACAGAGGCATTCCTTTTCCTTCCCAAGTTCATGTAATAGGAATGAAATTAGAACCTTGGATGTTTGTCTTTAGGGAAATCAAATTGAACAAAAAGGTCTGTAATCCTAACTACACTGATCACTGGGACTGGATTGGATATTTTAGGGTTCTTTTTGTCCAGTCAAATGGGTTTTCACTGAACATAGATGTGTTGATGAACGTACAGATGAGCAGGGATGTATGTAGTATGTGATACGCTTGAGTTACAACTCAGTATATTCTTAGGTAAAAAAGGACAGGAACTATCAGCTTAGTGTGGAACAATGATTTAACTTTTCTGAGTTTGTCTGGGAAACAAGGTTACTCGGAAGCTTGCTAAAGACCCATCCAGCTCTAATCGTGTGAGGCTACAATTATGAACAGGCCGATAAGAGGCTCTCTGGCTCTTAGGCCACCACCCAGGAAAATGAATTCCACATTTAATTTCCTTTTTGGTGATAGGAAATCTTAGAACAGGCAAGGTCAAGTGACCCACAGGGAAAGCCAGCACAGTTAGCTGTGAACTCACAGACTGAGCTCACAGCCCTGCTTTCTGTCCTGAAGCCAGGCCATTCTGGACGTTTGTTAGCAAGCCACTGGCTTTTCAGAGGGACATTATGGATAATGCTAATAACTTAATTTTTTTTTGCTTCAGAATAAGTCTTTAAGGCATTTTTGCTCAAAATTTAAGGTTCTTGGCAGGCATGCATGTTGTGTGTGTGTGTGTGTGTGTGTGTGTGTGTGTGTGTAGCATAGCATTGGTTTAACACAGATTAATGTCATGCCTATTGACACAATAAATTTGGAAAAGTTAAAATTTAAGATAGCCTCAAGTCTGAACTGGTGGAGGATAGGTTTATAACTCCCAGTACTCAGTGCTCAGGAAGCCTAGACTAAGAGAGGAGATGAAGGTTGGCCTGACCAACTGAATGGGATTCTGTTTATAAATGAAATATACAAAAAAGGATGGGAAGCAGCTCAGTGATAAAGTGTGTGTGTGTGTGTGTGTGTGTGTGTGTGTGTGTGTGTTGACTTATACACACAATGAATAATATCAATAAAATTTTAATTTGGCAGATCACTGAGAAGCATGCATTCCTCTTCATCTCCCTTTGTCTTTCTATCCTTTCTTTAATTTTTCACATACATTTAAAATTTAGTCATTCACCTAATTTTCCCATTTCCCCACTTTTTTCATCATCCTGTAGATGGGTTTTCTGAGACTCACTGGGGATTTCTGTCAGTGAAAGTAATTAACAGGTACTTCATGATTCTTCTAGCATCTTTTTCAGTCTCTGGGGTGCCTTTGTATACAAACATAACTGAACGAGATTCCAAAGGTCCACTATGGACAGTTAATTTCAAACATGTTTCAAAGATAATAATGATCTCTGATATCCATTCCAAGCTATGGTTCCATGAGCAAGTTCAACTAGAGGCTGATATATGCTCTAGATAAGAGTGCTAGCAAAGAAAAGAATGGAGGGAAAGCCTCAGTGGAATGAAAAAGACATTTAAAGGATGCTATAGAGAGAATGGGCTGGAATCTGTGATGACTATGGTTGAATGGAGTACACACACAGCAGGTGTCATGAACACTGGGTAACTCTGACCATTACAGACCATTCCAGTGTCCATGTAGTTGTTGTACTTTTCAAAAAATGAACTAACTTTTAAAGTATATCTTTAGTATATATTCACCCACATAAATAGTAGAGGTACAGAGTCTAACTTCATGACTTGGAGGAAGAATTGTTTGTTATATTCTTTGATATTTAATAGATATGGAGATAGATAGATAGATAGATAGATAGAAAGATAGATAGATAGATAGATAAATGGATAGATAGGCAGGCAGGTAGGTAGATAGGTAGATAATGGGGCCATTGCTCTTATAAAACTGACTACCCTGAAATGATTGTCATTTTCTGTTTTCTCATGCAATGTTTATTGCATTTGCCCCAAAAAATGTCTCTGCTATCTATTTAATCACAAATCACTACATCTTATTACTTAGGATCAATCTATTTTGAACTTTCTGAGGTAGTTTCAGATATAATATATACGTGGACACTGGTAATGGCTGGAAATCCTCAGTAAATAATGCTACTTGTCTGGTCAAGCCAAAATTGCTGCTTCCCTTGAACTTCCTATGTAGTTTTAGTTTCTCAAAACACCATTATGAAGTAGAATAATGTTGTAGTGAAATGATCTATTCCTCATAGGCTTAAACTTTAATGCAACAGAGTTGCTTTTTCACCAGATACCAGTGGTTAAAGATGTTACAAGTTCTACTTACATACAGGAGCTAAAACATACAAGGGTTATTTCAATTTATGGCACCATCATATAAAACATAAGTATGAAAATATAGTCATAGAGGAAACAAGAATAATTCTGTAGAATAATGCCACACCAGCATCACTGGAAAAAGACCTGGAGTACAACAAAGAATTCTGTAGAATGAGGAGTGCTTTTCTCTGACTCTGTACCATATTTAGTAAAAGTATAATTTTGTAAAGCAGATCTACCTGGTATATTATTGACTTGTTCTTATGAAAAGAAATGTGGGGACAGTAAATGATGTGTCTGTATATACACTTTCTTCTAAAATTCATTTTGATAAGCACTTTTTAGCCCTGGAATCAACAAAAAAAATGTATCTTCGTTGACTCAGATGCATGGAAGTGATATTGTAATTTTAAATTTTCCACAGAAACTTATGCTGTGCTCTTGTCAAGGAAACAAAAGATAAAATCAGCGAGGAGAAAAAAAATTAAAAAGCTGGGCCTCATTACAGAAACCACAATCTAAGCATTGAAGTGTTCCTTAGTACAGTGAGGTTTGTGCTAAAATACCATTCCCACTGGGATTTCTTAAATACCAACCAGAGGTTCAGAGTTGATCAGAAATAAATTTAAATTTTTGTATATTTTAAAAATGATCTGACAAAAGTTTTGACGCTTTGTGTTCCTATAAAAAGATTTTAAAGACATTTTAATCAGAAACCCCATATCATCTGTCTATCTATCTATCTATCTATCTATCTATCTATCTATCTATCTATCTATCTATCTATCTTTCTATCATCTATCTATCTATCTATCATCTATCTATCTATCTCTCTATCATTTATCTATCTATCTATCTATCTATCTATCTATCTCTCATCTATCTATCTGTCTACCTACCTGTCTACCTACCTATGTATCTATCTATGTATTAGCTGTAAAATAATTAAATTACCAAAGGTAAGGTTTTCAATATTTAGAACCTGTGTAAAAAAATATATGTTGAAAATTTGCTGAGAAAACAATGGGCGACTAATTACCAGGAAATTATGACAGTTTGGGAAACTATAATTTTTCTCAAAGCAACTACACAGTAGTCTTCACTCACATCAAACAATTTGATATTTTAGAATGTTACTAATGTCCAAGTTTCTCAAATGAATTAGTAAATTTCTTGAACAATTCATGTGTGTTGGTCCACATGTGTAGTTCCAGCTGTTAGGGGGCAAAGTATATTTCTAAAAGGTTGAGGCCAACCTAAGCTAGAAAATCTAGACTATACAAGATGTGATCAAGCTTCAAAACTTCAATTAATTCATCCAAGCAAATAAACAAGCAGGTAAACAAGCAAACAAAAATTCAATTAACTAATCAGACTAAAAAAGTCTCCTAAAAGTAGTTCTAGGAGATAAAGAAGGATGTGTGAAGATCCCTGTAGACATACAGCTATCCATTTATTTAATCTTCTGAGAAGCCTGGGGAGAAGAGGGATTGTACCAACACAGTTGAGTTTCCCTGAATTTCCTCTTAGGAGCAGTCAGTGATGGAATCAGCATTAGCATTTATTATATTCCTTTGTGGTCAGACATTTAACAAGAGGAATTTCCAGTTATGTTTTAGCTTACAAAATGTAAAACAAACTTATATTAGACATGTGACCTTGATCCTTTCTTATCTTCTTGTACGAAGCCCAAGTTCAAGTGGATGAAAGACTTCCACATAAAACCAGGTACACTGAAAATAATAGAACAGAAGTGGGCAAAAGCTTAGAATAAATAGGCATAGGGTAAAATTTCCTGAACAGAACACCAATGATTTATGTTCTAAGATCAAGAATTGACAAATGGAACCTCATTAAATTGCAAAGCTTCTTTAAGGGAAAGGACACCTTCAAAAGGACAAAATGGCAACTAATAGAATAGGAAAAGGTCTCTACCAATCCTATATCTGATAGAGGAATAGTATCTAATATATACAAAGAACTCAAGAAGTTAGACTCTAGAGAATCAAATAATCCTATTGAAAATGGATCAAAAAGCAGAACAAATAATTATCAACCGAGGAATATCAAATGTCTGCAAAGAAATGTTCATTATCCTTAGTCATCGGGAAATGACTATCAAATCAAAACAACCGTGAGATTCCACCTCACACCAATCCGAATGGCTAAGATCAAACACTCAGGTGACAGCAGATGCTGTCGAGTACCTGGAGAAAAAAAGGAAACATTTTCAACTGTTGATGGGGTTGTAAACTGATACAACCACTCTGAATGTCAGTCTGGTGATTCCTTAGAAATTTGGACATTGTACGAGCTGAGGACCCAGCTATACCATTCCTGGGCATACACCAAAAGAAGCTCCAACATCTATCTAACAAGGACACATGCTCCATCATGTCCATAGCAGCCTTATTTATAATAGCCAGAAGATGGAAAGAACCCAGATGTCTTTCAACAGAGGAATGGATGCAGAAATTGTGGTACATTTACACAATGGAGTACTACTCAGCAATTAAAAGCAACGATTTTATGAAAGCCCTAGGCAAATAGATGGAACTTGAAGCTATCATCCTGAGTGAGGTAACCCAGATGCAAAAGAGCACTCATGGTATGTAATCACTCATAAGTGGATACTAGCCCCCAAAGCTCATAATACCCAATAAACAATTCAAAGAACTTATGAAGCTCAAAGAAAATGAAGGCCAGAAGGGAGATGATTCAGTTCTTCTTAGAAGGGAAAACAAAACACTTGTAAGAGAAAATAATGGGACAAATAGAGGAGCAGAGATTGAAATAAAAATCATCCAAAGACTGCCTTATCTGAAAATCCATCTCATATTCAGCCACTAAACCCAGGCAATATTGTTTACTGTCAGGAATCTAATATGGACTGATGCCTCCTCAGAGGCTTTGACAGAGCCATAATGAAACAGAGAAGGATGCTTGCAGCTAACTGTCAGTCTAAACAAGGAAACCCCAGTGAAGGAGCTAGAGAAATGTCTGAAGGAGCTGAAAGGGTTTGTAATCCATGGGAAGAATAAAATTATTAATTAACCAAGCCCACCACAGGTCCCAGGGACTAAAACACCAACCAGTGAGTTCACATGAAGAGACCTATGCCCCACGCTGTATATGTATTAGAGGACAGCATTCTCTCCCATTAGTGGGAGGAGAGGACTTTGGTCCAGGAAAGACTCCTTTTAGCAGTGTAGAAGAATGCCAAGGCATTGAGGTGGGAGAGGGGGCATCTCCATAGAGGCAATGGGAGGGGCAGAGATTGGCAGAAATGGGATAACATCTGAAATGTAAACTCAGAGAATATACAGTACAAAAACAGATTAAAAATAAAAAGATGACATGTGATCTGGTTCAGACTGGGTGGATTATGTTTTTCTGCAAGGACGAATGTTTACAAAGAAGTTTCTTTGGAAACATGATGGTGAATATCATCAGAAGAGGAATGCATAATTTGGCAACTCTGCCTAGAAGAATAAAGTAGAATAACAAAATAACACTTGAATCATTGAAGAACAAAAATGTTTTTTATTATCAAATGCCAAGTAACTGGTTTACCAAGAGAAATGATAAGGGTAAGATAATGTAAAGTGGCTGTTACTAAAAGAAAGACAGGCTTGTGGGGTTGGGGTAGAGGAGGAGTGCTAAGGCTGGATCTTACATGCAAGCAGGACTTCCACAGACTGAAATGGGAAAGAACAAGTTCCAGAAAGAGATTAGAAGCTGTATTTGGAGAGGATACTGCAGTAAGAAAGGAGAAAAATGTAATAAGTGTTTGGAGTTTAGCTTTTCTTCTCCAGTACATTCCTTGAGGATACTGGCTAGGACATAAATTACAGGTACTAACCCAAACCTAAAAAAAAAAAAAAAAAAGTTTGGTTCTGCAATCTTAAATTAATCAATGATTCACAGAAAACTTCCCTGTACTTTTTGCTCACTCTACCCAGACTGAAGACTGTCCCACTCAGTCCCAGCCTGCACACCCAAATCCATCTATGGAAAATATAAGGAGGGCATTTTAAGTGACTCGTTAAAGTTGGATTCAGGAAGTCTGCTCTTCTCAGAACAGACAGTCTCAGGTTGAAAAGATATGAGTAGAAAGAAAATTTCCCCTGCCTTTGGAACTTTTGATTCATGGCCTCTTCTTAAAACAAAAATTACCTTTGATGAAAGAAGGCACACATTAGAAAATATCTTTACTGTACATTTATCATTAAGGTTTCTCTTTTTCTGTTATTAATTTGTGATAGAAGGTACAAGACTCTTGCCTTCAGAATCCACTGGACCATTCTCAGCAATAAGATAATTCTCATTCTTTGATTAGATGTAAGGTACATTTAATCATGTAAGGGAAATAAAACATATTTTAAATATCTACCTTCAATCACCTTTATATTTCTTGATATTGCTAGTTCTGGGGTAAAATGTGAGACATATGTACATTAGAGAAATGCCTTGTCAGAGTTCAGATTAAGGGGGAAAAGTCCATATTATTTTAGGAGATAAAAAAACACTACAAAAATGATTTTAATGTAAATGCTTTATGTTGGGTCTGCCTGGAAAAGATGGGATCTAGAAATAAGATGCTAGTGTAACAGAATTATATACATGTGTGATGTAAATAGGCTATAAGGTTATAATAATTAAATATTAAATGTTCTGTTCTAGTAAAACACATGTATGGTGTGCCAGTCTATTTGATATATGCTTTTTATATATTATCCATTTGCATTTCACAATACATTTATGAATACAAAGTAATAATGCATGATGTTTATTACTCCTTAGATCTTGAGCCTGATGCTGTCTTGTCTACATTAGGCATAGATCTAAGTTTCTTCCCCAGATGATTGGCTTAACCACCTCATAATTCTATTATCTTATGCTTTCTGATTGATTCAGAATGCCAAAGACCTACAATAATTTGGATCACTAAAAACAAGAGCTCACCTGTAGGTATGTAGTAATACAATGACCAACTTTTAAAGTATTGAAGTAAAGATTATTTTCTGCCCCTATAGATCATGAATGATCGTGTATGTCCTTTGTTAACTGAACCTTGGGCTGACCAGGGAAGCCAGCATGAAGTCAGGGCCCATATTCATTGATGTTCTACATAATAGAATACAATGAAAGTAAACGTAGCTGTCTGGTGTTAAGAATACTTCCAGGGGGCCAAAGAATACCATCCTGTGGTTTACATCTATGTAAACATGAAACTTGTAGCAGCTACATATTTTAAATAATGGTAAACTTTGTGAAGTGTATGCTGAAATGATCTTCTATTTCTTAAATAGATAAACAGTGTTATAAATAGGTTTATATATATACTTGAAGGCACATGGCAATTGTTAAGACCAAAATTTTTACCAAGGCCATGTGACTTCAGAAGATACATAATATTAAGCACAGGATATGCATATATACACATATATGATGGAATATCTTTCACATTGAAAAGATTGGAAATTATTAATTATGATCCTTGAGGACATTACACTAAATTGCAGTTTAAAAGAATGACAAACCATGTAAGATACCATTAAAAGGCAGATAATGATCAGATCATTTAAACAACAAAGTACTAATTGCCTGGGCTTAGGCAAATAGGGAAATGAAAGGAGTCCATTTGATTATGTTCTAGAGGTGCTGAAGACATTAGTCTGAATGTGGGACATTGCAAATGCCTTCCACAGAACCTCTCATCCTTTGACCACTTAAGAGGCAAGATACAGAAAACCATACACACACGCACACACACACACACACAAACACACACACATACACACAGAGAGAGGGGGATAGGGGGAGAGGGAAAGGGAAAGCGAAAGGGAGAGGTAGGGGGATATAGAGGTGAGAAGAGGAAGAGATAGATAGAAAGAAGGAAGAGGCAGAGGAAGAAGAGGAGGAGGAATAAGAGAAAGAGTAGAGAATCAATATACAGATTTGGAGACTCCAGTACTACCTCTAACAAACACTCCAACACCTCAGGCTCACAAAACAGAAAAGTTCACTTTATAGATGATAGGTGAAGGCCACACTTAGCTGTTGGTATAAGGAATAAATATATACATTGTTTTAGTGATGATGCTGGGTTTGTACATTAGTGTCTGTAGAATCTCCTTCAAAACTCACTTCACTAGTATCAATAAATTACCTATGTTTCCAGTACCAGACATAATTGCCTTTTTGCTGAATAGGTCTTAATTCCTGCTAATCCAGCTGTTATTAATCAGCAAGGCATGAAAACCACTACAGCAACTTTAGGGTAGTCATACCATGCTGATCATTGATGTGGTTCACTGGTGTCAAAACTAGGTAGGAGTGTTGATTGTCTTCCTCCTTTGAAAACCTGCAGGATGCCTTCGGGTACTATGAAAGCTCTCCTTCAGGGAAGAGACATTCAGGTCCTTCCCAGCTCAGTGAACTCTGGGCACTGCTTCTGAAATTAATGGTGTTTTTAGCACTAAGGTGTTTTACCTCTAGGAAGTAACCAATGACAACAGCAATAGGCAGTCCCTTGGACATCTCTGGCCAATAATTCCAAAAAGAGGGCCTCTAATCTCAATTTCCTATTGTTGCTTTATTGTTTGCCTTCAGTGGTCTCTTACACTACTATGATTATGGTATGATGGTGACATTTTTAGTCATCTATATTTCTTTTTATCTTCTTCTGTATTTATTACCCTTCTGCTTCTCTTCATCTTTTCTCCTGTCAATCAATTGTATCCTTCTGTTTCTTTTTAACTTCCTTCTGATTTCTTTTACCATCCTAAGAGACCTGCCGAAGAAACCCTGCTTTTCCAATTTCTCCTATCATTTCACTTGTATCCAAATATCTATTATTTCTTTCCTCCTACCATGTAACAGGTAAACCGATTGTTTGCCTTTGCCTATTTAATTTTAAAATAATACCACCAATTGATTCATTATAATAACTGTGATAGTACCTTTTATTTTCCTTGAATAAGAAAAAGTGAGCTCAAACACTACTAAAAATTTTAAGTGTATATTCATATCCCAACTATATGATGCTGACCCAGAAACCCAAAATTATCCTGTACATCTATGAAAGAATCACATTTCTTATCTGGTTGAGTCATAGAAGCATATACTGTAAAGGCAAATTATTATATTAACGAATGATTACCAACTAAACTTAATTGCATATATTATTCTTGGTGATTCTTGGCAAATACTGTCTCACAAGCTGTGGAACCCTATGCCCTGGGCTGGCTGGTTATGAACTAAGAAACTGTGTCAATAACCTTGTGCAAACTTATCTTATAATGATTTCCTAGTTGTCTCCAGTGAGACCAAGATACCAACTTAGATCAGATAAAATCATCAACATTTGGCCACGGCTGACGTGATATTTCTTTTAGAACAAAGTAGTACAGAAAGAAGAAGAGGAATATTTTAAAAATAAAATTTACTGTAGATTTAGCAAGAGAGATGGTGTCTCTCACACCAACCCTGACCTCAAGACAATTCTTTGGAGAACTGAGAGAATAAATTACTGAGATGTGATTTTAGAAGTGATATCCCAGGTGAACCAAGAAGCCTTTGCAATTAGAATGTCATTTGCATGCTTAGCCGTATTACTGCCGCCCCAGTACCACTTTCTCTGGAGCCGCAGTAGAAAAAGTCATCCAAATAAGCTTGGGTTATTATTTTTAAAAAGGAAAGCTGAAGAGCATTGACTTAGTACTTAGTGGTATAGCAGGCAATATTGGAACCAAATCTTTCATGCCCTGATAAGATCAAGGAAATGAGGATATTAATTTACAGGCAGAGAGAGAATGAAACAGAAACAGATTCTCCTTTTTTATTTTTCATTTAATGGCTGAGATCGAGATGTTTTCTCAATTAAAAAGTAAACAAAATACCGTTTCTGTGGACTAATTATTAACTATGTATAGATGGTATTGTTCTGTTTTGCAAGTGCATTCAGGAACACAGAGGGGTAGGATATGAAAAGTCCTTATGATGCCAGCACTCTCTCTCTCTGCTTGATGGTTTATTATGTTAATTTTGAAGCGTGGCTGATCAAACTATGACTTTCTTATATGGGAACCTAACTTCCATGGTCATTATGTTTAAATGACTATGTAGCATTAATAATAATAGAAATTATACTGAGACAGGAGGTTGTTCAGCAAAGTTCTCAGATCCCCAAATTCATTACTACCCATCTCATAACAATGTGGACCATGGAAATGTTTCTGAGCCACCTTTATACATTTAAATCCTCTTTATTTGTATAAGACGTCAGAGAAAAAGCCTACCTAGAAATCCTCACCTCAGTCTTCCCTTGGTTCCTCTAAACTTCTGTCATCAAAAATAATTATTTAAAGATGCGAGACAAAAACTATTGCTGAGATGGGAAGACAAGAAGGACATCGCTGCTTCTTCTCAGAGATGAGGTACTTTCCAGTACAGAAGCAGTAAGGAAGAATCTATCTTAAAATCCTTAAGAAAACATGTTTTCTGAAATAAGGCAAATTTCTTTAATTTGTGGTCAAAGCAAAGACCTCATGCTGACTCATTTTATATAGTATTTGTGCTCCTCCTGACTGAGGTGACAGAATCATGGAAAATGTTTATAGCAGTATGATGCTCTATCTATTCACCAAATTCAGTGGCATTTCATATGCTTCATCCAGTCTCTTGGGCTTCCTTTTGTCAGGCAGTTTTAAGTACTGAATGCTAGACTACTCGGAGTTTAGCACTTAGCAATTCGTTTAGTCAACTTAGTATATGACAGTTATACTAGTTTGTGAGAAAAGAATATGTGTGTGCATATGAAAGTGTCCTCAGAAAACATACAATAAAAAGGTGACTGAAAGTGCACACCGGTCAAATTGAAAGAGAAAATAATTTTAATGTGTACTAGTCAATCACACAATTGCCTGGCTATAGGGCTCATTAAATTCAGATAAAAACTGGATGAATTCTTAACCATCATCGGTAGGAATGATAACCCCGCAGGAAAAGGATTATCAAGAAGTTTTATGAAGAAAGAAATGGGTTATATTGGAATTGGTATATAAGAGGCAGAAATAAGGGTGGGTACGAATAGATTCTAATTCTATTCCATTACAATATTTTATTCAAATAGTTCACATGCTCCCTTACATTATTGCCAAATGTCTCCCAGAGCATCACAAAATGTGGTATTTCATTCTTTGCTGGTTCTGACATGAATAAATTTGAACTTTAAATTTTTTCCAGGAAGATAAGGGGTCTGCCCCACTATGAGACTCTAGGCCAATTGCTTATTCATTCTGAATTTAAACATTTTCTCTTGCACAGTGAGACTATTGTAGCAATTTTAGTTTGTATATGTGAAAATGAAGCCATTGTACTTAAGCACACAAAGACAGCATTTCATGAATGTAGACTCTTTAACTGTTCTACTAGGGTATGGAAGAGCAGGGACAATAGTGGAATAACTGGAGCTGCTATCAAAAGACTGTGGTTCTACAGGCAGTTCTGCAAATGGTCTGGCCTTAAGTAAACCAGCAAGGCTAGGAAGGAAAAACTTCTTGACTAGAAAAAGAAAAGTTAACTCTACAAACTATGTGGATACTTTCAGGAATATGGAAACGGCTCAGTTATGGAAATGTTTGACAATAATGAAAGGGTTTTTTTTTCCACAATCTGTATGAAACATGAGTTGAGGTGCTTATTTCAGGAACTTCTCCAAATTATAATTAAATAGCATTAGTGCTACTATTTAATAGTTCAAAAATATGTGTCTTACTCTGAAGGACAATGTCCATTATTTCTCAGTGTGTATCACGACCCAGCACTGGACCTATATTTTCATGAGGAAACTAAGGTAAGCACTGCTCATATTTGAAGATCATAAGTCACCATATGAGGGAAGGGGATCCCAGCCCAGTTTTCTTGGGGGTCCTCTTGACATCTTCTCTAATGTAAATTGTTTCCTGTATCTAAACCAGTTTTAGTATTACAGCTTTACCTTGTCAGGATGTGGCCCAGCTGAGGACCTGCAATTACTTACAACTCTTATGTGTCATGGAATTTTCACTCAGTCTCTCAGAGCATAAAACCAATATACAAACAGAGGTAAAATAACCTCATTCCCTTTTAAATGGCAGCCTGTTTATTGCTAACTTTTTATGTTATTCTAACTTTTGATTGCTAACTACAAAACAATTCTGATCATATACTAATTTAAAAAATATTCAAAAGACACTTTGAAAAAATGGACAGTAACATATAAATATATGCCTTGATGGTTCATTAAATTACTTACTAAATCTAATATTTTTCTTAGCAATAAACTTTATTATAAAAACTTTGCAAATGGAAACATGAAAGACAGAACAATTAAACAAAGTCTATACAACTTAATGAAGTGACATAGATATGGGACTGATATTTGGAACAGAACTGCTAAGACTACCATTGAATTTTCCACCCTCAGTGTCAAATATATTTTATGGAGTTATCCACCCTAAAAACAAAAATGTTTCTGACATAATAAAAACAATTAGCTTATATCTTTTGTCCTAACCAGTGTAAACTACCTGCATTTTGTCTTTCCTCAACCATTTGTATTTAATTTTTCTGGTATTCTTTTCTTCATGCTATACTGACCCACATGTGTATTTGTTTACATATATGTATATTGTTGATGAGATTCTGTTTATGAGAAAGGCATCATTTGCTGTTTTTCTGATATTATGTGATTTTTTAACATCCATCCATTTTTCTGTATTTTCTTTATATCCATTACCCACAATTCATTTGCACCTCCCTGTTTACTGCTGTTTCCGTTTTTTTACTATAACCAAGAATGTAAATTTACAGAGTTGTCAATTGAAAGATGGATATAGATAAATGGATAATGAAAACTTTTAATATATAAAATGTTACATATAATTTTTATTGCCCATTTATACATATAAAATGCAATATTACCCCTAAGTCCAGGATTAATGTTATTCTGAAACTATAAATATACAAATAAAAAGTTTTTTCATGTTGTGGATCAAATGTAAACTAAGCCATATATTATCAAAATTCTAAGTAGAATTTTTCTGTGATCAATATAAAACACCTCCTCAAATGTGTCCTAGGGATTCAAAGTAAGCCTCCTCTGTACATACATGCACATTCATGTATACTGATTGAGTTGTATACATGCAGCTTTCTACTTATTATAAATAGTAGTAAAATCATATAAATAAAATCACTAATTTTTACATAAGGAACTAAATGTTGGCTGGCATAAAGTACTATGAGCCACATATCATCTTCAACCCCAAGCCACTATTTTTGAAAGATTTATTTACTATAACGTCAATAAATTTGTTCGAAAACCAAGCATTCTAACTCAATGCAACACAAACAGTACCTTGATGTAATGTTTCTATGTTTCTAAATGAAAGTAAGAAAATAGTTAATATCCTTGTTTCAAGGTAGCTGTGAAATTTCTGTAAGAACAAAAGCTTTTGTGGGTGCCCAGTACAGAGATCTGCAATTGGTACTATAGACCAGTCTTCAGCACGTGATGAGATTTGCAGCAGCTGCTGTTGGCATGCCATGGCATGCAACACACTACAAAATGTAGATATTTTGATATCAGAACCAAAAGCTGCTATGAATCTCCATTATAGAAAACCTTGGCTTCATTGCATTTGATGTTAACTGTGTTTTTAATGCTATGCATTCAGAAACTCTGGACTCTTGTCAACTGTTTTGCAACTTCTTCCCAGGGATACATAGTCCTTGGTGACCTGTGACCCATAGCTTATGAAAGTGGGACTAAGAGCTGAGTCTTGCCAACAGTGGGGAGGGGAGTAACAAGAACTTCTTGTTGAAGACTTCTCATAATGCTGATCTATGTAGTTGTCAGTGCGGCGCTCAACAAGGCTTTGCACTAGAGCAGTAGTGTCAATACAAAGCAAGTGAAAACATGCTGATAAGGAGACAGAGTGAGGGACTGTGGGTACGATGAACATGTTTCAGTGGTAGAGAATATATTTGGACAGAGTTGTAAAAAAGAAAACGGAATTATTACACTTCATTTTTTTTTTTTTTTTTGCTTCACAAGTGAATTTGCTTATTTCTTCAGTCTTGCTAATTACAAACCAACCGCTAAACCTAGAAACTATGAAAGACAATGCCTTGATTTTTAGTTCACTTAGAACATGACAAGTTTTTTTCATGGTTTCAAGAATGCATGGTAAACAAACAGATGCCTCTCCATCCTTACAAAATGTCCCTGGTGAAACTCCCTAACAGAGTTACTTCTTGGTATTGGTCCAAAACCGTTTGTATCGTTCAGTGTCAAAACTGTCAATCATCTCTGGCTCTTCTTCCTTTCTTCTGCTGGAGCTGAACTTCATGTTTTTCAGGAACCGAGTCCGGCGCTCTTCTGGAGATTACCCAGGCTTAGGGGCATCACTACCATGCATTGTGGCTCCTGGTATCAGATATGGATAGTGGAGCTGTCCTCCTTGACCAACAGCACAGGTTAGAGGCCAGCATCGGCATGGCAAGGCAGTCAAGTGAGTGAAACCCTGCTACAGTCAGCTCTCAAAAGGGTTGTGTGCAGTTGGCAGGGTGCAGGAAAAGTTGACATCTAACCACAGTGCCCCAGCATGCCAAGCAGACTGCCCAATGTCATCCTTAGTACTGTAGCAGCCAGAGGAAACAGTCACTGACCCTGATGGCTTTTACCATGGGGATAGATCTTGTAGACTTGAAGTACAAAAAATAGTTGGCCCTAATTTTAACTAGATAGCTGTTGGTTCTTAACAAAAGTGAAGTGATACTAATGCACCGATGAGGGTATATGGTCCTCATTGTTTATGGTGTTCATTGGATTTCTATGAGGGTAGGACTTTAAATTGTTTATCTTAAAACACCAAAAATTTCACACACAAAACGTGCTGGAGGTGATCTGAACGCCACTTTCATGAGCACTAGCTAAGGTAGTACCTAAAAGATCCATGTAGGCTTCCAATACTAAGTTATATTTTGAGTATACTTGATGTAATCTGTGAATGTTAGAGCTAATAATACCATTTTCCCAGAATATATGAGAACAGGTGGCAGTTTTCACAGTGTTCTTATTTCCCAAAAGGTTAAAGCATTATGGTTAGTAAAATATTTATGAATTCTTAAATGAAGGTCCACATATTTCAGTATCCCTGTGAGACAAAAAATATAGAATATCTGAAGAAAACTACAAATTAAACAAAAAATTACAACACATAATTCAGAAAAAGGGCACTTAATGGGGAAGAGGAAAAAAAAATAAAAGTGAAGAAGGGAGAAGTGGAAGGAACAGACACTAGAACACAGAAACAGACACAAATTGCCATCAACAGAAATTAGAGGTTAGCATTCAGAAAATAAAATGAACCAAGAACAGAGAAGAACATTCATTTTATATACATGGACGGTTACCCTTCATAAAATGTATGTGCATGATTATATGCTCTGTCCTGATATAAAATGTAGTCTGAGTGTGGAAACATCATGTCTAAAACATGATGCCGTGTACTTTTCTACTAAAGGTTTAGCCTATTTGTAGTTACTGTTAAACATGGAGCCTATTCCTTTTTTAATCCTCAATGCCATTGTATACTCTTTTTTGTTTCTTTCCTTCTTGTTCCTTTCTTCTGTCTCCCTCTCTTCCTCTTTCTTCTTTGTTTCTTTATTTGTTTCTTTCTCTGTTTCTCTCTATTATTTTGTTCTTTTGTTCTTGCACTCTTGGTTTTATTATTTAATATTTTAATAAACATATATAGTTATTTATGGCATAACAACCTCTCCAGTCTACAATTTCTACCAAAAATATCTACCCTCAATCTCCCCATATTTATTCTTTTTCTTCCTCCTCCTCCTCCTTTTTCTTATTTTTTCTCTTCATATTCCTTCCTATTGTACTGTAACCATCAAAAATAATTAATGCTACATCTTTGTGTATGTAAATAGTGCCATCCGCAGGACTCCAGAAACTATACTACTGAAGACAGCTTACTCTTAGCAGCCATATGCAAAAGTATTGGGCTAGCCACAGGACCTTATAAGCTCCCCTAGTTTTTAAAGTAACTTGAAGTACAAAGAAAGAAAATAGTTAATTTACATTCACTGGACAAAAAAGGTTCACATTAATGCTCTACCACCTCTTCTGTTCTTTCTATAAGACATCATCAGTTATGAAAATATACATTGGCTTTTACTTAGACTAAACTCTTAAATTTTTCTTTAGTACTTATGCAGTTTCTCACTTTACATTATTTTTTATTCTATTGAAAACTTGCTGACTAATCACGACCATCCATATGCTATGACACTGAATGGAGAACTTTCAGGAAGCCACAAATTAGAAAAAAACAAAATTAAAATCTAAGATTAGACATTTCTACTTCTAGCTCTCCAGTATTTTATTATCTTGTAAATTGAGTCAATGTCAAACAGTGTAATGATTGCATAAAAAGACCTCTGTGGCAACAGGACGTTCTCAACTATTATGCCTTTAAGTTAAAGTATATTGAAATAATATGGGGGGATTGTAAGGGTCTAGTGTTGTTTGCATTTTTCAAAAGTCTTGTTCAATAAATACTAAGTTTTGATCGATTGATAGAGTGTCATATTTGACTAAAGAGGGAGTGAAGTCACACTGTCTCTTTGTGCTGGATGCAGGCAGAATGTACTATTGATTTTTTATGTTGGATGGGTTGTCAGTGTACAGTGCATTGTTGATTTTGACTTTTATAGCCAACATGTTTCCTTTAATTGGATCATTTGTAAAAGAGAGGAGGAAACCTCTTCCCTTCTGACACTGACTGATGACAATCATTTCATGTTTGTCAATATTTCATAAACCCACTCTTACCTAACAACATGGCTGCCTTTCTGTATCTGTTCATTTTAGTTGCATCTCTGATTACATATTACATAAATGGTTCTCCCAGATTTTTTATACATGGTACAATTTGATAATTCTTATTTTGGCGACATTCTTTTTTTTTCACAACAAAGTTCTTTCTGAGAACAAAATCTGACTTCTTCATACTCTAGTTATTTTCAAATATGCATGTTTGTGCCAAATTATTCACTGTATTATTATATGTAATGGGAAGATTCAATAGTTCTGTAGATTGTGCTTTGTTTTCCAGAGCAATGAATACTCTAATGGAATAAATTACTTTTGGTTGTCTACTGTTATAAATGTTTGCTATCTGCGGATCATCACATCTATGAAGACATGGGACATGAGGACTACTTGTCTTTCAACCAAATAAATAAAGGCACTTAGGAAGAATTTTGTTATGATAAGCCCATCAAATTATTTTCAATGTTTATCCCTCTGCATTTTTCCCAGAAGAAAAGGTAATTGACTTGGTAGTTCTTTGTCTTCATTCAGTAAAGGAGTTTTTATATGTACTTTTTATACTTAGGCTATTCTGACTTGAACATGAGAATATGCTTGGGGTATGTTAACAAATGCTTTTAGAAAATGAAATCTTTGGGGGAATTGACTAGACTGCAGAAAGGAGAACTGAGTTATGATCTACTAGACCTTGGACCTGTCATTCAACTTATCTGTGATGGAATTTATTCACCAATAAATTTAAAAGTTTACACTAAATAAAACTGAAGGTCCCTTCTGTCTTTCTCTATAATTTCATGCTCCCACATATCAAGATTCGGTATGACAGAAGCTTGGAAAGCAATCTATGTATTTTTTAGGAAGAGGCTTTTCAACCTAGGTAGATAACTCAGGACAGTCAAGGCATCTGACTGCTTATCCACTGGACAAATGGTGCAAACTGTCTCTAGATGTTTTCCCAGTAAAGATGGATGGCAACACACTTGCTCTCCCCTCCCTGCAGTCTACAAATCATGCTCTGATGACAAGCTTTCCTAGCTCTACCAAGGATGAGTGTTTCAGAGACAATACTTTTTAATTAGAGAATTCTGACAGCACACGGTGTGATGCAGTGTACTGGTCATTTGCAGGTACAAACATTCATTATACACTCATTGACAAATACAGACACAGGCGCACATTTCAAGGCTGTTTATTTTGGGTGCATTTCTATGGGAAACATTTTATATTCTTTTGATACTTTAATGATCACACTTTTTGATGTGCCCCCTTTACTTTGAATAGGAATGAGATCAGATCTGCTAGAGCAACCTTAGATAGGTATGTTACTAAGGAAGGAGATGCAGTTTTCTGTAATGCCCACTGACCTCTACTAAATTTCTTGCAGTGAGGTTTGCCCTTTTCGTTGTGAATAGAAAAAATAAAAGGATACAACACTATCTTCTACAGTTCTACAAAGGTTCGTGGGCACACTCTTTGAAATCCTTCATCTTTAGCTAAGCCAAAGAACAATGACAGAAATAAGGTCTACAAAAACACATTTGATATTGGCTTTGTTTGGCATGGAATGTAAATGGCTGGATGTTTTTAGTTTTTAATTTTTTTGTTTTAATGTAAGTTGAGTGCAATTATTTCAGTATTATTAAAGGTGATCTGAATTTTTGTTTTATGAAGTGAGTGTGAAAGTATTAAAAGAGAAATCTACTAAGTTATTTACTGTGACTAATTTGAGATTCTCTGAATTTACTTGATAATATCAAAACAAAAGCTGTTATTTGTTTCGATTTTTTTACCTTCCAATTTTTTCAATGTAATCAGTGGATATCAGAACACAAAGTAAAGGCAAATCGTATGTTGATGTTATAATAAAAGTAGTCTATCCACCATGGAAAATGAGGAAGACAAACAGTATCCTAGTATTGTGGCAAACAGAGGATCTTTTCCCTGTTCCCTTTAAAGATGTATTACTTAGACTTCATTATCACTATAGTTGGCAGGACAAAAAGACTGAAGGGTTTGTAACTACAGCAACTAATTATTCCCATGATTCTTGTGGTAAAATTAAACTAATTAAAGCAGAAAAATTAGTAATTGCACCCGAGTTTAACACTTAATGTACCCTGCATATACTTTTGGGACAGAATTATAAAAAGTAACCACAAAATCAATAAGTAACTAAGCACAGATATATGCATGGGCATGATGTCTCCATAAAGTAAGGTTTAAAAGAAAATATTGAGAAAGTTATTTGTCTCATTTACTTGGGCACTGGGCAATAAATGACAGGAATAAGCTACAAAATTTAAAGTAGCTGTATAAATCACACCAATCAGACATAGACAAGCATTTTTTCCAAACACGTCAGCTATACTTGTGAGCTCTTCCCTAATTACTTACTAGATCTATTCAACTCATCTTATCTAAGGGCTGGGCCTCAAAACTCAAGGTAAGCAGGGTGTTTTCCATTGGCATTACAGGATACTCGCTCTTTGCTTGATTTTTTCCTTCCACTTTCCTGTGGTTTTAAAGATTTCAGTCATTTTTATTCATTTCAGCAGCAGGTGTGAAATAGTGGGCTGTCATCTGCCTTTTTGTAGTACTGCAAGCCAAAATTATAAATGGGTTGACATTAATGGTAGTCCAGAATTTAGTGCTGTGTTGGTAGACGGTATTGAAAATGTTTTCATATGACAGATGAAACGCCAGCTACTGAAACTCCAGTGAGACTAGTGGGATATACGTGACGTGTGGTGTTTCTTTTTATATTTTTTTAAAAAAAATTTTTAAACTTTCTTTTTGTATCTAGTTTTTCTCACACTTCATCAACCTCATACTCTATCTTTTCTTCTCTCTTTTCTCTGTTTATTTTTCTTTACACTCATTTTCTTTGCTTTTAATATTTGACACAGTTTAAGAACTCACAGGCAGTGAGTATTGTCTTTAATCTGAAATGATCTACATTAAGAATGTTCACTCTTCTTCCTTATGAAGCCACCTTACTCAGAAATATCACTAAGCACACCAAAACCTTTTGCAGTATTTCCCCAATCATCCATTGCAAACATTTGTGGGCATAAAACATAAAGTAGTGCCTGGGAGGCAGGGGCTGCGCTTTGGGGTGTGGTGTCACAACAGATTTCTTAAGTCCTGTTTGTAGTTGCTTTGCAGAAAGTAAATTATCCATATTTGTGAAATTCTGACTAACTAAAGAAAATTTCTCTCCTAAAGAATTCCCAGGGAGCTTCTTATGAGTGACCTGAATGTGTGTTTTCCTTCATGATGGTCTCTGGGTTGCAGTGCAATACAGTTTTTTATTTTACTTTCACTACTTAGGTTGAAAGTAATAGGTCAAAAGTACTATTTTGTTATTACTGACAAATGCTGCCACTAAAATGATCCTTCTTATCCCAATAAAGCTTATGTTTCTACCCCTAATGCTCCTGACTGTCTCTGCTGACTGTCTCTGTCTGTCTGCTTCTCACTTTCTCTCTGTCTGTCTCTCTGTCTCTGTCTCTCTGTCTGCTTCTCGGTCTCTCTCTGTCTCTCTGTCTGCTTCTCGGTCTCTCTCTGTCTCTCTCTCTCTCTCTCTCTCTCTCTCTCTCTCTTGATTATATGAGATAGGCTCTGCTCCTAAGCTATTTTTCATACAAACAATTGTCTAACCCAATTAGAAATGGTCAGACATAGTTATACACTTAATAGGAACAATAAAATACTGATAAGAATACTGAGCTCTGTGTGTGTGTGTGTGTGTGTGGTATGTATGTTGTGTGTGCGTGTGTGTATGCATGTGCACACACACGCACATGCTTGTCTATGAATATAATAAAAAAAGAGACCCTGAATTTTAGGAAAAATAAGAACGGATCATAGGAAGGGTTGGAATGAAGAAAGGGAACATCGGAAACAATATGATTGTATTTTAATAAAATCAGATAGTATGTCCTATATTGATAAAGATTTGTGTTTGAATAGTTACACTACAGGTTTCATTTCTGATACACTGAAGCAGCACTTGATTCTGTTCTTACAAATGAGAACTATCATTGCTTTTCCTTTCTACAATGTGTCCTTTAAGATCAATGTCATTATTTTAACTAATATGTCTGAGAACCTAACTTTGCATAAGACACTAGAAAGGAAACATGTTTAAGTGAAACATGGCTCAATCTATTTTTTTTTTATATTTGAGGAATTTTCTGTTATTGCATATATGAAAATGGTCTCGATAAGCACAGGCCTAATTGTCAATGCTGGGAAGATGTATGGTATATACTAAGATTTTAATCTTCAACCAAGAGGACTGTAATTAGAGGTTACAAAATGAATTGTGCACTCATCAGGAGGAGATGTGAATGAGGCAAGGCAGGTGGAAAGCACAGTAAAATTTCTGACAGCATGGGCTTGGTAACCTAAGAACCAGGTCTTTGTGGAGCCTTCTTACAGTTGAGGACACACTCCATTCCCTACACCTAGGCAAACCACACAAAAAGATCCCAGAGTTCACGTTTGGTTTGAGCAGTGATGACATGGCTGATCATAGGAGGGGATTTCAGCAGGGGAAATAGCCTGAGTCAATAAAACCAAGAAGCCAGAAGATACACGGTAGGGTTGGGAAATTTTATGAAGTTCTGTTTGAGTGAAGCAGGGTTCATGGGGTTAAGCTTCGGGGCACCGGTCCTAAAAATTAGTATTAAGTTAGAATAAGAAAGGGATGAATTGTTGAAACAAATGTATTGTATTTTGCAGGTGAGACTATCAATGAAAGAGCAAAGAAGCGCTCATGTTTCATACTCGGAAGCATGTCCGATGGAGAGTTTGTTCATCCAAAGGCATCGAAAGGAAGTGGTATTAAGGGTTATAAAAGAAAAAGAAGCACATAAAAGGCTTTTAGTTTTTGTTTTTTTAATAAGTCCTGGATTCATTTGCTTTAACCAAATTGCATGTTGTCAATATCACTTTTTGAGATGAGAACTTCTCCTGCTATGTCACTGTATACAATATGTACTACTACTTTTAGTTCAAATATTATATGTTCAAATATAACATTTTAGATAGCTTGTTTAAGTCTAAGCAATGTCATGGGGAGGATGATGTCAGAAACATCAAGAATATTTCATAATTTTTTAAGACAATTGGTTCCTGTCATAAGAAAGAAAAACATCATCCAATGAAGGTGAAATAATTGGAAATGATGCCAAAGAATGAGTACCTTTGAATGAACCTGACACCACATTGGCAGTTATATTGCTTTTGAGAATTATATAATACTCATTTCAATTATCATATGATAGGACTTACATGATGGGAAAAAGAAATATCAAAATGTTGCAATAGAACATTCTAAACTTTTATAAGATTTGTCATCATATTCCATATCATGGTGGTTAGAAAAATGGTTTAGCAGTTAAGACTGCTACTCTTTCAGGCTATGTCCCACATTTAGTCTTCTATATAATGGTTAATGCAGTTCTAACTGCTCTGATCTGATATGTTTGTATGGGTACATAGCAGGACACATACACAAAATATAATGAAACAAAAGTGAAAATAATAAGTGTACATAGTATGAAGAAAAGTGGCCTTTGACTAATAAAGTTTACTCTGAGGCTGAGGCCAAACTCTTCTTTATCCTATTGTCATACTAATAATTCATAATCATCTTATATTATTTCAGAATGAACACTTGGTAAAAGATGAAGAGAAAAAAAACAGACATAAGCAAACAATCCAGAATTGAGGAAAGGCTTATCATCTACTTCTCTAAATTAATATACTATTATTTTCTATTCAGTTATTTTAATAATTGTATTCATTTGATTATTTTGGGGTATGACAATTGCATGAAATTATCATACAACAGCATAGACTGGAAATTAATGAGTATTCAGAATGCTGTAGAAAAAAAATAGAAGAAAGACCAGTTGATTTGCATTAGCCTTGAAATTTCACTGAAACATGATATTTACACTAATTTTAAAGTGTAAATTCTGTTTTCTATATGGACAAAGGCATGTATGAGGTACATTTTGGAAAAGTATTGTGACATGTTCTCATAAAGATAGATGACAGACATAGAAAAATAGGACCAGGATGACAGAAAATAGAAACGAAACAGGTAGAGCTTTGCTCTTGCAATCCAAGGCTGCCAACCAATGATTAGAGCTGTTTCTTTAGATGCCATGGAGTACCACTGAATATTAAAAAGTTGGGAGATATAGACATAAATGTTTCACTGTAGGAATAAAGCATTATGTAACAAGGGGTGCCCAGCCTATCACTGAATGAGAAGGAATGGTAGGCACAGAAAAGTCTAGGAAAGAGGAGGAGCAAGTGGAGAATCAAGATGGAGGTGGAGAAGGAGGATCTAGATCCAGGAGATCCTAATTGGCAATAGGGAGATATGAAGATTTTCAAGGGTTTCTATATGTGAGTTTGTCTTATGTAGGTGAGTGGTTTATGTCTTTGTCAACTGGGTATAAGCTTATTGTGTAGATGTATTGTGGTATGAGAATTTAACTTATAAATCTGATTGATAAATTATTGATTATTGAGTCATGATTTTACCAGGCTGTGGAGAATGTGAGCAAAGTTCCCTGATGGGAGAGAGTCAGACTGGAGAGGGTGGCTCACAGACCACTTGGCAGAGAAGCAGCCGGGGCTTACAGATCTGGCTCTGTGGCCCTCAGGCTGCATGACACTGTTCACAGTAAGAAGTACTGGAACTGGTAGCAGCTGATCCATTTTTTTTACCACATCATTCTACAGAATTAAAACCACTATACCAGATCATAGAAAATATGAACTCTAACAATATATGTGGGCCAGCATCTTCCACTGGTAGAAAGTTCTCTCCTCTCAGTCTCTTTACTTGAAGATTAAAAAAAAATATCCATTCAGAAAAATAAAATAAGATGATAGTCCTGAACTATGTAATCTCCAAGTTTGAAGTGACAAGTAACTCCAGAATATCTGTCTGAGATTTATAGAATAATAATCCTACATATTAAGTTAGACCCATTTTTAAAGCATATGTTTATTTTTTTGTGACAGACATTTTATCATAGAGTAATCACTGTGTGGTTAATTAAGCAAAAATTTTTTCACTAGACATATAATTCCACAGAGCAAGAAAAAATAAATAAGGAGTCTTCAATACAAAATAATAAATGCTGTAAGTAGAATGAGGGCTATCCTAAGTAATGCTACACATCCTTTGTTTTAGCTGTTGATTTCTGGAGACAGCACCTGAAAAGGGTACTTATTCAAGGATTCATTAGCTTAAAAAGTTGATGACAATAATACTTTAACTAGTAGTACTTTGCAAAATAAATATCCTCGGGGTGCTTGACAAATAACATTTTGATTTCTTGTAATTCTTGAAGTAAAATGTCCCAAATTAAGGTGCCTGATGGTGATGGTAATGAGTCCCCTTCTTCAAGACTTGTACATGGACATTTATACAAATATTTTCACAAAGCCTACTACCTGTGTTCATTTATTCCTAATATTGTCTGTGATTCTGAGGCCCTTCTACTTTTGGAATATCACTTTGTCTTTGTGAAACCATTTAACATTACACACCTGTCTAAATAACCAATATTAAAATACCATCACTTTGTGGGGTAGTGCTTTAAGAAATGAACCTAAATGGGGGATAATTCAAGTTCATAAGAAGTGGAATAATATATCTTTTTTGTTGTTTTGTGTCTTGTTTCTGTTAATTTTATTTAAGTTACTGGATGAAAAGACTGATAAATTATCACAGATACAGGTGCTAAGCTTTAACAAAAACTTTACCTGAGTTAACTCCTAGAATTTTCTAGTTCTAAATTACACGCTTCTTTAGAAACTGATATCTAATGCATACTCAATCTTAAGGCAAACTGTGATGGGAGACTGGTTGGGGCAAGGGCTGAAATATGCCTCCTTTTTGAGCCATCACTTCAAGTTTCAATGGTGATGGGAGACTGGTTGGGGCAAGGGCTGAAATATGCCTCCTTTTTGAGCCATCACTTCAAGCTTCAATGGTGTAAGCAAAGAACTGGTCTTATCCACCAGTGCCAGTAGAAGAAGGAGTCACAGAATGGGGCTCCATGCTGCCCCTGGGAGCAATAAAGGCATGCCCACTGAAGTAGTGAGCCCTCCTTAAGATTTAATGTTTCTGAATTAAAGAAACTCAGCAAAGGATGCTAGCAAATCCAGTGTGTGGCACATGCACAGGTCTAAGCTTGCTTTTCTTTCTTTAGCACATGGCACAACTACATGGCCTCCCAGGGACAAGAAAATAAGCATCACAAGAGACCCAGACCACAGAGATTTATGAGGCACTATAGTCACTGCTAGGGGAGGGCAGGGCAGTACTTTAGCTTAAGATGTTTAAAACCAGGCTGCAAGAGAAGCAGGGAATTGCACCTCAGGGAACAATTCCCTGCCAGGTTCTAGGGATGGAAAAATGACTTAATGGCACTTTCACTGTCTCAACTTTGTGATTTTTTTCCTGGTAAGCAGGTATCTCTGTAATTCCCTTTGTAAATAGACTCATAAGACAGAGATTTGCCTTTCTCTTCCTTGGCTTGTATAAATCATCATTGCTGCATTTGGCTCACATAGTTAGAAAACCATGGCTGTGGAATAAAATAAACCAGGTAGGCTAAACTAAACATAATTTCTTTGCCTAAAACCCTGTCTAAATCAGGTCCTACTCAGGGGCTCAGAGATGATTTAGGAACTATGAATCCAGTTCACACAGTGAAAACACCAGTAGGAGTGTACAATGTAGTTTTGACAATTCCTGATATCAGGTATACATGAAACACCTGGATGGACGGAGTACTAAATTATATTAGAAGAGCTGAGCCCTTGGTTCCTGGGCATCCAGCTCCAATCTGTCTTTCCAACATTATATCTTGAACGAATCTTCAAGTTTTCAGTGAGAAAGTTCTGCAGTCCTCCCACTCCACAAAACACCATCAAGCAATGAAAACTAAGTAAATATCAGGTTACAGGTTCTTGGGGTTTTTCATCGAGAGTTGGCTAAAATTCAACACAATTTTTTCTTTGTAAGAGAAAACAAAACAAAACAAAATACACAAAACCAAAATCCAGATCTTTCTAGTCAAGGAGGCTAAGACAATTTATTCATTATTTTGAAATCTAATAAAATAAACCAGATGACTCCTGTCTATACTGCCTTGCCTTGTTCACTGTTCTTTTTTGTTGTGCACACATACATTCATATACACCTATGTCCATCCATCCATACATACATACATACATACATACATACATACGCACATGCATGCATACATACATGAAATTAATTAACAAGAGTCCATGAATTTGAATAGTGAGTACATGAAAGGACATGAGTAGAAAAGAAGAAAATGAAAAAATCATGTGTAATTATGTATTTATTTCAAAAATCAAAATAATTTGTAAAGAGGTCAAGTATTACAAAAATATAAGGTCAAAAAGTAAGTAGATAACGCGGATTAGTTTTTTATTATACAGTTAGTTGGAATGTGTTTACACTTTTAAATTTAAGCAGAAGAACTTTTTCATGTTTTTATTAGATATTCTGTATTTACATTTGAGATGTTATCTCTTTTCCCCACCTGCTCCCATCACCCCTTCTTCTCCAGTTGCCTTCACAAAGGTGCATTCCCTCTTTATCACCCTCTCTGCCCCATTGCCTTGGCATTGACCTACATTGGGAAAACATGCCCTCCTTGTGCCAAAAGCCTCTTCTTACATTGATACCAGACACATATGCAACTGAAGCTACATATGCAACTGAATCAATAGGTCTCTAATGTGTGCACAGAGGTTAGTGTTTTAGTTTATGGGAGTTTTGGAGGGTTTGGTTGGTTGATGATGTTTTTCTTCCCATGAGGTTGTAATCCCTTTTATCTCCTTAGGTCCTTTCTTCAGCACCCTCATTGGGGTCCCTGAGTTTAGTCCATTGGTTAGCTGCAAGCATGCTCAGCTGTACCTATAAGACTCTTATATAGCCCTTGAGAAAGCCATCCCTGTCTGGTTTCTGCTAGTAAGCACTTCTTGGTATCAGCTATAGAGATTGGATTTTGTGGCTGCATATATGGTGGATCCCAAGTGAGGCAGCTTCTGAGTAATCTTTTCTTCAATTCCTGTTCCTCTATTTGACCTTGCATTTCCTTCCATGAGAGTTTTGTTCTCCCTACTAAGAAGAACTGAGACACCCCTATTTTGGCCTTCCTTCTCTTTGAGCTTCATAATGTCTGTAAATTATTTCTTGGGTATTCAGAGCTTCCTGGGGCTAGTATCCACTTATCAGTGAGAGCATACAACATGTGTTCTTTTGTGATTGGGTTACCTCACACAGGATGATAGTATCTATTTCCATCCCTTTGTGTACAAATTTCATGAAGTCATTTTGTCTAATATCTGAGTACTCGATTATGGAAATATACCACACTTTCTGTATCTATTCCTTTGTTGAAGGACATATGGGTTCTTTCTAGCTTCTGGCTATTATAAATAAGGCTTCTATAAACATGGTGGAGTGTATTGTGCACTGTTTTTTTTTTTTGTTTGTTTTTTGTTTTTTTAATTGTCTTGTAAATGTCTCTACTGAGTAAAGTATGGTAGAGACAGGGAGAAGATCTTACAGATTATACTTTGAAACCTCTATGAAACAAACTTCTTTCCTTCTAATCTAAACACTATTCCTACGGAGATTTAATGCCACTTTTTGTTTTCTTTGTTGTTGTTTTTGTTGTTGTTTTATTTGTTTTTTTTTTTTTTTTGATTTTTGTTGTAGTTGGTTTTGGTTGATTGTTTTGACTCATTTTTTAATAGTTGGCATAAAACTGACACTCTACAACATTATAGATATTTAACATTCTGCTTGCATAAACATACTATAGAGTTACCATAACTCTAGTGTTGAAGTAAAAATATCACTCAAAAAACCTGTCAGTGCATTCTCCATGCTCTACAAAGTAGCACATTAATGGTAGAGTCCCCATACTGGGGCAGTGTTTTGAAGTGAAGAAATCTGTAAACATGGTTTTCTATAAAGTGTTTGGGACATTATTGCATACACTAGAAGATGACTGAACACTCTTGTTCTCCCAGCCCTATCTCTTTTTCTGTATGTCACAAGAGATAAGTGATTAGCTCTATCCTCTTGCAACAAAAGTTTTCCTGGTTCATCATAAATTCACTCTAAGCAAAATGAACAATGGAATTATGAATTCTAAAATTAAAGCACATATTTTGTTTATAGGCAGACTGAATCAGATATGTACTGTGGTGATGAAACAGTTACCAACATAGTGTTCCAAAAAATGGCAGTATCATTTACAGATTATAGGACTGCCTACTTCAAAAGCAGTACATTAAAGAATAGTATCTGAAATTTCCAATGGACTACAATAATATTTATGAATATAAAATAGATGAAGAATTCTAAAACTTCTTTTATAAATTAACAAGTTAAGAGAACACAGGAAAATTTGTTATCAATAATAGCCAAAGCCATAAATAAAAAATATGTAAACATAAATGAAAAAATTGAAACAACTAAATTAACATTATAATATTTTATATAGATGCATGCATGTATATGAGGGTGTGTACATGTACGTGTGCATGTGTGTGTGTTTGTATTATCCCTATAATTCTGAGTGAAGATACAATATGGCATATTGCATATATTCTCAAGTATAAGGCACTGGAATTAGGCGGATTTCAAAAAGAATTTCAAGGACTTGATTTTTAAAATTATCCCTTACTGCATTATTTAAAAAGAGGGATACATTTACAGATTTTTAAAGGTATTTTGGCATAATATTATATGAATAATTTTGTCACTACTTAATTATTTTAGAGGTTTGATGGCATGCATAGAAATCCCACTAGTTAGCATAAGCATTAAGTACATGGAGGACAGAAAAAAACATGGAAACAGATTTCTTAATGGGTATAGATTAAGCATAATGATCTGTGAATACCAAATATTGCAACAAGGTTATTATCATAGATTTTATATTATTAATGACCTGAGGTCCAGGTGTACCACACTCTGAGAGGGTGCTATATACTTTTTTCCCTAAGAAGGACTGAGGATTTCATTTTTTGGGGGGAAAGGGGACCCTTTGATTTTCTTGAGCTTCTTATAGTCTATGAGTTCTTTCTGAGGTGTTCAGAGCTTTCTCGGGTTAGTGTCCAATTATCAGTAATTGCATATTATGTCTGTTCTTTTGTGACTGGGTTACCTCACTCAGGATAATATTCTCTAGATGCATCAATTTTCTTAGGAATTTCAAAAACTCATTGTTTCTAATATCTGAGATGTACTCCATTAAGTATATATACCACAATTTCAGTATCCATTCATCTACTGAAGGATATCTGGGTTCTTTCCAGCTTCTGGCTATTATAAATAGGGCTGCTATGAACATAGTAGTGCATGTGTCTTTGTTGTATGTTGGAGCATCTCTGGGGTCTATGCCCAGAAGTGGGATAACTGGGTCTTCAGGTAGTAATATGTCCAATTTTCTGAGCTATCGCCATACTGATTTCCAGAGTGGTTGTATTAGTTTGCAACCCAACCAACAGTGGAGAAGTGTTCCTCTTTCTCAGACACCTCGACAGCATCTGTTGTCATCTGAGTTTTGGATCTTGGCCATTCTGACTGGTGTGAGGTGGAATGTCAGGGTTGTTTTGATTTGCATTTCCCTGATGACTAAGGACATCGAGCACTTCCTTAGATGCTTCTCAGCCATTTAATATTCCTCAATTGAGAACTTCTTGTTTAGCTCTGTACCCCATTTTTTAGTAAGATTGTTTGATTCTCTGGTGTCTAACTTCTTGAGTTCTTTGTATACCTTGGATATTAGGCCTCTATCTGATGTGGGTTTGGTAAAGATCTTTTCCCAATCTGTTGGCTGCCATTCTGTTTTCTTGACAGTGTCCTTAGCCCTACAGAAAATTTTAAATTTCATTAAGTCCAATTTGTAGATCTATGAACTTATAGCAGAAGCCATTGGTGTTCTGTTCAGGAAAATTTCCCCTGTGTCTATGTGTTCTAAAGTTTTCCCTACTTTCCCTTCTGATAGTTTCAGTGTACCTGGTTTAATGTGAAGATCTTTTATCCACTTGCATGTGAGCTTTGTACAAGGAGATAAGAAAGGGTCTATTTCATTCTTCTGCATGCTGAGTGCCAGTTGAACGAACACCATTTGTTGAATAGGCTGTCCTTTTTTCATTGAATGTTTACAGCTCCTTTGTCAAAAATCAAGTGATCATGTATGTTAGGGTTCATTTCTGGATCATCTATTCTATCCCATTGATCCAAGTGCCTATCCTGGTACCAATACCATGCAGTCATTTTAACAATTGCCTTGTAATATAGCTTGAGGTCAGCGAAGGTGATTCCCACAGATGTTTTCTTGTTGTTGAGGAAGGATTTCACTATTCTAGGTTTCTTGTTATTCCAGATCAAATCGCAAATTTCTCTTTCCAACTCGATGAAGAATTGGGTTGAAATTTTGATGGATCTTGCATTGATGCTGTTGATTGCTTTTGGTAAGATGGCCATTTTTACAATGTTTATCCTTCCAAACCCTGACAGTGGGAGATCTTTCCATTTTCTGAGATCTTCCTCAATTTCCTTCTTCAGAGTATTGAAGTTCTTGTAATATAGGTTCTTCATTTGCTTAGTTAGAGTGAAACCAATGTATTTCATATTGTTTGTGACTATAGTGAAGGGTATCTTTACCTTAATTTCTTTCTTCACATTTTTGTCCTTTGAGTAGAAGAAGACTACTGATTTGTTTGAGTTAATTTTATGTCCAGCCACTATATTGAACTTTATTATCAGCTGTAGAAGTTCTCTGGTGGAATTTTTGGGCTCACTTAAGTACACTATCCTGTCTTCTGAAAACAGTGATGTTTTTACTTCTTCCTTTCCAATTTATATCCATTTGATTTCCTTTTGCTCTCTAATTACTCATGCCAGGACTTCCAGTACTATGTTGAATAGGTAGGGGGAGAGTGGTAGCCTTTTCTATTGGTTTGCTGTATATTGCTTTTATTACTTTTAGGCGTGGGCATTGGAGTACTGTTCTCTTCAATACTTTTAACATGAAGGGTTATTGAATTTTGTCAAATGCTTCCTCAGCATCTAGTGAAATGACCAAATTATTTTCTGAGTTTTTTTTTTAATTGGGTACATCACATTGTTGGATTTCCGTATATTAAAACATCCCTGCATCCCAGGGATCAAGCCTACTTGATAATGGTGAATGATCATTTTGATGTGTTCTTGGATTCAGTTTGCAAGAATTTTGTTGAGTATTTTTGCATCAATGTTCATGAGATTGGTCTGAAGTTCTCTTTCCTTGTAGGGTCTTTGTGTGGTATATGAACAATGGTTATTGTGGCTTCAAAAAATGAATTAGGTAGTGTTCCATTGACTCTATTTTGTGGGATAGTTTGGAGAGTATTGATATTATGTCATCAATAAATATCTGATCAAATTCTGCACTGAACCCATCTGGATTTGGGCTTCATTTCGTTGGGAGGTTTTGATGAACCCTTCTATTTTTTAAAGTGTTATGGGATTATTTAGATGGTTTACCCAGTCCTGGTTTAACTTTAGTATCTGGTATCTATCTAGGAATTCATCCATTTCCTCCAGATTTGACAGCTTTGTTGAGTATAGTCTTTTTTAGTAGGATCTGATGATTTCTTGAATTTCCTCAATTTCAGTGGTTATGTCTCAACTTTCCTTTCTGATTTTGTTAATATGAATACTTTCTTTTTGCCCTCTAGTTAGTCTGGCTAAGGGTTTATCAATTTGGTTACTTTTCTCAAAGAACCAGCTTTTGGTTTTCTTGATTCTTTGAATGGTTCTTTTTGTTTCTATTAGGTCAGTTTCTGCTCTGAGTTTGATGATGTCTTGCCAGCAGCTACTCGTGTGTGTATCTGCTTCCTTTTGTTCTAGAGA
Organism: Micromys minutus; assembly: GCF_963924665.1. Lineage (NCBI taxonomy): Eukaryota > Metazoa > Chordata > Mammalia > Rodentia > Muridae > Micromys > Micromys minutus. The sequence continues at coordinate 14,643,420 of NC_137977.1, forward strand.
TTTCAACTGTTTTGTCAAGTTGCTAGTGTATGCTCTCTCGAGTTTCTTTTGGGAAGCACTGAAAGCTATGAGTTTTCTTTTCAGTACTGCTTTCATTGAATCCCACAGGTTTGGGTATGTTGTGTTTTCATTTTCGTTAAATTCTAGAAAATTCTCTGTTCATTTATTTTTTCTATGACCATGATTTCCTTTAATAGAGCATTGTTTATTTTCCATGTTTATATAGGCTTTTTGTTGTCTTTTTTGTTATTAAAGACAACCTTAGACCATTGTAATCTGAAAGAATGCATGGGAGTATTTCAATTTTCCTATTTCTATTGTGGCTTGTTTTGTAACCAATTATATGGCCCATTTTGGAGAAAGTGCTGTGAAGTTTTTAGAAGAAGGTGTATTCTCTTGTTTTAGGATGAAATGTTCTGTAGATGTCTACTAATTCTAATTCATTCAAAACCTCTGCTAGTTTCACTGTGTCCTTGTTCAGTATCTGCTTCCATAATCTGTCCATGATGAGAGTGGGGTGTTGAGATCTCTCACAATTATTGTGTGAGGTGCAATGTATTTTTTGAGCTTCAGTAGGGTTTCTATTATGAATATGGGTGCTCTTGTATTTGGAGCATATATGTTAAGAATTGAGAGTTCTTCCTGATAAATTTTCCCTGCAGTGAGTAAAAAGTGCCCTTCCTTATTGTTTTTTGATAACTTTTGGTTGAAAATCAACATTGTTAGATAGTAGAATGGCTACTTTATTGGGGCCATTTGTTTGGAAGTATTTTTCCCAACCTTTTACTCTGAGATAGTGTCTTTCTTTGTCTCCAATATGAGTTTCCTATAGGCAGCAAAATTCTGCATTCTCTTTATGTATCCAGTCTGATAGCCTGTGCCTTTTTATCGGGAATTGATTCCATTCATGTTAACAGTTATTAAAGAATAGTGATTGATGTTTCCTGCTATTTTTGCTTCTAGAGGTAGAATTGTGCCTGTGTGTCTTTCTTCTTTTGATTTTCTTGCTTAGTTATTTTCTTGTTTTTTACTAGGATGTAGTTTCCCTCCCCTTATTTGGTTTTCCACCATTCGTTGTAGTGCTGGATTTGTGCTAAGATATTGTGTAAATTTAGTTTTTCCCTGGAATATCTTGGTCTCTCCATTTATGGAGACTGAGAATTTTGCTGATTATAGCAGTCTGGGCTGACACTTGTGTTCTTTTAGGGTCTGCATGATGTCTGTCCAGGATCTTCTAGCTTTCATAGTCTCTGTTGAGAAGTTGGGTGTGAATCTGATTGGTCTGCCTTTATATGTTACATATGTTTCCCTTACTGCTTTTAGTATTCTTTTTGTGCTTTGGGCACTTGGCATTTTGACTATTATGTATCCGGAAGAATTTCTTTTCTAGTCCCCTCTATTTGGAGTTCTGTAGGCTTGTTTTATGCCAAACAAAATGGCTAGATTTGGAAAAGTCCAAATGGATCTGTACTTATTACCCTACACAAAACACAACTTCCAAAAGTTCAAAACCTTAACATAAAACCAGATGCATTGAAACTGATATAAGGGAAAGAGGGGAATAGACTTGAGCTCATTGTCTAGTGTGGGGAAAACCAACTTTCTGAAAAGAACATTATTGGCACAGTTACTAACATCATCAGTTAATAAGTGGGACCCATGAAACTGACCATGTTCTGCATTAAAAAAGGACACAATGAAGAAGCAGCCTACAGAATGGGAAAAGATTTTTACCAACTATATACCTGACATGGAGCTACACTTAAATGTTCAACAGTTTTAGTCATTAGGGAAACAGAAATCAAAACTACTCTGTGATTTCATATTAACTCTTGCCAGAATGGCAAGGATGAATAAAACAAAGGAGAGCATATGTTATCAAGGATGTGAATAAAGATAACACTCTTCTATTGTTGCTGGGACTGCAAAACTGTTGAGCATTTAAGTGTAGCTCAGCAATTTTTCTTTCTTTTTTTTGAGAAATCTTTGTTTAGATATGTACCCCAATTTTAATTAGATTATTCATTTTTCATATATATAGTGTAATGTGTTTTTTGTGTAGCTGACCCTAAATAGACTGTCTTCAAAATGCTCTTCATCTCAAGGTTCAGGAAACTCTGTAGAAGAAGAGGCAGGAAGAATGTAAAAGCCAGAAACACTGAGTACACATTGAAAATGAGGTCCCTGTTCTAAAACATCAAGATCAAATCAAATATAGACTCACAGAGACCAAGGTAACATGCATTGGCTCTACAGAGGTCTATCCCTGATCTTCTATGTACATATATGTTTGGGGTTATAACTTTAGACCATTTCTTATTGTCTTGTTATATAATTTATATGTCTTGTTATATAATTTCTTAATGTGATGTTATATAATTTATTGTTGTTTAGAAATAGACAAATTTACCATTGAGGGCTAAGAAAAACTAGTGTGTCAAAATAATAATGTAAAAGAAAGATTATAATTTTAATGAAAGATAGAACAGAAAATTATGCAAAATATTTTCATGTTTTTTAGGATATAAGCATGGTTCACATGTAATTAAAATACAATTTTTTGTTTTAAAATAGAATAAATTATTGAAATAAGCTAATAATTTTCAAAAACTACAAAAGTTAATTTCAGAGAATATGCATAAATAGAATTTTTCAACTAAAAATTTAAAACAACTACATAAATAAATAATTTCACAAAAAGAGTTGACACAGAAGTTTTATCAATTTTTTAAATTGTCAGTTATCATGACATGAACATGCATGTAATATAAAATTGCTTTCTAATGAAGAATAAAGTAATAGGTAAGTTTGAATATATAGCTAATTATGTTTATCTTCTGGCAGTTTTTGAGAAATCAAAAGTTTTTTTATAATATCAAAAAAGGTATAAGTCTTCACTTAAAGCAGCCTTTTGAGAAATCATATCCTACAAGCTATTGAATGAGACAAAATTCTTCTAGGAACTTCAGTCAACACAGTCAGCCATAACTCATAATCAAAGAATTCCCACCCAGCTAACCTTATCATACCAATAATATAAGTGACCCATGATGGGCCCAAAAGCAGGGTATACATAACTGCTCAGCTTGAAGAGGACATACAAACCCCAGGATTTCAGCCATTTTACTTATAAAATTTTATGTATTAATATCAGTTGCATGGATCTATAGATGAACGAACCCAGGAAAATACTGCTGTATTTCAGTAACTGTGAATACTAACCGTCAGGATGTCCTTTAATCATAAAAGTTTCTTGAAGGTACAGTTAGATACTTTCCACTGTATCAAGAACTAAGGTTCTGGGCATTAGATCAACTGTTGTACATAGCTTCTAACAAGAACTGTATTATTGAAAGCCTCCAGCTTTACTATATCATCTTGAGAAAGTGACTTTTGATCAGTCATTCACTCCTCCTAGCTACTCAACTGAGAAACTCCATGAGGTCTATGGAAGAAGTTTCCTTAGTTTTGATCCACCATGCAAAGGTATCAGCACACTTACTACCTACCAGATATTGATCAAAATAATGGAGTTATCTGGAACATGAACCCAATTACCAATTTATGTGTTACATGCCCTTCAGGGTCACTATTCAATTTCTCTCTCTCTCTCTCTCTCTCTCTCTCTCTCTCTCTCTCTCTCTCTCTCACTCTCTCTCTCTCTCTCTCTCTGCTGAATTACAGACATTTACTTTACTTTCCTTGCTAAGGAAACTTGTACTTAAAATAAATTTCTAAGTTTATTTCTTTCCTTCAAAGAAATTTACTAAGCAGAATTTCTTCTAGTCTGTGTGATTCCATAGAGAAATTTGGTTCAGCTGACAAAAGCCAAAAATCAAAAGACCAATAAAATGGTTCATCCATCAAAGACTATATCTCGGAGCTAAAAGGACAGGAGTTTGGTTTCCAAATACCAGAAAAGTTCAGCTATGGCCCTTTTGAGTGGAATATGTCCATAGGTATTGACACCTTAAAGTTGTCCAATAAGGATTACACATTTTGTTGCAAACTGACCTGTATGTATTTCTTGTAAATACACAGTAGACCTTAAAGTGAACTGTGTATCAGAACAATGATAAGAAAGATAAAAAGAAAAAGGAGAGAGAGAGAGAGAGAGAGAGAGAGAGAGAGAGAGAGAGAGAGAGAGAGAGAGAAGAAAGAAAAAGAAAGGAAGAAAAAGAAAGAAAGGAAAGAAGGAAGGAAGAAAAGAAGGAAGGATGGAAGAAAGCAATGAAAGAAGTAAAGAGAGAAGGAAAAAGAAAAGGGAAGAGATGGAAAGGAAAGGTGTCAAAGCTCCCGTCAAAGGCATTGTAACAGGAGCTCTCAGTTCACTCTCATAATTCTGTATTACCCCAGATGAAGAAAAGGCAACTGAGGCAAATGAGGGAGGAGATGGGAGAGGGAGTGGGGTGTAAATGACAAGTCTCAGAGCTTCTCTAAGCAAAGCACGTGTGTACAAAAATAAAAAAGCTTTAAGCCAGTGTCATTTTTTTCTTAAGAATAAACCTAAGCGGGTGCTGAAATGGCTGTGACATTGGTGGCCAGAACTTCCCCTACTGCTTTCTGTTAAGGCTGAAAGAAGGAGAAGAAAAGCTCCATGAGAGACTTCAATTTCATTATGTTCCCTGCAGTTGAAAAGCAAGGGTAAGTGGCATTAGGGTCTTTAAAGAAATTTGAACAGTCGCAACTGCTTCCAGACTGTTTACTTTGTGCAGGGGAACATGTATTTTTCTCCACATGAAAACAAAAACAGTAAAAGCCATCCTTTGCGAGTCTAAGTACACAGATCTGAGAGGAAGAGATGAAGGATGTAGGCCAGCAAGCATCCACTTTAGCTCTACTTCTCCTGGGGAGGACTGTGTGCCATGAGAAGGAGACCCCCACCTGCTACACAAACACCTGCTTTCTTTCAAGCCAGCTCCCAAGTTGCTCCTAAAAATCTTGGAATGTGTGTGCCTCTGAGTTTAATTCATTTACGTAAAGTACATTTCTGATAATCTCTTATGAATTCTTGCTCGGGCTTTACAGATTTTGTTTATCATGTAAGGCAGTTTTCACATATACTTGTAAAACCCAGCAACATCAGGTTCTTTGTGCCCCACTGTATTCACTGAGAAAGACTATGAGAGATAGATGTACCGCAATACCAGACTAAATGAAGGAATAAATGAATGAGGACAAATTCTATTAAAAATCATGGTATGAATTAGCTATTGACTCTAATTTCTTTTCAATCATTTCTTACAAAGAGCTTTGCAGGTCTCCTTTTTGTGAAAATTAAGCATCATTTGGTAAAATCGCTAGTCTCTCCCATTTTTTAGAATATTAGGAGATCTGCTCCAGACTGTGGCAACTTTTATGGTCCCTGGGGAATAAGGGCTGAATGTATAGTAAACACATCTCAGTATTTATTGCAATTTGTCTACAGAGGTGGTTGTGGATAGTAGTCATGATAGTCTTTAGCAGCACTTACTAACCTGGGGTTTCACATCTGCATTTATAACATGAAATACAATTATTATTTTGTGCATGGGAATTCCTAGATGCCATGGGATCTAATGGCAGGATCAGAAATGATGGGGGAGGTAGAGAATGAACATGTATGGTGGTCCTCTGAAGTGCATTTTATCCACTCTCATGTGTAGGGGAAAAAGATGTCTCTGATGTGGTTAGGATGTGGTGTCCCAATCACTCACTGAACAACATTCTCTATTGATTGAAAAATCCTAAGAAAAACAATCCTGACAATTTGGAAAAAAAATAATAGGCTTTGAGATTAGAGCAGTATCTTGTAGACTGTTAAGTGTTAACAAGTGCCTTTTGGGTTTCTACTTAATCCTCCAGTGGTAGATTAAAAGGGGCTTGCAAATGCATGATTCGATATTCTGTGTTCACACATAAAACTGTCTTCATTCGTGCACTCATCCATCAGTGGTACTATCAATTCAATCAATGACATTAATGTAAAATATAGTTAAAACTTACAGCTAAAATCATCATCTTTATTTATGACAAATGTCTTGCACGTGATACAGCAGTTATAGTTATTCTATGGTTAAGAAGATCTTAATATTGGTAGGTGGCATTTGTTGGTATCTCTAACTGCCATCAGCACTTGCTGGTTTATACAGGCTGTGGAGATGCTTAGACAAAGGTCTGCCTTTCAGTATTACCAGAGTTCTGAAGAGGATGAAGTTACTTTGAAGTAGAGCAGAAGCATATTACCTTTCTCAGTCATTCCAAAATCTGTGAGGTCATAAAGATGGAGATGCAGGAGGGTCTCTTCAAGAAAAAGTATAAGTGGAAAAAAAAAAAAAACCGAAAGAGTTCAGAAAGGGAAAAGCACAGTGTATTGAGAAAAGGATAAATAGGTAAGTCAACAGTGGAAACTGCACAGGCAACAAGGTGAAGAAAAGGGAATATGACTGACATTCCATTTCCAGGAACTATTTATAAAATGAACATAATGTTAATGTGAGGCCAGCACAGAAAGACATGAGAGTATGGCCCAGGTATGGGCATCTCTGGCTCATACGGGGGACCCTGGCATACATAGAGAACATTATAAAATTGAAAGCAGATTTGGAATACTCCAAAGAATAATAATTTAAATATTACAGAGAAAATAAAAGTTTGGTTCAAAAAATGGTGATGGAAAGAGCAAAGACTCTCAGACAATAAAGGACTTACATTTAGCTACAACCTTATTCATGTATGGAGACACAGACAGAAAAGCAAGCATACTGTGCAGCTGCTTACCACAGGACCATGCTTGTTCATCCAAGATGCCAATTATATCCTCCCCGCAGGAGAGAGGAATATCTCACCCTGACTACTTTTCATTTCCCCATTCATTTTAATTACTAAAATTGAATGTATTAGTCTACCTTTAAAATTTTATATCATGAATTCTTGCTGAGAATCCTTCCAAACAGCATTTTAAACAATTCAGCAATTCAAGTCTATGTTAAAACAGAGATAGGCAAGACATAACACTTCATTTCTTGCAAAACTGCATTTAATATGTATTGCCATTATGGCCCCACCTCATATAATAATGGCCTTTGAAACCCTGAATAAATACTTTGGAAGATGTTGTCTTGGAGAAAGACAAGGTTTCTCCAGGAACACAGCTAAATGGAAATATTAGCCATCCCTGTCAGCATGGTAACTTTCCCAAGATTGTGACATGTTGGCTTGTTTCTTAAGCAATATTTTGGAAGGTTCTAGTTGTCAGTCGTACAGAAATGCTGTGCACCTTCCTTCTCCTGTTTCTGAATACCTTGTCCATATGCACAGATTTCTTCAGCACAGACAGAAAGTACAAAGCACATGTCCTGGTAGTCACACCAAAGAAGCCTCCATTTGCATACCCTTCATAATTCAATTTAATTTTTTTTGTCAAGAGTCCTGAATGCCTCGTGTTTGCTTTAATCAGAATGTTGACATTTACACTGAAGCCAATTTCTCTTTTTCTCCTCCGTGTTTTGTTTAACCACGACAAGTGACAGCAAACTGGAAAGAACAGACTTTTTAAATTGGCTCCTTGCCCAGAATGCATCATTTCTCCTGAAGTTTTCTCCGTTTCAATGCATTGCAGGAGGAAATGTGAAAACACTCTTCCAACATGAGAGCGAGGTGTTATTGCTCTTAGATAAAGATTTGGGTTGCATTTTAAAACTAGAGTGCTGTACAGTTTCAAGCTATTAGCAACAACCTATTACACTGCAGCTCTGGATCCTTGGGGAGACATGCTTAGTGTATTTCAGTAATTCACGCCAAATAGAATAATACATGAGAAAATATCTAATGTCAATGGCATCGGCATCCTTAAAGTCTAATCCCAGCAATGCCAATGTTTTTTCTAATCTTTCCAGGTTATGCCCCAAATTGTTGTGGGGAAGTCCTATCTGCAAAACCAGCATGCAGGTCCTTATCTGTAAGTCATTCCAAAAACAGTCTCTTCACTTCACCAGAACAGTCAGTTACTGGGTTCCACATTTGATCTTTGGTATTTTGATGACACTGAAACTTTGAATTAAAATTCAAATTGACATGACCATCAGATTTTGTCATTTGAATTAAGAGTTTAAACATGTTTATATCAAATGTGGACAAAACTGTTTGAAATAAAATATATGTCTCCTCATGGAATTTAATCTGCCTCCATAGAGGGAGAGCAAAAGGGAAATACAGGTATTGAAATCAAAGACTTTATACAATGAAATCATAGATTCATCTGCTAGTCACTTTCAGGAATCACAGAGGTTTCACCCTGCCCACAGGAAGAAATCCTATCAAATATGCCTTCCCTGAACAATTGGCTTATATTACAGATTTAGCTGGAGAGACCAAAAGAATGTCTAAGGACTGGGCAGACTTCCAGGCTTTGTACTACCTACCTGAGCTGGGATCCCATACAAGAATCATCAATAAATGCATTCATGGATAAAGCCAGTCACCTCAATAGGAATGTTTCAAATTCTGAACTATGATTTATTACCGAGAATTCAACTTAATTGCTTATGAATGTCATTGTGTGCACTAAAAAAAATCACAGACCTGAAAATAACAATTTAGACTTTATTAATAAGTTTCTTCTATAAAGGGTTTTAGTCATACTGGGGTTTGTGTGTGTGTGTGTGCGTGTGTGTGTATGTGTGCGTGTGTGTGTGTGTTTAAATTTTCTAAAGACACAGTCTCTATTTCTCACCAAGAATAAACAAAAAGACAATAACCAATAAAGACATTAGATGTTGTTGATACTGTCCCAACTTGTATTCTTTTTGTTGAAATAAAAAAGCTGAAACACTGAAGGAACTGAAATATACCTTGCATGTCTACTTGGATCTACATCTCGAAGACCATTATTTGTCACTTGTTAGAAATGGAGAAAGAACTGAAGAGCTGAAAGGGTCTGCAATTCCATAGGAAGAACAACATTATCAACTAACCAAACCCTCCAGAGCTCCCAGGGACAAAAACACCAACCAATGAGTACACAAGAAGAGACCCATGGCTCCAGTTGCATATGCAGCAGATGATAGTATTGTCAGGCACCAATGAGTGAAGAAGCCTTTGGTCCAGTGAAGGCTTGTTTTTCCAGTGTGGGGGAATGCCAAAGCACTGAGGTAGAAGAGGGTGGTTGGGAGAGGGAGCATCTTCATGAAAGCAAGGGGTGTGTGAGTGGGAATGAGAATGTGGGGCGAGGGGATAGGTAACATTTGAAAGTAAATACAGAGAATATCTAATGAAAAATAAATAATTAGATGCAAAAATGCTTGAGAAAATGAGTTGTCATAGAGTCCAAACAAACAAGGTGATTAGAAAATTCTACTTGTGCCACCTGCAAACTCCAGAGGCAACAGGCCGAGGCAGGCTGGTTGGACCAAGTTCAATGGCACCTGGGAATATGCAGTAAAACTCAGTACCAAATCAACCAATTCATTAAGTAAACAAAGTATCTTGGAATCAAAAGTCATTATAAATATTATTGTTCGTTACAGAGGACTCAGTCAATGTACATGTCTGAGAATAAAGAGAGCACAGTGAATTTAGCAGCTTAAGATTTTAGGATACAGTTTTTTAAAAATTGGATAGTTTATATATTTACATTTTAAGTATTATCTCTTCTTCCAGTTTCTCCCTCTCTCTTCTCCCCTCCTCCTGCTTAATAAGGATGATTACCCTCCTACACACCCGTTCTCACTTCAACACTTTGGTATTCCCCTACACTGGGGATTCATGCTTTCACAGGACCAAGGGCTATTCCTCCTATTGATGTCAGATAATTCCATCTTCTCCTACATAAGTAACTGGAGCCATGGGTCCCTCCATGTGTGCTCTTTGGTTGATGGTTTAGTCCTTGATAGCTCTGGGTAGGGGTGGTATGGTTGGTTGATATTGTTGTTCCTATGAGGCTACAAACCCCTTCAGCTCTTTAAATCACTTTTACTAACTTCTCCCTTAGGGTCCCCATGATCAGTCTGTAATGGTCAGCTTTAAGTATCCTAATCTGTATCAATAAGGCTTTATCAGAACCTCTCAGGAGACATCCATATAATGAAAGATCATATGCATATATGCATGTTTCCTTGAAGTGGTCACTATAGATAATGACACATTCTCTCACTGTGAAGTACCAAAATCCTGAGTCAAGGTGTGGCAAGGCCTATGTCTTTGGAGTCTCCAAGAAAGAGCCTGTATCATGCCTTTCCTTTAGCTTCTGACATTTCTGAATGTCTTTGACTGTCTTTGACATTCCTCAAAATTATTCCATTGTGTTTATGTTCTCTTCCTTTTGCAGCCCCATCTCTCAGTTTGTGTGTGTGTGTGTGTGTGTGTGTGTGTGTGTGTGTGTGTGTGTGTGTGTTTGTGTGTGTTCATGTGTATGGAATTGCATACATGCATGCATACATATAGAGACTATTGGATAACTTCAGGTGCCAACCCTTAGAATAAGTCCACCATGTTTTTGTGAGAGTCTCTAATTGGACTTATCAAGTTAGGTAGAATGGTTGGCCAATGAATCCTAGAGAAACCCTTTCCTCAAACATCCCAGCTTTGGGATTTCAAGTGTTCACCTCTCCAGTGTTTTTTTTCCTAATGTAGGGGTTTGAGGATGGAACACAGGTCTTCATGCTTTTATGCTTAGTACTCTAGTGAGTGATATTTTCACCCTAGCTTTATCATGATATTTTATAAATATAAAAGTTATTGTAATAGAGTTAGCCTACAATCACATATTAGACAAAATCTAAATAGATTTTCAAGCAAAGTTAATTTATCTGGTATCAGTGATCAGAGATGGAACAAAATTTGGGGAAATGACATAAGTAACCAATGAAAAAGGCTTTGTTTGAAATTGTTTCATCATACCAAGGTACGGGTAAAAATGAAAAGAAGAAAAAATGTGTTTCAACAAGATAAAAAAAATCTTTCCATATAAAATTCATATCTTAGATCATGAAAACAAAATATTCTAGGAAAGGATATTTTGATGGTTAATTCTCATTGTGAACTTCACAGGATTTAGAATCACCATGGAAACACATCTCTGTTCTGAATATCCCTTTAAGCATAGTTCTAGCAAGGTTAAATTGAGGAGGAAAAATGGACTTATGTGTATGGGGGTGGGTTGGGCCACCATTTCATGATTTGAATAAAAGAGAAAAGAGAGTAGTGTCTGGTGTCTTTGTTATACCTTCCCTCAAATACCAAGTGAGCCATTACTCATGTTCTTGCTCCCCTGCCTTTCTCCCTCACTGCAATAACTCTATCATCAAACTGGAAACCCAGCCCTACCAACATCCTTAAATTACAACATCATCACATTTAATGTCATTCGGGTGTATATAATGTTTTCCATGAGGAAATATATTTTACCTAGACAATACATGCTTATTTTCTTCCTCTATTAGGACCTTGGATTTTAAAATCAAGGTGTCAAGTGGTTGGCAAGTTTGATTGAGATTTCTTCTTCCTTCTCCTAATTTCTTTCTTGATCTCCTTTACCTTTGCACATGTACAAATGATTGCCTTCTGTGATGGTTTGTATATTTGTAGCTCAGGAAGTAGCACTATTAGGAGATGCTGCCTTGTTGGAGTACCTGTGTTACTGTGGGCATGGGCTTAAGACCCTCATCATAGCTGCCTGAAGGTCAGTATTTAACATTGATAGTCTTTAGATAAAGATGTAGAACTCTCAGCTCTGCCTGTACTATGACTGCCCCGATCCTACCTTGATAAAAGACTGAAGTAAGTCAGTCCCAATTAAATGCCTTTTATAAGACTGGCCTTGGTCATAGTGTCTATTCACAGAAGTAAAATCCTAACGACGATACTAAGAAAATTTTATTTTCTACCTGGAATTCTTTTCAACATCAAAGGGAAGAATTGAATGTCAACTTAAATGTAATTAGGGCTTTTATTTTACATGATCAGCTAGACCCAGCAAACTGAATGTTTTTTAAAGTGTGTTCTCTAAAGGACTGAATTATCTGAAGGGGTTTGTAACCCCATGAGAAGAACAACATTATGAACCAACCAAACCCTGCAAAGCTCCCAAGGACTAAAACACCAACCAATGAGTACAAAATGAGAAGCCCAGCAAAAGATAGCATTTTCTGAAATCATTAGAAGAAGAGGCCTTTGGCCCTGTGGAGGCATTTTTTCCAGTGTAGAGGAATGTCAAGGCATTGAGGGGGGAGAGGGTGGGTGGGAAAGGGAGCACCTTCATGGAAGCAAGGGGAAAGGGGGAGGAAGGATGAGAATGAGAGAATAACCTTGTAGTGTTAAAATTTATTTTTTGATATTTTCTTATTGTTTGGTTTTGTGGACTTGCTGTTTTTCTTTTGTTGTTGTTGTTTTTCCTAAAGATAAAGGTTACTCCTTAGCTCATACTGTCCTTAAATTTAGGAAAGGCTTTTGTCTCATCCTCTCAAGAGCTGGTGCTTAAAGTATTAGAAACCACACTCTGATCGACATGGTTTAATTTAGTCACCAGAAATTAACCTCGTACGTGTATATATATATATATATACAGATATATACAGCTTCCATTTTCTGTTCTATTTTAACATCTATTTTAGTAGATTTTAAATTTTTGCAGACAGAGCTCAGTTTACCAGAAAAACGAACTGCTTCTAGTGAAATCCATCGCACTGACTCTGTCTAGATCTGTTGAATGCAAATGCTGATAGATGCTGGTATCTTCTGTTTTCTGGGTTTTGTCACTCATTATCCAAAAGCAGAAATACATTTTGTCTCACTGGTAATAGGTGCTCCTTTTTGCTCCTCTGATAACCTAAGAGTACTAGGAAGCAGATGCAAAGGCCTGAATGACAGGAGCAGAGGTCTGAGTGACAGGCATATGGCTTTGTAGCTCCATCCTGAGGATAATTAACTCCTCTAGACCAGCTGTGACCCCTGCTGAGAGTCAGTTGGTGCCCAACACGATGAGAGAATCTGTCCCAAATGAAGCAGCTACACATGCATCTCTACAGTACGAACTGATTTTAATGAACGAATTTTAATGAACACAAAAAACCAATCCAGGATATGGGGGCCAGGTGGTCCCTCAGAGACTCTTGCAAATGATTGGGGAATTTTAGAAAGCATGCCTTTCCAGGGTCCAGATTGTGAGGAGACAGTTCTGAGCCCATACCCTTCCCCATCTCCTTATACTGTTCTCCCATAGATTCCTGGGTTCAGTAAACAGAAACTTGGCCTCTTGGTTTTAAGGTGTCTTTTTTTTTTTTTTTTTTTGCTCACCTTTTAAAATGCAAATACTTAAGGGAAAGGAACAGCTGGTCGGTCATTTTGATCTTAATGTAATGAGTTTATTAGAACCATCCTGCAGAGGGAATTCTGACATTATGCAGAAGATCCCCCCAAACAAGGTTCTCTTTTGAAGCTTGCCAGGACTGGATAATGTCCCCACAAGAGGATTTCCCAGACTCACTGTAGCATGATGCCTCTCTCACTTGCAGATGATAGGCCCAGTGCAGAAAGTGAGTAACAGGATCACAGTAGAACCTGTGACTGTGGATGGGTCAACCTGCTATACACCGAGGTATGGACAATTCCAAAGTCTTTACATTTCACGGTACTAATAGACAATGAACACAGTGGATTCTTGATTCAGTCTTCTCATTTTAGTTAACGTAATCCTATGATTTAAATCTTAGGATAATAGCTACAACAGAAATTGAATTAGGTAGTGTTTACTAAAGCATAGCAAGGACAAAATGACTGCATTTTTAGTGGGAGGGGCACCCAGGAGAGTGACATTTGCACTGAGACCCATGACTGTGTTAACTAACCAAGGAGAATTTTAAGCAGAAGTAGGAGCAGGCAGCAATTCATGAGTTAAGAGAAATATAAAGGTTAGAGAGGCAAAAACATTGAGGATAGGGTTTTTCCAACGTGTATGATAACTTAAATACATTTTATATGTATCAAATAAAAAGAATATTAAGTAGAGTACCTGTAGAAAATAATATTAAGATCAGCTCTTAATCACAGACATTTTCAAATAATTGTACTTATGTAAATGTCTATTCTTATGTGGTCTTCACATCTTTGTGTACTTACAATAGTTAATTCTGTATTCGAATCAATCTGGAGGAAAATATTCAGTGTTGTTAGCTGAGGCCATGGCTCCAGAGATACAATAGAACGAAGAACTTTGCTTAGTTGGTGAAAAGAGAATGACATTATTTTCAGGGGTAAAAATTATTGATAAAAACTTAATTTGAATCTAACCTAAATGCTCTCTGTTTCTTTGCAAGTCCTTAATTTTTAATAATAGACCATAAAAATGTTCCCTTCCTATTACTTCTCTAGCCTCTGAAATGAACACAGCAAGAATGGTTTCTGAATTGCTGTGTAGCTAGTTTTGGCTGAGCTTTCTGATGGAGCACCACTCCTTGACTTCTTAAGACACCAGAACTTAGAGACAAAGATTGTATAATATTGTGAAAACTCCTTCACAATGGTCTAACTAGTCGACGGATGTCTGCTGAAGATTTCAGCATCTCTTGCCATTTTCCATCTCCATAAAAGTACTGGGGTTCAAAACCATGGCAATCTTTGCAGAGAAAGTGACCCCATTGTTGTAGCATTTGTGTGTTGACACTTGGAAATTACATAAGCTTAAAATCTACATTTTTCTCCATCCATCTCTGCAATAGAAAAGCTACTGAGTGGGTCAGAACAGACAGATGCTCATGAAACTGTGGTTTCTTGAAGGTACATTTTTTTTGAGGATTTCTGAATATTGGTTATTTATCTCAGACATTGTGGTAATTACCAATTATCCTAAAATAGAGCCCAGAGATTAGTTATTCAGCAGTCATGCTCTAAAATAAGCAGCAAGATCCATGTTGAACAGTCATTGCTTTTGTGGATTACTGACATGTATGCTTTGAATACCATGTGATATAAGAGAGAGACGTCAAACCTCCACTCCCTCACCTCTGCAAGTCACTATCCTTCCTATTAGGCATAATGCATTCTGAGTTGGCAATATCAGCAAGAAATGGAATAATTCCTTTAAATTAAAACATTCAGCCAATGCCATGTCTTAAAATAACCAAAATTTTCCCTTTGTTACAGTAAGACTTTCACAGAGTGGAGGGATGTAGGATATATAAAATTAGGTTAAGAAATGTAGAGACCTGACAGAGAAACACATCACAAACAAACAAAAATTAATAATAATTAAAAAACCCAAACAAAACTGTGATGCAACTGCAACTGGTCAAGTGAAAATCATCAGCATCCACATGGGATAAAATGTATGGTATCCCTGATTGTGCTCAAGGGTTCCTGAGGTTTGGCACATATTCCCAAAACCAGCTCTGCAAAGGAGATGGCTACAGTCAGGCAGGCTTCTGGGTTACCTAGATGAGAACTTGACTTCTTTGGAACACCAGCGATAATTGGCCTGAGAATGTTCTCAAAACCTGCACCTGAAAGTAGGTGTCCTCAACGATTATGTCCAAAGTCATGGGTATCAGAGAAAAAATGGGAAAATTGGAAAGGCTTTAGTTCATGCCTACAAAATAGCCAAGAATACTTTAGTGTCAGAAAATATTACTTATCAAATGGTATTTCCTATTTCTAGTTGCAGTTGAATTAGGCTTAACTTCCTTTATTGAGGCTAAGCAAGTCAATCTCCTTAGGGGAAACCAACCTCCCTTCCCCAAAAAATGTCAGCAGAGTCAGAGATGGCTTCTCCAGTTGTTAGGGATCCAGCATGATGAGCAAGTTGTACCTGTTACATTTGTGTAGGAGAGCTGGGCCCATCACATGCATGTTATTTACCTGGTAGTTCAGTATCTGTGAGAGCCTGTGGGCCCAGGTTAATGGATTCTATGGAATTTCTTGTGTCCTTGATCTGTATGGCTCTTCCATGCCTTCCCTCCTCTTTTTCCATGATATTCCCTGAGCTCCAGTTAATGTTTGGATGTGGATTTCTATTATTTGCTGGGTGAAGCCTCTAAGAGGCCAGTTATTATAGGTTTTTCTCTGCAAGTATAACATAATATCATTAGTAGTGTCAGGGGTTGACTCTAGTATTTCGGGATTGATCTCAAGTTGGGACAGTCGTTGTTTGGTCATTCTTTCAATTTCTGTTTCCTCTTTATTCCTGACCAATTTGTAGGCAAGAGAATTTTGTGTCAAACATTTAATGGTGGTATTACCAGTTATAGGAGGTGGCCATTTCAGGTTTGGTATCCCCATGTTCTTGGAGTCTTAGCTACAGTCATCATTGTAGATACTGGGAGTTTCCCTTGTTCAAGCTTTTTAGCTTGCATTCCCCCTAGTTTCTCTCCCAGTTCCCATTCCTTCCTCTTCCCACTTTAACTCTCCTATTCTCATTCTCAACACACCCTCGAAATGTTCACTCCCTTCACACAACCCCAATATCTAATCTATTGCTCATTCTCACTACAATAATAGGGACGTATCTTGGGGTTTCCTAGTTACTTAGATTCTTTATGTCTGTGGATTATAGCATTGTGTCTTAGTCAGGGTTTTTATTCCTGCACAAAACATCATGACTAAAAAGTAAGTTAAGAATGAAAGGGTTTATTCAGCTTACACTTACACTTTCCACATTGCTGTTTATCAACAGAGTAAGTCAGGACTAGAACTCAGGCTGGTCAGGAAGTAGTAGTTGATACAAAGGCCATGGAGAAATGCTATTTATTGGCTTGCTAAACTTGCTTTGTTATATATAGAACCAGGCCTACCAGCCCAGGTATGGCATCCCCCACAATGGTCTGGGCCCTCCACCCCTTGATCACTAGTTGAGAAAATGCCTTACAGCTGGATCTCATGGAGGCATTTCCTCAACTGAGGCTCCTTTCTCAGTGATAACTCCAGCTGTGTCAAGTGGACACAAAAGTAGCCAGTATACATTTTTTTCTTGTTCTTTATGGCTAACATCCACTTTATGAGAGTACATATCATATACATCTTTCTTACTACTCAGGAAGATATTTTCTTTTTCTTTTATTTGTATTTTTATGTTTTGTCTTTTTTTTTTCTTTTGTTAGATATTTTTATTTGAATTTTGTATACTTTTTTTCAGTTTCCCCTCCAGAAAACCCATATCTCATTTCCCATTCCCTGCTTCTATATAGGTGTTCCCCCAACAAACACACTGACCCTCCTCCCCTCATCCCTGGACATTCCCCCACACTGGGGCATCAAGCCTTGACAGGACCAATGGTTTTTCCTACCACTAAAGGTTGACATGTCCATCCTCAGCTACATATGCAGCTGGAGCCATGGATCTGTCCATGGATAAACTGTGGATGGTGGTTTAGTCCCTAGGAGCTCTGGAGGGTTTAGTTGGTTGATATTGTTACTCTTATGGGGTTGCACACCTTTCAGCTCCTCCAGTCGTTTCTCTAACTGGTCCACTGTGGACCCCTTTCTCAGTTCAATGATTAACTGAGAACATCTGTCCACCTGTATTTGTTAGGCTCTGGCAGAGCCTTTACAGAGACTACTATACTACTCTCCTGTCATCATGAACTTCTTGGCATCCACAATATTGTCTGGGTTTGGTGGCTGTATATGGAATGGATCTCCAGGTGTTCATAGCAGCCCTATTTATAGTAGCCAGAAGCTGGAAAGAACCCAGATGTCCTTTAATAGAGAAATGGATACAGAAATTGTGGTGCATTTGCAAAATGGAGTATTACTCAGCTATTAAAAACAATGACTTCATGAAATTCTTAGGAAAATGGATGGAACTAGGAAGTATCATCCTGAGTGAGATAACTCAATTACACAAAAACCACACATGGTATGACCTCACTGATAGTGGATATTAGCCCAAAAGCTCAGATAACCCTAGATATTAGCCCAAAAGCTCTGATTACCCAAGATATGTTTCACAGACCACATGAAGATCAAAGAAAAGAAGATTAAAGTGTGGATGCTTTAGTCCTTCTCAGAAGGGGAAACAAAAATTTTCACAGGAGAAAATATGGAGACAAAGAATGATATTATCTAGTTTCTTCCATTTGTCTGAAAACTTTGTTTTTAACAGGTGAGTAATATGGCATTGTGTAAATGCACCATATTTTTTTATCCATTCTTCAGTTGAAAAACATTTGGGCTATTTCTATTTTATGGCTATTACAAATAAAGGTGCTATAAAAAAAATTGAGCAACAGTGTCATGGTGTGGCAGCACCTTTGGTAAATACTCAGGAGTGGTAAATCAGGGTCTTGTGGTAGAATGAGTTCAATTTTCTGGAAAACTGCCAAATTGATTTTCAGAGTAGTTGTACAAGTTTGCACTCCAACCAATAATGGAGGAGTGTTCTCCTTGCTTCACATTCTCACTAGCATTAGCTGCCACTTGAGTTTTTATTTTTGTCATTTTGATAGGTGTAAGATGGAATTTGAGTCATCTTAATTTGAATCTCCCTGGTGACTATGGATGTTGAACATTTCTTTAAGTGCGTCTCTGCCATTAGAAATTCAAAATTTTAACTCAGAATTGCTCCTCTCAAAAGAAATTACAGGGACGAAGAATAGAACAGGGACTGAAGGAAAATCTATCCAGAGACTGCCCCATGTAGGGATCCATCCCATATGCAGCCACAAAACCCAGACACTATTGTTGATCTCAAGAAGTACTTGCCGACTGGAGCCTAATATGGAGGTCTCCTGAGAGGCTTTCCCAAAGCCTTACCAATACAGATTCCAATGTGCACAGACAACTACTGGACTGAGCAAAGGAGAAATTAGGGGAAGGACTGATGGAGCTGAAGGGGTTTGCAATCCCATAGGAAGAACAACAGTATCAACCAACCAGACCACTTAGAACTCCCAGCAACTAAACCACCAAAGAATAGCCATGAAGGGACCTATGGCTCCAGCTACATATGTAGAAGAGTATGGCCTTGTCTGACATCAGTGGGAAGATAAGTCCTTGCTCCTCTGAAAGCTTGATGCCCCAGCATAGAAGAATGGCAGGATGGTGGGGTGGCAATGGGTGAGTGGGCAAGCACCCTCATGGAGGCCAGGGGAGGAGTGGGATGGGGATTTTTCGAGGGGAAAGTGGGAAGAAGGATAGCATTTGAAATGCATGTAAAACAAAAAGAAAATAAATATCTCTGTTGAAAATTCTGTTAGCTTTGTACCTTATTTTTAAGAAATTGAATTATTTCCTTTGCTGGTGTTTAATTTGTAGAGATTTTTTAAATATATGTTGGATATCTGACCTCTGCTTTTTAGGCACACAAATATTGTTTGCTTTGCTTTAGAATCATCTAAGACTTAGTTATCTTTTAAAATGGACTGTCTTCACATACAGCCAAATACTGTGTGTCTGGCTATATCTTCTATGAAAAAAATAAATCTTTATTTTGAATCTTTGCAAATGAGTGAACATCTATTTCAACCAAACCATCAAGTTCCTCAATATCAGGTAATAATTTCTCTTTGTGTATTTCTTCCTTTTGCTCTCTCTCTCTCTTCTTCCCTCTTGTTCTACACTCTTTGTTCCTTTTTCCCTCTCCTCCTCCTTCTTTTCTTTCTACTTTCTTATTTAATATTATGTTAACATCTCTTTAAATACTACTTGTCACCCATATTGTCTGATGATCTACTATGTGTCATATCATGGCATTCCATATGTTATCATTATAATTCATATATCCCCTGTGATTGCGAATGACAGGAGATTTTTTTGGTGCTGAATCCATAGCATTAACTTTGAAATTTAGGAAACAGTAAGATAATTTAACCACACAAGAGGTGTTGTGGTAGATTAGTAAAATGCAAGTGATTAATTAGATAATCTAGAAAACAGATTATCTATCATTATCAACACATTTGGCTGAAGCATCATTATGACAGAGAGGGTTTGTATTTCATATAAGTATTTGTCATGATAAAATAACGCTGCCATGAGTGTGGGTGTAGTTCTGACAGGTGTGGTGATCTTTTCCTATTATCCTTCCTTTTCTATTTTCTTCAGAAGACAATACAATAGTTACTATTATCACCTCTCTATTCTCCAATTTATTTTAAGGAATACATATCTACTATTGATTGTATCTTTACTGATATACCTTACTGCTAATTTCCTTCTGTCTCCTCTCTAAATGATATCAAGTAGAAATTGAAGGTGTGGTACAAAGAGTGTGGAGTAATTTTTCAGAGTGAATGCCTAGAAGGAATATACTTAGCTGACAATTTGGTTGTGAGATCATCAAACCTTATCAAAGCTCGTCTCCTTGTTATGATTGCTTAGAATAGGAACTCAGTAGACTGATCTGGAACAGCCATGTATAGTCATGTCTGGAAGCTTTAGGGTGATAACATAAGTACTAGGAAACAATGTAGGGTCTGGATAAATGATGGATCGTTGTGCTTCCGTGCACTTGCTGAGTGCCTCCATTTCCTCCATATTACCTGAGAAAAGAATGACTCCTGGAGGCTCTTCCCTAGGTTTTCATTTGTTTCAGATAGAAACAATGGGAGCAGAGGCCCTTGGCCCTAAGAGGGCTCAGTACCCCAGTGTAGGGAAATGATAGGATAAGGAAGTGGAAGTGGTTGAGTTGGGGAGTACCCTCCTAGAGGTAGAAGGAGAGAGGATGGGATAGGGGTTTCCAGAGGGGAAACCAGAAAAGGAAATACCATTTAAAATGTAAATAAACAAAACATTCAACTAAAATAAAGGAAACCTAAAAGATACTCTGAACTAGCTGAACAGCAGGTTGGTCTGATGTATTCTGAGAGAACCTCTCTGTATGACCTCATTGATCTTTCAAGGGAGCCAGCAGCCAAATAAGGAAATGACACACACTGGCCATCATAATGGCCTGTGGTCACTGGGATTAGGTGCAGTAGCTGAGATTCAAAACTGGCTTACAACTTTTGCTACCTATGGAACTTTTGAGAAGACCTACACAATTTTTTCTTTATTTTACATAGGCTCTTTATTTACAGTAACAACAACAACAACAACAACAACAACACACACACACACACACACACACACACACACACACTAACACACACATTGTTTTTGGTATATATTCAAGAAAAATCACAATTACATTATATTATTGTCCCTAAGTGTTCTTTATCAATGGGACATTTAAGCATTTATAAGTTTTAAAATATGAGAAATATAATGGTATTATGTTTGTATTTGTATTACTTGTCTGTAGGTAGTCATGCTTTTGGCTGTTATAGGAACAAGGAACAATTCTCATTCCTCTTGTTGATAAACACTCAAGTTGTTCCTAATTATTTTTAATTAATAAAAATGCAGTGGCACAAAAAATATTTTTCCTGCAATATGTCATCTAAAAATATACATAAATAATTAACTAATGGTTTTATGAAACCTAACATAAACATCATGTGTAATTAGCCATCAAAAGTGGCTAAAATTCATAGACACTTCTTTAAAACTGACATATCAACTATTGAGTTCAGTTACACAGCTTCCCTGTTACACCAGCCATACAACACCCAAGTAACTGAGATGAAAAAATGAAGAAGATCAAGTATTTTAAATTTTAAAGAGGTCAGGAGCAATGAAGTGTCTGGATATCTCAGCTTTAAGTTCTTCAGTGCAGGGATTCTAACAAAAATGCTCAGTCAGTTGAGTCAGATTTATTATAAAAATTCTCAGTTTTCAAATCTAAGAGGTGACCTGTGCTATCATTGGCATTGCTTCATGCAGCTTTTAAAGTCAGGTAGTCTAGGTCACAACAAGCAGAAAACTTACAAGTAGCATTTTGAATTTGGAGGGAGGGAAAAATGCACCACCATACTAAATACACTAGACACTTTTCTTGCTGTGAATAAATGCTCGACAAAAAGCCACAAGAGGGAGGAAGGAATCTTCTAGTTCCCAGTTTGAGGACAGAGTTTAGCGTGGCAAAGAAGCACAGTGTTGGGTAGCTTTGGGCATGCAGCAGAGGTTCCTCACATCTCAGAGGAATGCAATTAAGAGAGACGTGAGGGCAGAAAATGGAGCAGTGCTGTAACTCTAAGTAATTAAGTGTTAAGTTTGTCCTTGGTCCTAAGAATCACTAGTGCATAGATTTAAGAAATATGACCAGGAGGACTGGGCGTGGGAAATGAGCAGTGTTGGGTACCATCTTACCTAACAAAAGAAAGCTGACTTTAAACAATCCTAGTCAGCTTTAGTAACACAGAGGCTGACTTAGAGTCTAGCATCTCAGTGTGCTCATGCCCAAGAGTAGCCACACTAATTGTTTGCTGAATAAATCACTGTTGTATCATTGCATTCAGAAAATGCTACACTTAAAATTAAAATGATATGCTAAAGGACTCAAAACAGTACCTGCCATGCCCAAAAAAAAAAAAAAAAAAAAAAAAAAAAAAAAAAATGCAATCACTACCCTTATCAAGGAGACTTTCATGAGGCTTCCTCTGAGTCATTGGTCATGTGATTGTTCCCAGTCAGATTCCCTCTGGAGGTGACAACCACTCACTCTCATCAGAGCTTTTTAATCAAATACTTGTTTCTCTAGAAACCAGATCCTACTGAAAATGGATTCTTTGGTACTTCTCAAAGACTAAATACATCTCCTGTGTTATATTGTAATATGAGTTATCCCTCCAACACCCCATTTCCAGAATACTTGGTTACCTACTGTTAGTGCTGTTCAGGATTTTGGAATGTATAGGAGGAAGTGGCTTGCAGAGGGCATGCCATAAGCTCTGTAGCTGAATGCTATTAGGCTCCATTCTCAGTCTGTTTCCTTGCCTGCTAATATATGTTTGATAATAAATGAGGATTCACATAAGTATATGCTATTGGAGGATTTCAAGAATTTAGAGACTTCCTCCTAGAAACCTGTAACAAAAAAAAAAGTCATTTTTTACTGTAAATTATAAAAGAGAAAGAAAACAGAATCTTGAACTTATGAGCCTGAATCCTCTTCTATGTCAGTTGTAAACAAACAAACAAAGCAATCAATCAATGTGCACATATTAACTGAGTGAATTTTCCTCTACCCGGCCCCAAGAACTAAATTGTGCAAATGAAATCATCTTTTGCACTGAAGTGAACTTACTAGAGTAACCTTATTGTTTCTGTCCATGATATTTTCACACTTAATATGTTCTTGACTTTATTTTCATAAAGACACTGGTGGATTGAGAGGATTGGAAAACACTGGATGCTCTCTGGTGTGTCTAAAGTTAAAATATACTTAAAGTAAAGCTAAAATGTTTAGAATTTAAACCTGGGATTTATTTTCCTAAAGCACTGAGTTTGTGCCTCAAATGTAGGATTTAAGGTCAACTTACCCGTTCTGTTTCTGTTCCTCTTCTTTAATGTGGAATATAATGAGAATCCTGATCTGCTGCAGATAAACAATATGTCATGTGATGTCATATGAGGCATGTAGAAGACCCTTTATGGAATATTCCAGACAATAACCTCTCAGTATTGCTAATAACCTGCTAGAAATTGGCTTTTTGTTGGTAGTTCAGAAACCACTCAGTAAAATGAGTTCTAACACTACCACTGAAATGAAAGAAATTTGGTTATTTTCTTGTTCTTGTTGTTGATGCACAACAACTTTACTGATACATTTTTATTTATATGTTTGCTTGTTTCTATCTCCTTAAATGTGGGGTGAACCTCAGATCTTGCTTGAAACCTTAGTTACATCAACTTTGAGGCACTGTGTCCAAGAAGGTTATCTGGAAAGCCCTGTCTTGCTGTGGCTTTCTTTCACAGACTTGAAATCCCATGAATGAGGCAACTCAAAAAGAAGCAGCTGTGCATGAATTTTTCATTTTCGAAACTTTCAAATGTCTCCATTTTCAGTTTATGATTCGTCTTTATAGCTCCTTACCATAGTAAAGCCATGCAGCCTCATCTTTTTCTGTCTGTGGAAAAGGTGGCAACCCTCTCTGTACTTGAAAATTTTTAGGATTCAGCCATCCAACCCAGAGTTCATCTGTTGTTTAAGAATCATATAAACTTTTCAGCTCTGACCTACCAGCCAATTGACCTTACATCTTAAAATCACTTAACCTCATGTCTCTGTAAATGTGTTTTTATTGAGCTTTAAAAATATCTTTGAGAAGGTGTTTGGCCCAGATTCAGAACAGGATGATTCTTTCCAACCATTAGGAAATGGGTAAGAATCCTTATGTATAGGAGGCCTCTTTTAAGGGAAACCACCATTTTAAATAAAGAACACAGAAGCAAACTAGAACTCACTCTTAACTAAAAGAAAAACTGATGCAGAACACCAAAATTAGGCAACACCAAAACGAAAGTGAAGATATAAAAATTAAGAGAAAAAAGGTATTGTGATAAGCAGGTGTTATAAAATTTGCAACAAAAATTATCCATGTAACTAAGGCTAAGTTTAGAGACTTTCATGGAAAATAACAGTCAAAAATGGAGAAGAATCAGAGAGAGAATGAGAAAGATAGCATGGGCTAATCACCATAATTATCACTTTGTGTGATAAGCATAGATAGAAAAATAGGATACATATTTTATAAGACTTATTCAAATTTTAAATATTATTAAAAAACTGTGGAAGCAGCCAAATTATGTTTTAGTTTCTATTATAGGTAGAAAAGCAAGCTAATGTTTCATTTGAATTCACATAGAAATTATTTTATGTTTTTTGTTATTTTTCTAGAGAACAATTCTAATCCCTTCTTTACAATAAAAATTTCAATTACCAGTATAGATGCCACCCTGAAGATATTTATTAAATGTGGATTATAAAGAATTCAAAGTTTGTGGTGATTTGAATAAGCGTGGCCTACGAGGAGAGGCAATATTGGGAGGTGTGGCCTTGTTAGAAGAAGTGTATCATTCTGGAGGTGAGCTTTGCAGTCCCAATGCTTAAGTTCTCCTCAGTGTAGAAAAGACCCTCCTCCTGGCTGCCTACAGAAGACAGTTCCCCTTCTTTCTGCTTTCAGAGTAAGCTGTAGAATTCTCACCTCCTTCTGCAGCACCATGTCCATGTCTGCTTCATGCTGCAATGTTTCCTGCATGATGCTAAGGTACTGAACCTCTGAAACTGTAAGCTAGCCCCAATTAAATGTGTCTTTTATAAGATTTGCCTTGGTTATTGCAATAAAACCTGGACTAAAACAGCATAATTTTACCAATTACTGTCCTGAATGAAAAAATATTGTACAGATAAATGCATCTGAACAAAGGGAAAACTGTAATAAGCCTTGCAAGAAAATGATCAGCAAGCCACTAAAGACAATAATTTATCAAGAAGTTATCCTATGAGAACTAAGGTGGACACATTTACATGGGACATATTTCCATCTAACCTGGATAGAAAAAAAATCATTTTGTATAAACAAGCAACAAAGAACAAGGTTCTGTAATGGGTAGACATTGGAAGTCAGGTATTCATGAACAACCCGTTGAATTGGCCTATTTTGCTCATTTCCGGTTTTGAAAGAAACATGTAATATAAGGACATTGATGGAAAGAATTAGCAAGATGAATTTTGCCTGTGAGAACACTAGGCTAACATTGTCTACAACAAATTTTCATCTATATAGATGTATCTGATTTGTGATGTTTTGGTTCTCTGCTTCCACTGGTCTCACATATTTGGGGAATTGTTGTGTAAGGTGCCATGGGAACAGCGGACTCTTGGAGGAGAAGTTGCTTTTGCATAAAGAAGCACAGGGTGTTGGCATTTGTGTACCTGTTGAAGCAAGTGAGGTGATGGGAAGTTGTGAAACTGCAGCTTGCTCAGCTGACAGTTATCAGAAAATGGTTCAGGACTGCAGAGAAATGGTGATAAGAGAACATTTTTAGGTATTCTGCATTTTATTCATTCATTTACTTATTTATTTTATTTTTGGAGGATTTGGAATGATGTATTAGTTTCTTGTGATTAAGAGAGAATATCTGACATATTTTCCTTTTGATCTTACTTAGTGAAGAATATGATTATTTTAGTTCACAGGTTCATGGGACAGAACATGTCAAGTTAGCAAATGGGTGTAAGTTAAGCCAGACCTGTCCATGGTACCAAGAGCTGGTAATCCAGGAATTCTTACATCACTAATGATCAAGAGGAGCTGCTGCCTGAAACAAGTCTGGGCTATCACTCTCAGTGATCTGCCTTCAGTAAGCTTAATATTCTAACCAAGTTCTATACTCCAGAGGTTTCACAAACTCCCAGAATATCACTACCAAGTGGGCACTCATTTTAAAAATACAATAGTCAATGTTTTAAATATATAGCAAAAAGTAATTTAAAAAACAACGTGTATTTCCAAGCAATATTTACTAATACCACATTCTGAGACTGTGGTGGAGATACATAATTCCACTGAAGCACTATCTAAGGAAAAGCATGGGAAATGGGTCTAAGGGGAGGGACTAGACAGAAGCAAAAACTGCCTGCTTCAGAGTCATAGACTCCCAATCTGATCATAACTAAATCTGGGACACCTCATTCATATTTTTGTAATTAGGGCTAGTGGGCAAGGCATCATATATTTTTAGGTATTTTTGTTCTAAATAGTGAACTACAATTTCCCTATAGAAGTTTATGTGATGATAAATCTTCACTCACAACTTAAGGGAAAAAAATGAATTGCCTGGAGTCTGAATTGGGAATGTCTACAAGAAAGAAAATTGACCCTAAATATGGGTACTATCATCCAAATGAATTCTTTCAGGTCTGCATGACAAAGAAAACAGGGAGAAAGCCAGCTGAGCACCTGATTTGCCCTCAAGTACCATATCTCTGACCTATTGTGGCTACCAGGCTTTCCTCACCATGAAGAACAACACCACTGAATTAGGAATTGGCGGCAACCTTCTTACTTTTTGTTGCTTACTGTCACGTACTTAATCTGCAACAAGAGAGTAGTAGCAAATACAGAATATATGATATTTTAATAAAGCAAGAGTCTTTCTTCAGCCAGAGATAGGGTTTTGAAAATACTCAACTGAAGGTTGCCTATGCGTGAAGAAATGAAGAATAGTCTTGTATAGTTCTGATCAGCCTCTACAGTTTGGAGTACAAACATCCAGAAGAAAGATGGAATTATCCTCACAAAGTGCTGTCCATATAAAAAGGGAGTGTACTCAAGCCCCACTTTCGTAAGAATTGAACCAATGGAATGCATCCATCCCCATACAAAGAATTCATGAGTAAACTCTGAGTTATTCTGAGTCGTTTCCAGAATTTCTATGAAATCTGGCATTAACCTATATTTCTGGCACATGCTTCTACATCTTTGAACACACACCTGAGAGCTCAAATAGCTCCCAGCTGGAACTGCTGGCAATCTTACTTGTGATAACAAAATGGAAAGGTTTAAGCCAAGAAATATTTTAAATGACATAAGACATGACAGATGACAACTCACTCCAAAAGCGCCAAGGGTAAGTGAACCCACCCTTACCTGGGGGATTTCATATATGAAGGCAGTATACAAATCACCACGGAGACCTTCCTAGTCAGCACGACCAGATTCAGCCTGACCATGTGTGGGGTGGAGGAAGTCATTCCCTTCACAGTGTGATTTGGAGGAGCCTGCAAGGCCTGAGGTTTCCACACTTCCTCCTGCATGTAATCATTTATTTCCTGAAACCCAACCATGCCCTACTTATGGCTCTGAATGTCATCAGAAATGCAACTCCTTCCATAATTATCATCCCTAAAAGGGCAAAAAATACTCCACTGACTGCTGTTCTAGCAACTGCTCTCATGAACTAGTTTGAAAATGCTGGTTTAGTGCCATTGCTGTCAATGGATATCTGTCTACTATTGCACGTAAAACACAACAAAAGTTTTGGGTTGTTTAACGTTCATGCCTTCTGCAGTGTATTAGTTACTTTCCTGTTGCTGTGATAAAATAGCATTAATGAAAGCAACTTGGAGAAGGAAAAGGAAAAGCTTATTTGACTCACAGTTATAGAGGAATGAATGTCCATGTCAGGGAGTCGTGACCATAATGGAGTAAGCATGGCAGCGGGACTGGAAGCTAGGAACTTATATCTTCAAATGTACGTGTGAATCAGAGAGCAAATAAAATTAGAGCAAGGCAAGGAGTACTGACACTGGATTCTCAGAGACTTCTTTAATTAAGATTCCACCCAAACCCACCCCACAGGTGCCACAACTTCCTCAAACAGGTCAATAAATGAGAACCATAATGTGTTCAAATGTCATCTGAGTTTATGAAAATACCACACTTAACAAAAGAAGAAACAAATATACTTGTGTTTCAATTTAACCCTGCGGATTAGACTGAGAGTGTTAAGTGTGTAGGTTTGAAGAGGAAGAACATAGTGATAATCTGCTGTCTGAATATTAGCAACCCCCCCTCTCTCTTTCTCTCTCTCTCACACACACACACATAGAGACATGATATCTTCTATCTTTTTTTCTTTGTTCTTTTCTCTCTGTTTAACTTTGACCTGGTGTTAGTCTATAGCAATCTCTGGATATGAACTGTTGTCAACACTCAAGGCAGAGTTATCCCCGGCAAAATATTTCAACTCACCTCTATTTTTACGTCAATGATGCAGCACAAAGAATGGCACGTCTTAATTGTAATAAATTGTTACGTAAATGCAAACGCGGACAAAACAAACGAAAGCACAAAAAACAATTGGCTAGTTTCCCAGCAGAAAACAGGAGTTCCGAAGAAAACTATGTACCATATAGAGTTAAGGGAATTGACACATAAAATTGAGCTTTAGTGGAATATTAGCAGTAAGACATATGACTATCCCTCAGAACAAGAATGCCACTTATGCATTGTGTGCACATACCCACTGATGTATCATAGTGACAGCAACAGGGACAGGTAAAGGAAGGGTGCTCTGGAGATGTTGTCCTTCTTCCTCTTTCATCTTTTGCCAGAAGATTTATCATTGGATAAATGTGGAATCAATTTTTTTAGAAATTAGAAAAATGTCTTGTGAGTTGGTCCATGGCAATAATCTCCTCCGTAAGGCAAAGGGCAGGAAAATTGAGAACAGGTCAAATCCAGAGTAGGCTGCAGAATGAGATCACCAGAAAGAGATACAGATTGAAAGAAAGAAGTTGAGCAAGCAGGAAGGAGGGAGGGTATGATGGGAAGAAGGAAGATAGTAAGGAAGAAATGGAGAAGATAACAGTAGTTTTCTGAGGTATGGAAAGCAATAAAAGTAAGATAGAGATGGGACTGAAAATAAAAGTATGGGTGAAACAACATTTCTGGCTTTTCTGTAACTGACGTTGTTACTGAGTCTCGATGAAAAAAATCCTTTTTTTTTTTTTTTTTTTTTTTTCCACTGTGTAAGAATTAGAGTAGGTCTATCGGTTATCCAAGATGATTTCCTTCCTTGTTTTCTTTTCTGCTTCTGTGAGAAAACTCACAAAAAGAATGTGATAGATGGAAAGGGTGTGGTTGACTTACTTAAGGTAGTGACTCAATGCAGAAGCTTGAAACTGGAACCCTGATTATTGGCTTTCTCCAGGCTTTTTGATATAGTGCAGGTTCAGGTGTTCAAGGATAGCCCTTGAACTTTTGGCTTGCATGTCCACACCAATCATTGTTTTTGTTTTTTCTCACTTGTTGTGATAAACAGCTGCCCAAAAGAAACTCCTACCAAAAATAAGTTGTATCTGATGTACAATTTATCTCGGGATGGCAAGTCAAAAACTCAAGGTAACAACCTGGAAGCAGAAACTAGAGTAAAGAAGAATGCTGCCTACTGCCTTGTTTTTCTTTTAAACCCCAGGTCCACCTTCCAGTGTGGTACTACCCAGAGTGGAATGTATCCTCCAATATAAATCATTAATCAAGAAAATCCCCCCATAGTCTTAATTGAAGGCCAATTAGATGGAGGCAATTCTTTAACTTAAATCATCTCCTTCCAAGAGATGCTAGTTGCTGTCAAGTTAATCAAAAATAACTGTAACTACTATTGATCAAGAAAAAGACCCACAAACAAGCACATAGACCAATATAAAGGAGGCAACTCTCTCTTTCCTGGTGTGTGAAGTTGACAACTAAGATTAGTCATTACATTGTCCTTTTCTAAATATTTTGCACAAATCTACTTCAAGTTAGATTTTTAAAGTTCTTAAAAGGAGAGTCTCTCTCTGTCTCCTCTCTCTCTGTCTTTCTCTGTATGTTTCAAATTTAACATTTATGTATTTTTTAATATATTTTTGCCCTATTACTCCACTATATTTTATAAGGCAACCTTTTATTTAATTGGATTATGGTAATGGTGACTGATTGCAACACTTTGAAAAAAAAAGAAATCAGTATTCACAAGTATTTCTTTATCTTTGTTTTCTCTATAAGCACAGTTGTTCTCAAGCTTACTTTCCAGACTGGATTTTCAGATGTCTTATTACCATTTAAATGCAGAAAAGAAGAAGCTGTTTCTTAGGAACATTTTGGTGAATACTCTTATAAAGGAAAGCATCGCCTTTGAGTGGAAGACAATTCTGATTTCCATACATCGGGTTTGCTTCAAGCAGTGAAGAACTGTATGTGGCAGGATGGGGTAGCTAGGAAACACAGCTTTGTGGACTGGAATGGAATTTAATATGTATCTTAAAACACAAATTGCATTGTCACATGGTGAGGTCCATGTTGTGATGAATAGGAGCAAAGCTGTATTTTTGTAACCACATTTTCACAACAGTAATCCCAAAACCACTGTAAAATGGAGGTGCCAATAACCATTGGGAAACGACAGGAAGGAAAATTCAGACACAACTTCTCATCTCCTTAATAACGGATTCCTTATTTTTCTGAATGTATTCAACCTTCGCTTGACTTGAACAATAATAGAATACAAATTCTTCAGAGATAATTTTTTTTCTTATTTTCGGATCTGTCAGCAGACAATGAAAGTAGCTTGGCACAGGGTCAGGGGATGCTCTATGCATCCCACCTGTTCAGAGGGCAAGAGAATGGGGTGGGAAAAGAATTGTGGGAGGAGGTGACTGAGCCAGTGAATTGGGTGTAACAGGAGTAAGTAAAAATAAAAATGTAGCCTGACATATACCATGGATGTGTTTAGTAGTAACACTGAGTCTGAAATTGGGGGAAGAGGGGGGTTAGAATTCTAGGATGATACACCATGTTAATTGAATAAAATACACTGCTGTATGTGCACCTGTGCTTATGTATTTATGTGTATGCACATGTGTGTAAATCCTAAATGTCCATCTTATGTATCATTACCCCTTTTCCTATCTGACTTGGTTTTCTGCGAGCTCACTGACCTTTCAAGGATACTTGGTCCATTAGAGTCAGACTCCTTCCTCTCTAGATCCCTACTGCTGAAATTATGCATGTACCAGCATGACCAGCTTTACACATAGCTTCTACAGGCTTAACGACAAGTCCTCAGGCTTTGGGCCAGTACTTTCCTCACAGTCATATCCCCTGTCTCAGAAAATTCTTCATTTTTAACAAGTAGGACTGAAACACACAACATAGCTTTCTCTGATCCATTAACTAATTGAATTAAATAGTCATTGAATAACTGCTTGTGTGGGGACTTTTATCATGAAGCTAGAAAGAACAGCTCTTACACCTCCATGGGTAGTGGATGTCATCACACATTACTGTGTGATTATTTGCTTTAGTAGCTTTATCTTTGAGCATCCACCACAACATATAGAGAGTGAAGGAAAATATTATCTAGGTATCCACTGGTGGGAATCCTAAGAAAGTTTGGAGTTTCATAGTAGGAACCACAGGGTGAGCTGTTAGGAAATACAGTCCCAAATGACATTCTAGTTCTCCATCTACTCACAGTTTTAAATGATTGTGTGTGTGCTTGTATGTTTTGTGTGTGTGTGTGTGTGTGTGTGTGTGTGTGTGTGCGCACATGTGTGTACTCATAGGAATCATTCCCTTTATGTCAGGAATTTTTTATTATTTTATTAGTTATTTATCTAAGTATTGTAACAAAATACTCACTAAAAACAATTTAAAAGAAAAAAGACTTATTTTATCTTGCAGTCTCAGAAAGTGGTCGCATTGTTCAAGGACACAGAAAAGCAGATGCTCATGTTCAATAGCCTATCTCCTTCTGATCCAGTCCTTGACCCCAGGTCATGGAATTGTGCACCCACATCCAGTGTAGTTCTTCCCACCTTAATTAACTTAATCTGGATAATCCCTCACAATATACCCAGAGATTGGTTTCCATGGAGATTCTAAATTTCATCAAGATGGTCATTAAATTAATCATCACATTTTTTTCAGTTTTAAAAATATTAATGAATAGCAAATTCTACAACCTCCAATAAATCATGAAAATTATAGCCCAGGGGAACTACATCATGGCTCATATGATAAAGGCACTTGCTGACAACTCTAACACTCTGAGTTGAATCTCCTAATCCAGATGTTAGAGAAAGAAAACAGTCTTCTGTAGGTTGTCTTCTGAGTTTCATTTCAACACCATGACATACATGCAAATACACACACACACACACACACACCACAAAAGCACTCTTCATATAAACAAACAAACACACCAAAATGTGGTTTAAACAATAGTCTTAGACTTTTATTCTAGCTTAATAATTTTTATAAAGACATAAAAGCAGCATAGCATCCTTCGATAAGATTATCACTGTTTCCTAGTATTTGGACCTGCTGCTCCAATCAAAAGAAAACCTTATGAAGCAGTACATATGTCTGAGATTTGAAACTATCAGATATGCTCACAGTGACATGCATTAATTTACTCATAAGATGAGTAAGTCTATGGGCCTCTTTTCTAGTACCTTCCCCTGGTAATCTTTGACTGAGTTCTTCTAGTTCTCTAGTAACAGAAGTCACTCCCAGCTCAAGTTTCTTGGGAATAAAAACCTCAGACACAGGTGCTCACTCAGACATCTTCTTCCACCTCTAAGACCTGTTTTCAAGTCTGTCTCTTCAGGTTACAACTACTTAGCAAGGCCATTACTGGATTTGAAAATATCTCCTTTATAGCCCTTGGAAGCTCCAAACATGATTTTGTGACAGCTGGTGACAAGTGTGATAATAAGATGCTCTGGTCCACCTCCCATCTATCTTTACTTTAAATTTTAAGATAGCCATCGGGAACTGCATTTTTACACAAAAGTGACCTAATGTTTTATTTTCCTTAAAGAAGTAGTTAATAAACCAATGAAATTTGATTGAGGGAAGCAGAAAGGCTTCAGAAAGTTTCCAGAAGCTCTGCATACATGATGTATTTAAAAGGTCTGCCTAGAAAGGATAGCTTACCTACAGCTAACATGTCTCCAACTCAGGGTTAATTTTGTCACTGTCTGTATTATGACTATCCGTAGTCTCTTGACACTTCTTCAGCAGAATATAATTTCAAAGCTGTTATGGTTGATCATGTTTGTTCCCATATATATCCAGTTATTAAATTCCCCTAGAGATGTTGGTCTGAGTTTAAGGTGAAATGTGGATGTCTATATTCTTTACCCGTACTCCCTGATGCTCACAAATTGATGCCACTAGCTGCCAAACTGCAAAGGCTTCTCTGGTAATGTCACAGAATTGTATGCTCTGTTCTATAGGAGACCATATCAGCTCCATCTGAAAGCAGCATTTTTTATAATGTAAGAACTGAGGACATATGACGATAAAGCACAATATAGCTTCAAATGTCCATTGACTGGCACCTACAGGAATGTAGGACTTGCAACTCAAGTCAGTTCTCACTCTATGACATAGTTTTGTCTCTCAGTATCACTACATGTCATTCTCAAGCAGAACAGTCACATTCATCTATGATGAAAGGCAAAGAAAGAATGAAATTTTCATTTAGGACTTAATCACAAAAAAAAATTGTATTCTTAGAATTCTGGTATTGAACACCATCTGTAAAAACAGTTGGCAAGATATTATACCTCGTTCTGGCATTTCCTAGGAATGCCAAGCAGTGTTCAACATACCCATTTACAAGCCACATGAGCATTCTGCCTTAAGACTGTGCAACAGACTAAAGTTGGGAAAACAGTGGAGAACAATAAAAGAATTCATTTAACTCACAGTTTATAGTTTTCAGTCCATCATTGATTGACTATTTCATCTTAAACTGTGATGACCCTGAATATTAGGTACAAGCATGCTGAAAAGGAAACATCTTACTTCATGGAAGCAAAGAAACAAACAAGAGAAAAAAAGAAACCTGGGCTCCAGTATGCTCTTCAAAGACTTTTCCACCGTGAATAGGCTTACTTCTCTAGTCATTTCCTCTTAGCATCCCACTCCCTTATGTTAACCAAACT
The DNA here is from genome assembly GCF_963924665.1 of Micromys minutus. Classification (NCBI taxonomy): domain Eukaryota; kingdom Metazoa; phylum Chordata; class Mammalia; order Rodentia; family Muridae; genus Micromys; species Micromys minutus. The sequence continues at coordinate 14,677,711 of NC_137977.1, forward strand.
TTTAGCATATTATAAAATCTGAACAGCAAAACTTTTGATATATTATGGTTCTAGAAGTGACTTTATCTTCTATATTTTATAGCAATCAATTTTCATCATATTCTTCACATTTCTGCAGCAGAAAATCTACTTGTGTACCAGGAAATACAAACACACACACACACACACACACACACACACACACACACACACAGATACATATATACATAGGTATGATTTATTAAATTAACTTATAGGTTATAGCCCCAGTATTTCAATAATTGCATCCCCCCAATTGAAAGTCCAAGAAACCAATAGCTACTCAGTCAGAAAGGCTGAGTGCCTCAGCTGATCTATAGTACATGCTGGAATGAAGAAGTTGGCTCTAATGTCAGTCAAGACTATGTTCTTAGCTCTTGAGTTATTAATGATTTAAGGCCTAGGTGTACACCACTCTGAGAGGGTGCTATACACATATTGTTGTATTGTTTTTATTTTTTTTTTCAAGAAGGACTGAGGCTTTCACATTTTGGCCTTTCTTTTTTGTTTTTCTTTTCCCTTGAGTTTATTATGGTCTCTGAGTTGTTTCTTGGGTATTCAGAGCTTTCTGGGGCTAGTATCCAATTATCAGTGACTGCATATTATGTCTGTTCATTTGTGACTAGGAATCTAACTTTGGATGATATTCTCTAGATACATCCATTTTTCTAGAAATTTCATATACTCATTGTTTCTAAGAGCTGAATAATACTTCATTGCATAAATATATCCACAATTTCTGTATTCATTCATCTACTAACAGACATCTGGGGTCTTTCCAGATTCTGGCTATTATTAATAAGGCTGCTATGAACATGCTGGAATATGTGCCTTTATTGTATGTCGGAGCATCTTTGGTGTACCTACCCAGAAGTGAAATAACTGGGTCTTTAGATAGTACAATGTCCAATTTTCTGAGGAACCACCAGACTGATTTCCAGAGTAGTTGTACCAGATTACAACTCCACCAACAGTAAAAGAATGTTTCCTTTTTTCTGCATCCTTGCCAGCATCTGCTGTCATCTTAGTTTTTGATCTTAGCCATTGAAAAAGGTGTGAGGTGGAATCTCAGGGTTGTTTTGATTTGCATTTCTGTGATGACTAGGGATGTTGAAAGCATTTTTTAGATGCTTCTCAGCCATTTGATATTCCTCAATTGATAATTATTTGTTTAGCTCTGTATCCCATTTTTAAATAAGATTATTTGATTCTGGGGAGTCTAACTTCTTGAGTTCTTCGTATATATTGGATATTAGACTTCTATCAGATGTGGGATTGGTAAAGATCTTTGCCCAATCTATTGGCATGCTGATTGGATTTCTTGACAGTATCCTTAGCCTTACAGAAACTTTGCAATCTCATTAAATCCTATTTACTGATCCTTGATTTTATAGTATAAGCCATTGATGTTCTGTTCAGGAAATTTTTCCCTGTGCCTGTTTGTTGTAAGGTTTTTCCCTATTTCTCTTCTAATAGTTTCAGTGTACCTGATTTTATGTAGAGATATTTGATCCACTTGCATTTGAGATTTGTAAAAAGATAAGAAATGATCTGTTTTCATTCTTTTGCACACTGACTGCCAGTTGAACCAATACCATCTGTTGAAAAGGCTGTCTTTTTTCCATTGAATTTTTTTCAGCTCCTTTTTTAAAAATCTTGTGACCATATGTGTGAGAGTTCATTTATGGAACTTCTATTCTGTTCCATTGATCAACCTGCCTATCTCTATACCAGTACCATGCAGTTTTTAACACAACTGCTTTGTTGTATAGCTTGAAGTCAGAGACAGTAATTCCTGCAGTATTTTTCTTGATGATGAGGATAGATTTTGCTATTCTAGGTTCTTTGTTATTCCAGATGAACTTGGAAATTTCTCTTTCCAATTTTATAAAGAATTGAGTTGGAATTTTGATGGGGATTGCAGATATATGTATCTTATTGGCATGATTTAAGATAAAGTCCAGAGGCTGGCACACTGAATTAAAACAAGAGAATTTAACATTCTCACTTCTGTCATTTAGAGTCTCTTCACAATGTCTTAAGTTGTCCTCAATCTGTCACCCCACCTTCAGGAATCGCCCATTGCCAATTAAAATTTTTCCTTCTGTTTTTTTAAGTATGCAATTACATATTCCTCCACAATAGTAACAAATAAAGGCATGTGTCCTTGTGGGATTCACTTCTGTGAATACACCAGCAAATATACCTCCCAGGCTTTATATAAGGTTACTGCTGGCACTGCACAGTATTTCATAGAAAACTATTTCTTTATGGTCAAAAGAAACATACTCTAAAATGATGACAGATGTTCAGTGTGACTGTGAATCAATGTTTCAGTCAGTTATTATCATGATCTAAAATTACTACTATACAGCATTATATACACAACTAATAGTGTGGTAGATTTGTGTCACCAGCTCACTATACACAAGGATAAGAATGAACTACATTCTGTCACCATGATGCCTAAAATAATGCCAGGCATAGAGATTTCTTACCTACATGGAAGCTTTATATTTCTATCATTGCATATATGACTTATTGCTAAGAATTGATTTTTCAGAATATGGCTGTTTATCCTATGCTTATTTTCTTTTATTCTCTATCCTTTTTAGATTAGTTGATATTTTTACATATACACATGCATACATATACATATACATACACATACACATATACATATACTTAACATACATACACACACACACACACACACACACACACACACATATATGTATTAAAGCAAGTATTTAATTTTAGTTCCCCATTTATCTCTGAAATGAAGTTCACAATGAAATAGTATAAGGCAGAAATGACAAGGCCAAACTCCTGTGAATACAACGATATAAATGGAAACAGCACACAGTCAATCCACATTCAGAAAATTCAGAGATCAAACAGAAACATAAGTATAAAACAACCACCCAACAAAGACAAATGCAGAAGTCAGAACTTAGACCTATAATAACCCCAATTCCTTATGTTTGGATGCCAGCGTAGGAGTATAATAAATGACACTCAGGGAAATATGACTCCACTAGAGTTTAGCTCTCCAACGACAGCAGACCCTGAATATTCCAAAACAGCTGAAGCATGAGAAAACGTCTTTAAAACCAACAATATGGAGGTAATGGTGGCCCATGAATAAAGTCTTTAAAGAAATCCAGGAAAATGAACAATTTCAGAGAATACCAGGAAAACACAAACAAACAATTGAAGGAAGTGACTAAATTTCCTTAAATAAAGTTAAAATCAAATGAACAAACAAAAACCCCCCACAACAAACAAAGCTAAACAAAACAAAAACACAAGCAGTTGAAGAAAACAAGTGAAACTGTTCAGGACCCAAAAGTTGAAATAAACTCAATAAAGAAGAAATTCTGAAATGAAACTTTAGGAATGCAATCAGGAATTACACAGGTTAGTTTCATCAATAGAGTACAGGGGATGTATTCATCTCCAGGCCTCGAAGATTTAGAAGAAATAGCTGCTTTGGAAAGAAAAAAAAAATGTTAGAACCAAACAAACAAACAAAACAAACAAATCTGATATAAAACATCTAAAAATCTGAGAAAGTATAAAAAGATAAAACCTAAAAATAATAAGAAATAGAGAAAGGAAAAGAAATGTAAATAGAAGACCCAGAAAATATTGTCTACAATACCATTAAAGAAAATCTCCTAACCTAAAGAGGAAAATGCCTATAAAGATACTGAGACCAGACAGAGCACCAAATAGATTGCATTAGAAATGAAATTTTCTTCAGCATCTAATAACCCAAACACTAAACATATAGAATAAAGAAAAGATAATAAAAGCTGCAAATGAAATCTCCAAGTCATATATAAACTCAGACCTATCAGAATTATACCTGAATTTTCACTGGAGACACTAATAATAAATAGTAGGCTTATATTTTTTTCTAACTGTACTTAGGGTTTTTCAACCTCCTCTTTAACCAACAAACTATAGGTTTGGGAGAAAGAAGATTAATAGAAACAGAAGCTTTTAAATCTGTTTAAAGTAGTATTTTGGGACAATCTGCCCTTTGTTGTTAAGGATATTGCAATTCTGTCCAATAGCAAATACCAAATACACATCAGTAGTGGATATCCAGTAAAATAGTAAATACCAGATCTGAATCAATAGCGACAGTCCAGTCCAAATGAATCTGTAGCAGCAGGTTGATCCACCAGAATCCTCAAAATTCAAGGTTCGGACAAATTGGCAAGTGTCAACAGCCCTTTGTCTATAGGTGCTTCTCATGTGTTCAGTGTCCTGATTGCTGTCTTACATTTAGTATTGGCATTTTCAAATGCCAAGATATCTATCCATGACTGTCCGTTTTTAAGGTCTATTTGCAGCTAAAACAAATCTTTGAAAGAAATCAGTAAAAGCTTCTGTGGATCTTTTTATTACTTAGTAAATGAGGTGAATTTTGTCCCTAGCACCTCAACCACATCCGAAGCTCTTAAAGCTGCAACACAACATTGCTTAATTACAACATCTTTAGATTGGATTTCTTCTTGTAATTCAGCATAGTGCCCTTCACCAAACAGTCTGTCTTTATCAATATTTCTCCCCCTTGCTATATTAGGTAGAACTATTTTAATAGCTTTATGGCTCCATCATCACAACTATCATAATTGTTGTTCAGCTTCTAGAACAGTAGACACTAATCCTTTTTGATTTTGAGGAATAACTCTATATGTCCAGTTACTTAATGTGTCTTTAAAACATGGAGGATGCATTCCATACACTACAATCACTCCCTTAAAATGCTTTAGTTCTAACACTCCTATTGGATGCATGTCAACTCTTTATAAGCATGAACACCATCATTAACAGGCATATGCTGCATGAAGACTGGGAAGGCAGAAGGCACCTCTGCAGGCCCAGGCAAATCCTCTGACTGTACACTTGGTGTAAAGCTTTCTGGTATCCATGGCAAAATGGAGATTTATACTATGCTTAGTAACTAGTGCTAAGTTATAACTATATGTCTTATAATTTCCCCAAACTTACTGTACTATGAATTCTGAACTGAATTTATACACTGGGTTAAACATTTGAGTTACAGACCAACAGTGTAAATACAGAAAATACACCTTGTTTTCTCAGTTAGGGCCTTATTACTGTAATGATATACCATAACCACAACAATTCTTAGAAAAGAAAATACTTACTATGGGCAGTTTCAGAAGTGTAGACCATTATCATAATGACAGGAAGCATAGCAGAGTGCAGACAGATATGGTGATAGAGGTACAAAGAGTTTTATATCTTGATCTCAGGAGAGACTGTGTACTACACTGGGTGGACTTTGAACATATGTGACCTCAAAGCCCATGTTTGGTGACATACATCTGTCATCAAGGCCACACCTACTCCAAGGTTACATTTTCTAATAGTACTATTTCCTATAAGGCAAACTTTCAAATGTTGCTACAGTCTCTGACCAGCAGAAAAGCATCGAAGGACACAATGTTCTTCTCAAATCGGTTTATTCAGAAACCTTACAGCATGCCAGTAAAGATCTTTCTTTCTCCTTTCTGTTTCTATTTCCTCTCTGCTCCCCCAAGCCCAGTCCCTTTCTCCTTTCTCAACTCTACCTCCTCAGTCCATGTTGCGTGGCTGCAGTTCATAGGTCCGCCTCATCTGGCCTGATCTTGCCTCATGGGTGTGCCTGCGCACCTCGCACGGTGGGAGTGGCTAATCTTGCGGGGGCAGGAGGAAGTCAGGTGTTAGTCACAAGACTAGACTGGAGTCCCAAGTGCCATCTTTGGACTGCTGCCACACCTGCTCTCCACATCTCCTTGTTCTTTATAATTTTGGCTGAATGTCTGTCCCCCTGTGGTAGTGCCCCTTACTCGTCTTTGGGACCCCCTCTCAAATAACATACTTAAAGCAGATAAATCTGTGCAACTAACATTAACACCACACAGCAACCATACATCAAAGGGATTGCTGGCAATTGCCTGAGCAGGACTTGGGTATGTCCAGTTATATCCTGAAAGTGATAATCATCTGAAAACATAAAAATCCTGGAAACACTGATAGGAGCTCCCATCGCAGATCTTCAGTCTTCACCACCGGGAACATAAGGCTTACACACAGGGTCATTGCTCTGCTCATCCTGGACCACTATGGTCAACCTCTCTGGGACCCACAGTGGCTGTCGATGTTCCTGAGAAAACACACAAGCAGACCCTCTCACCCAAACCAACACTAAATCAGGACCTTGCCATTTGCCAGTCAGGACATCTTTCTACATAACTAGGCCTTTGGGAGTAACATCAGGATTGGAGTGATGCTCAGCAGAGACCCGCCTATGCTTGTCTTCATTAAAAAAATTTAAGGTAAAAAGAGCAATAGTCAGTCTCTCCCTAGGGGAAGAACCATCAGAGGAGATTCTCCCCTTTTGTTTAACTTAATACTTCTTCATGGTGCGGTGAGCATGCTCAATAATCTTTTTTGTTTGTTTTTGTTTTTGGGGATTATAGGGCAATCTCTGAGTTACTAGAACACCCATCATTTTTCAGAAGAACACAAAAGAAGCCGAAGTATAGGAAGGCCCATTATCTGTTTTTAATTCTTTGGGCTGCCCCCAGGTGCTCTATGCTTCAAAGAAATGTGCAATTACATGACATGCCTTTTCTCCTGTATGTAGAGATGCAAAAATGATCCCAGAGGCTGTATCAACAGAAACATGGAGACACTTTAATTTTCTAAATTCAGGGAAATTAGTGATATTCATTTGCCAGAGGTGTAGAGGACACAACTCACTTGGGTTAACCCCAAACCCAATCTGGGGTACCATAGGGGCACACTTCTGACATCCTTTTACAATATCCCATGCCTCATTGCTTGTGATCTGAAAGTGTGAGGACAGGGTCTTGGAATTAACATGGAACTGTGAATGAAATTCTTGAGCCAATGAAATAGGTGATGTATTGAAAAAAATCAAGCAAGCCCTGGTGGCTTTATCTGCAATATCATTTCCCCCCACTAGGGGACCAGGAAAGTTAGTATGAGCATGGATATGCTGTACAAAAAAGGGTGATGTTCTTTTCATAATCAAGTCATGCAAGGTGACAACAAGATGTCCAATAGTAGATTTTGAATTGATTTTACCCACTACTTCCAAGCAGAGCAACATGTTAACAACATACTGGCTATCAGGAATCCAATAAAAAGGACCTGGAAATAATTCAAATACTTTAAGAATGATCTGTAACTCAAGAACTTGGGGTTATGCAAGTGGGAATTGTATGGTCACTGGTGAGGACCCTGCTACCATGTATGCTCCTTGTCCTGTCTTGGAACCATCTGTAAAGATAAGTGGGGCGTCTGGAAAAACATCTTTTGAAGTGATTCAAGGGAAAACTACAGGATGAGTGGTAATCAACTGTAGGATAGGATGTGTTTTCTTATTCTGTATCTGAGTATATTCTAATGTATAATAATATCTTAAGATATCTCAAGTACTAATATAATATTAAAAGTTAAGATTTATGTTGATATTGCATGCTGGGCAAAATTTCAAGAAATTTTGTTATATTAATCCATTTAATCATGAAATTCTCATAACAGTGTTATGAATAAGAATATACATATTTCACGAATGATGAAAGAAAGGCACAGAAAACTTAAATAACATATCTAAGGTCACAGAGTTTTTAAGTTTCATATTCAGGAAAACCTCAACAACTATTTCTAAAGCTGGCATTATGACTGTTGAACTGCATCTAAAAATGCAAATCAATCCAGTCATTAGCTAAGTTTTGATAATCATCTTCAGTATATTTTTATTTAGAAATGTACTTTACTGATAAATTATGTGTGCTTTTAAATTTTAGTGTAAAGTAAGCCTATTGCCATTGACTTCATTTTTCCATATTCAAACATTCGCTCCCTTTTTCATAAAGTTTTACCTCAACACCTCTTCTCCACAATTTGTTCATGTTTTCTGACTTCACAATTGACACTGGTAGATATTTCAGATCTGTGAGTAAATTTCCACCTTAGTCTCCACAAACTGGAACCCAGGTGATACAGTACATGTGTCCTTAGGAGAGTAAATTAAAAATTAGGAGAGGAGGTACCGGCAGGTATGCACCAGTAAAGTTGGATTTGCCCTGGATCATGGCAAAATATATTACATTCCAGAAAAAAAAAAAAAAAAAACAAAGAGCAAAGCAACAATAAAATGCCAATAGCAACAACAAAGGAACTGAGATGAGGAGATGAGACAATAGCTCTGTTAATCAAGGACTTGATCTGCTTGATCTGTAAGTATGAGAATCTGAGCTAAGACACTCAGAACTCACCTAAAGACAGATGTGGTAGCAGAAGTCTAGTATTCCAATCGGGTGGGATGGATGAGGACAAGAGAATCTCTGGAGTCTATGGGTGAATGCAAATAACCAGAGACACTGTCTCAGAAAGGGGGGAAGGCAGGGACTGGTGTGTGAGCGAGGTTGTTGCCTGGCTACTATCTCTCTCTCCCTCTTTCACTCTCTGCCTCTGTCTCTTTCTGTATGTATTAAAAGCAATCAATGAATTTTGGGCATGGAGTTAGAGGACTTATACCCAGAGTCAAATGATGTTGCTGGCTATTTTTTTTTTTTTTGTTTGTTTTTTTTTTTTTTTTTTTTTTTTGGCTTTTTTTTGTTTTTTGTTTTTTTGTTTTTTTGTTTGCAGATGGCATACGTTCTGGGCTAATCAAACCCATAGCTCTGATTCTGCAATGCATGGATTCCTGCAGTAGAGGAAGGCTGATGAAGCGACAGAGAGCAGAATGAGAAGTTAAACTTTTTCTACCACAGAAACAGATACCTTGAGCCGCCCTAAAGATAGAAGCATACATCAAAGGTTTTTCTTGAATGCTCTCTGGATACAAGCATTGCTATAGGACCATAATTCTCCACATTGCCTTTGCTTAGGAATTCCTTGACTTGGGATAAGGTCTTTTTAGAAACACTACAGGTTCTGAGAATAAAAAAAAAATGTTAGCAGCTTACTTTATTTATTAAATCTTTCATTTTAAATGAATCTTGAAGCTTGGTCAATGGTGTGTGTAGTCTATACATATAATTAACACACTGCATACTTTTTGAAGTGGGATCAAACAAAACAAAGAAAATAAGATAATGTTAATAAGAACTAAGTGGATGGATACTGAATTCAGCTGTTTATAAACATCTCGGTCTGTTCTTGTTTTATTTAGTTGAAAGCCGAGCTAGCATTCGAGTTTGGAACTTGATTGAAGTGTTGATTTTAGCTGCCAAATTTCTGATGCCTTAAAAGAAAAAGAAAAAGAAAAAAAACCTTTGGGGATGTAGCCACTCATACATGATAAAATTTATTTTTATCTACTAAAAGGATAGGTTGCATGTCATCATTGTAGGGAGTTGGTGAGTGCCATGATGAATGAATGGATAGTACATATCATGTAATGATATAAGAGTCATTCGGCATTACAAAGTGAGGGGATGGCTTAGATTTGTAAGGATATGTATCCAATTTCTATAGAACTCATTTCTATAAAAATAAAGGGTATCTTGTTATAGTATGAACATGTGGACATGGTTTTAGAAGTACAGATATGAGATACTTGGAATTTAGAGTGTGAAGTCCTGTGCAGAAAATAAATTTCTTCTCCTTTATGCACAAAAGCTAATAGGATGAAGTAAAAATATAAACCACACAGAGCAGCTGGCAAGGGTATCTCTCCCTCTGAAAAGACTATGGTTATAAGTCAGAGAAGTTCCAGGCACTTCCCAACCAGGTACCCAAGTCTTAGTGGATCATGTTAGATCGAATCAGAAACTTTGATGTGAAAATTATCTGGGTGCAGAAGCAGAGTTGGCAGCTCTACAAAGATTGAAAGGATCATCATAGGGAACAAAGGTACAGAGAGCCAGAGGTCGAGAGAGGAGCAGAGAGTGGGGTAAGGAAATGACATTACTTTTATCTCTCTAACCCATTTTCTATGACATCTGGTCCTATATAAGGTGGTAAGTTTTATGGAACCCTAGAAGTAGATATAATCCAATGTTAGCATAAAGATAATACTCTACCTAGTACACAGAGCATAAATTAAAAAGTAATCTTAATGCTGTCATAAAAACCATGAACAATGCATTTATTGATTTGCAAAATTTTGCAAAAAAGAAGTTGCAATGACCTTTGTTTACTAGATTACCATGAAGGTATCTTAGTTTAATAACCACAGTATAAGAAATGAATACATATAAAAAGAGTGAACAAACAAACCCCATTTAAATTCATTAGAAGAAGACATAGATTGAGCAATCCATGTATTAACCTAAAGACTAAACACTCTACAAAATGAATCCTCTAGATTGAAAGGCAAAACAGTTTGCTTTCTCTGGACCAATGAGGGTATTTACTATTATATACATACATACATACATATATATATATTACTTTCTTTCTTCTTTTGACAACATGGTAAAATGCTCCAAAGAAAAAGAGTACAATAGTAGTGTTTGCATATTCAGGGTAACCAACAGATATCAACTTAGATTTAAGGACTTCTTAGAAAAGGCACTGCTGGCCTGGAATTAGAAGATAGCCAGCTACTCTGAGCTGATAAAGTCATTGACTCTAAAGGAGTACTTACAGCTGCCATTTTCCTAAGCCCAAATAATTTCTAACTCCATTCTCAATAATTATCATTATTTCCACAGGTAAGCATAGCTCTTACCCATTATTTAAAAATATTCTTTGAGCAGCAGGCAAAACTAAGACCATTACAAAACTTCTCAACTATTCAAAACCTTAGAACAAGGGACAATGGATTTGTTGTCCACAGATGAAATATTTACAGCACACACCTTACAGCTAAGGCTTGGGTTAGCATTGTGGAAGAATCAGCAAGTTTCTAAGAGTCAAAAAAAAAAAAAAAAAAAGGCCATTAGTTGTAAAAATGTGTCTTCTAGAAATGACAGGAACACTATACCAATAATGTCCACAATATGGTCTTCTAAAGAAGACTTGTAGAAGGAACAATGGGATGACAAACCAGCATGGTTTGGGAGTATCATGAATCTTCATTAATAGAAAAACAAAAGCTACACGCAATTAATGGAAAGTAGAGGATGGAAATCAGTTTCTTTAGAAAGCAGACCCATAATAAAATCCAGACCCATAATAGGTCATCTCATCCCAGAAGGTTACCCCTAGACACCTAAATAAATGAGCAAAACCAAATGGACTCAGCATGATGTGTAGACATGGGAGTGTGTTTATCTATATAACAATATATAAAGAAGTCATAAATTCAATCGGGAATAAGTGAGTGCATTGAAGGAACTAGGTGGCTCAGAAGAATGGTTCAAGATGACGAAAATATAATACACATAGTATACAAATCTAAACGACTAAAATTATTTTTGCATACCAATTATTGTAAGAAAGTACTACTTAGATGGAAAGATGCAGGATGAATTTTAGGGGTACAAATTGGCTGTCTGTGTACACTGTGAAAATACAGCATTGTGCTGCAATCCTTTGCTTGTAGGAGTGAGATTTGATAGTGTTAAACACCCTGGAGACCTGGCTGAACTTTCATGGTCCTTGCAGTTTTGTGAGGCTGTGATCTGCGAAGAATGGAAACATATGACCTTCATGAAAATCACTTTCCCCACGTCTCACTAGCCATAAGACTTTAGGGGCCTAGGGCACATGTTATTCCCATGGAGGTCACACTGATGACATTTATATAGTTTTTTTTTTTTTTTTTTTTTTTTTTTTTTTTGCTTCCTCTAAGATACAAGTACTGGGAAAGACCTATTGGCCCTTCTTTGGTTCCCCAGAGTCCTTCAAAATCGCTTCCCAAGTTCTTTCCTGATATGTCCAATCCAGTTTTAAATAAAGAAGGAAATGAAGTACTCTTCAGAGCCTTTGGAGAGCTCTGCTGTAATTTAATACATTTGTTATGTAGAAGACTTCTTATAAAATAAACTTGCTGTAAAGGAAAACGTACAGACACCCCTTTTACCCTCTTTTGATTATTGACTGAGATTTTCCTGCCGCCTAAAGTGTCATAATCATGTCTATGGTTTTATTAAATATCCAGTGGGCAGTTTGTATCTTTTTCATTTTTATCTTCTGGTGGAGTATTTGTAACCATTTAATCACTCACCACTAAAAGGATCAAATAGTAACTTTTGATCTTTTATTAGGATAAATGAATGGTGGTACAGAATAAGAGAGATGGTATATATGGGAGGAAGCAAATCTTTAGTTGTTCAGGAAATATAAATACTACCTTCCCCAATTATGAAACCTGCATTGCTCTTAAAAATTTGTGTCCTCTAAAATAGTTTGTGGTGAGTGGAAAGAATGCAGTCCTATAAATTTCTGGTATATGTGCTCATATGAATCCATTTGGTCATCACAGGCTGTGTTCCTGTATGTGTCTAAGTGTACATGAGTATACCTATAGTTATATGTAGTTATGTATTTTGTTTCCTATAAGGGAATGCTTCAATAGAACTATCTACGTTAAAGGATGAGCCTGACTGATTACTGTAATTCATAGGGCCTTAATTAGCTGCACAAACCATTAGCTACAATTAGACTATTATAAAACACTTGATGCGCTATGTCAACCATGGGGCCTCATTTATTCTTGTGGCAGGAATCAGGGATGGGGGAAGGCAAGCACACTACACCACCAAGCATGCTAATAAAGAGTGATTTTTGATTTAAGATGTTGCCGATAGTGCCTCAAAATTAATCTCAATAGCTGTCTAATTTGTGTCGGTAGATGGTATATTTATTGTAAAATGACATCAAAGTTAAATGACTTACCTGCAGCCAGAGTGTTAATGTCACTGCCTGGAGATCAGGCTCCATATGCCGGGACTAGCAGAATCGCTAGTGCTGAGCACTCCCAGCAGACCATTTGACCTCATTTGTCTTTGAAATCTCTATCAGTAAGCTGATTTCCACTTGATGGTGTTTAAGTAATAATAATAATAATAATAATAATAATAATAATAATAATAATAATAATAAAGCATAAAACTGCCTAGCACAGAAGAGAAACAAAGATAAGAGAGATGCGAGAGAGAAAGACAGAGAGAGAGAGAGAGAAAGAGAAAGAGAGAGAGAGAGAGAGAGAGAGAGAGAGAGAGAGAGAGAGAGAGAGGGAGAGAGGGAGAGAGGGAGAGAGGGAGAGAGAGAGAAAGAACATGGTAGGGTACTGATAATAGCCTCTTAGAGTACAGATTGGTTCTTGACAGTTATGAACATAAAGAATATAGTTAGGCTTGAGGTGTTCATCAATTGTCAATTAAGGAGAAGAAATGAACATACATCAATAGTGAGTCTGGCACACAAAGAGAAATAACACTGCCTTCTACTCTAAGATTGTTTGATGATGATATTTCCCATTTTTATAGAATGGAAACTTTAAATTTTTCTCACATTCTTTACACACCTTCAGCAAGTATGTGAATCAGCAGTGGCTGAGAAAAAAAGAATTTGACTCAGGGACATGAGACAAGTATGTTGTGTGAGGTTTTGTTTTTGGTTACAAAACAATGGGAATACAACTGAGACAAAGTTGGTGTTTTTAATATAGAACATATGTGTAAGGAGTGATTTCAAATTACCTTTCTTAATAGAAAATTTGTTCACATTAGGATTATTAGAATAACAAATTAATCCTCGATGTATTAAGAATCAACTACAATGATACTAATATTAGCTAAATAAATAACAATTCAATTGAGAATTTCCAGACAGACAGAAATTTTTGTCCATTGACAAAGCAACAAGGTCCTTCACAGTGAACAAGCCATCAGTACCTAGAACTCCCCTGGTACCTTCACTTGGGCCCATTGAAATAAAAAAATACCAAATGTCAGGTAAGAAAGACCATGCATGTTTAAAGACATGGTCCAAAAATTGGCACCTTCAATTTTATTCTCAGTTTATTATAGGCCATTATACATGACATGCCTTCCTCACCAACTGCATGAGTCCCAAAATGCATTACCACTCTGTGTATAAAACACCAAGGGAGATTTATTTGGTAGTTACATTTGGGATTTGAGTGGAGGTGGCAAGAATCAAGTACAGGTAGAGAGGTAACGACAAACATAACAAAAGAGAGAAGAGGAAGACAAATAACAGAGGAAGAACTCTAAAACCCACCAAAAATTTCCAGACATGATGGTATATAAACAAACCTTTGCATTTCAGTCATTTGAATCTTTATGCTTTTTCTCAATTAAATGTTTTAAAGTGTCTTTCATTGAAATTAAAATGATTACAGAGGAGAAATAAATAGAATGTTTCAAGGAAGGTAATACAGGATATGATTCAAAGATAGACATATAGCTACTCGTTTCTCTCAATCTGCTACTAAGTTTGTGCTGTGCTCGTTAAGGAGAAACTTGACCAAATAGTTAAATATCTTAAAAATGTGTGTGAAAAATGTATAATAAAATATGTGTTAGTCAAGATCCTCTTCACCAATGGTAGAATTTTGAAATGATTATACTAAAGATAAGGTGATAGTGTGCTGTTCCCTTCATCTCTGTTTGCTCTGTCTTTGGTTTCCTTCTCTCTCCCTGAATCTGTGTTTGTTAACTCCTTAGGTCTCCCTCTGATCATTTCCTGTCTTTCTTTGTTTACTCCAGTGAGCTCTATCTCCTAACTCCTTCAGCCAATCCCTGCATTGTCCACTAGGGTCTGTTATGGAGTTCCTGAAGAGTTTATGGTATAAACCTAACAGGATTTAGATAAAGACTTGAAGATGAAAAGTGAAAAATATTCTCAGGGCTCAAGGCCCAAGAATATCTGAGAAGACAAAGTAATACTAGTCCCACCATAAGCAGAAATGCAAAAAGAGTGATGTTGAGGCACCACAAAAACTATGAAATTGCAGCCAGCATTTACCTTTCAATTCAAAATGTTCACTAGGAAATACTAAAAGCAAGAAAGCAAGTCAGAGGTTGAGGATACAATGGCCAAACTGTGAGCAGTAACCTAGAAAGCTTTCTAGTTCCTAGATGAGATTAAATCTACAGCGTAGCAGAGAACTTTTATTTTATTTTATTTTATTTTTTTAAACGACTTTATTTTGCAAAACAAAGATAAATGTACAGATTTTAAACAATTTTTGCTTAAAATTATACATTTTTGTCAGTACTGTTTTTTCAGACATTAAAATATTTTTTCACATAAAACCATGTGAATATATTTTTTAGTCAGTACTTGATTTTTTCCAAGGGCTTGACAGTATGCATTGAAAACCTACTAGTTGCAATAAGCGTAAAGTATATGCAAAACAAAACGCAACATGGAAATAGTCAAAGTCTTCTTGTTTTGTGAATATATGTATATTTTTTGTTTTCTTTATTTCTTGGACTTCATACAGTCTGTGAGTTGTTTCTGGGGGAGAGAACTTTTAAATATGTTCTAATGGGTAAAGAGTCAGGAAGAGAGAGAGAGAGAGAAGAGAGAGAGAGAGAGAGAGAGAGAGAGAGAGAGAGAGAGAGAGAGAGAGAGAGAGAGAGAGCAACCTGAATCCTCTAATGTGTGTTGATGTCAGTGAAGCCCTCCTAATTCTTTCACAGAAACTTGTCATTTCATCCAGTCTACCTCACAGGTGCACTGGACACAATGCTGCTCCTCTCCTCTCCTTTTCTTATCTGTCTTCCCTCCTTGTCATTATGTCATCTATATAATGTATATCGAAGTGTAAATGGAATAAGCTATTTCTTCTTTAATTTGCATGCACAAGTGTAACAATAGTCATTAGTACAGATTGACTTCTGGGATGAGAATAGGCATTTAGCTTTGTAGCAATTCTGTGGATGGAGAGAGCAGCAGCTCCTTGTTTGTGCACCCTCAAAATATACTTCAGTGAAGAGTCAGTTAAAGGAATAATTCATCTATCAAAACTATTATCTATATGTGTGTGTAGTATAATATAAAATATGTGTAAGTGCACAATCAGTATTCAAGGAGATAGATTAGTATTTGAAACAAGTCAATGATACAAAAAGACAGGGAAGATTTAAAGTACTATAAGCCAAATGAATCAAAATTAGGCAGTGTTCAAAAAAGTTATGTGGATGCTACCCAAATTCGAAGAGGAGTAAACTGAGTCTAGGATTAACAATGGTATGTGAACCTCGATTTCCAGAGTGAGGAAAGTATTCTCCCATCCCAGAATGAAACGAGCTAGAAATGAGCAGTCATGAGAGGAAAAATTCAAGATGACATGTCAATTTCTATATCAAATACTGGAAGAAATGTCTAGAGTTCTTATTCTGCTAATGGCAAATATTATATGCAATACTTAGTTGTTCTTATATTAATTAAATCTTATTATATACATTCATAACAGGAGCAAAGAAATTTAAAGACATGTGTTGTTTATTTTATTAATGGATGTGTGACACATTTTTTTTTGAATCACAGTCTATTTTCATGTAAGTAGAAATACGAGTATTCAGAAACCTGTAAGTAGTCACAAGGGTGGGTGAGATTCACACAGCAATACAGATGTAGGAAAGAACTGATACTCTACAAGACACAAAAGTAGAACTAATGATATAGAACTGTCACTCTTGGTGATCTTGTAAATATGAAAACACAATTCTTAAAGGGATTTCAAGTTGTGTATGTGTGTGTGTATGTGTGTGATTGTATGTGCGTGGGTGGGTGGTGGTTTGTATGTACGATTCTTCTCTAAACTTACCTAAATAAGAAAATGAGATTAAACAATACTGGGACATGTCAAACCAGCCTTAAATTTTGGCCTCTGCTCAGAAAGGATGCCACTACATTATAATTGCAGCTAAAAACATAATCCCAACTTCAAGATATAACATCTAGAAATACTACCCCCCTCCCTGATGTGGACAGTACAGCTGTAAATCCAGATTATGGAAGGCCACCTCACAACCATCACACAAAGTGGGCACCTGTGTCGATGGACTTCAGAGATATTGCCAGAGATGGGAATTATCAGTTCCCATTGCACGGAGCCAGGCAATCTGCCACTTTCAAGTGCTAATATCTGCAGCTGCTGAGTGCAAGGAGGCTGGTTCCAGAGGCGAGGGCAGGAAAACACTGGGCTTCTTTGTTTGTGAGACAGAATTCAGCCCTGATAAATTCCTTTAATGCAATATTTTTGCTTCCTCTTGTTCTGAAAGAAAAAAGATCCCCCTGATCCAAATTTATCACAATCGAAATAAAAAATGTAAAAGATCAGCATAAAACATTTAACAGCAACAGTTAATAATGTATATGATAACATATTGCACTAATATATTGACAAATGTGGCAATAAAGTATTAATGTGATTATGTATCATCCAATATACCAGCCATCCATCCTCTCTTCTCTTCCAGTTTGAAAACAAAGAAAATGTCGGGACCCTACATCACAAATGGAAACTCCAAGTGTGATTTCAATTAAGCGCATCTCAGGGAAACTCTGCCCACAAGCTCCTAAGGGGGCAGGTTGTCGGTTTGATTATGACAAAGAGCCTTCAGAAATACTATAGGAAGCCACAAGAAAATAATGTCCATATTTCAATCTAAATCAGGAAATCAGATCTGGCCAGCATCAAGAGGAGTGATCTGGCTAGCATTAAGAGGTGAAAGCAATTATGGTTTGTTGTTGTTGGTGGTGGTTTTTGTTTTATTTACAGTGTCTTTTTCCTAGTCCAGAACCCCCTCCTTGCTCATCCAGATCTTTTGTCCATCCCTTGGGTTATAATGTTACTTTTATAATTAGCTAACTTGAGCTATAAACTCCAAATTAAGCATAAACACACAGCCATATGTGGCTGGTGAGGTGGTTTGAATACAGGATTAAAGTTCATGATCTGTTGACTTCTACTAGTCTGTGGTGTGCTAGATGATCTAGATGGTTTGATGGTTTGATTTCCTGGTAAGACCTTAAATGTATAATTGAATCCTCTCTGAAGCTGGCCACTGCTCTGCATCTTAGGCTCTTGCTTGAGATGCCCAGCCCATCCTTCCTGCATGCTTGCCTGCAGATTGGAAGTTCACGTAATGAATTCGACAGTCCTGCAATTTCATTTCTCTTCATAGTTGTGTACAGCTATGACCCCCCCACACACAGTTTCTTGATTTGCATGTATTTTACAGTGGAGACCTAAAGTTTCAAGAAGTCTCAAATATTTGTTTAATTCAGAAACACTGTAAACTACACCATTCATTAACAAAACCATATTTCTTCTTAGAGTAATCTGTTTTTTTTTTTTTCAAGAGATTTTTGTCAAAATAATGTTGACAAGCTTTATTTTGGGAGAAAAACTAGACATATCATTTGGTATAAAATGTCACAAAATCTCCATCATTTAATTCTCAACTTTATGTGAGACAAATATTCTCCAATCTTCAGGTAGAATATTGATAGTTCTAAATCTGTTGACTGGAAAGCCAATGAAAATAAAGATCCATGGCTACTGATAAAATGTTCTCTCTCAAAGAGCTGTAATGAACATGGTTTTATAGTAGCCCCACTCTTCTTTTACTTTTCAGAGTTAGCAGCAGAGGCAGAGTCAAACCTAGTTAATCAAGAATGGGCTAATTCCCTGTGCCCATGAACCAAAACACAGTGCTTTGTTCTTTGAATAAAAGTTTTAGAGGTCTTATTTTCCTCTTCAGTTCTCCAATCAACGGTGAGTAGGTATTTAATTTTGCGATGTCACAGAATTACTTAGAGTCTGTTTTTAAACCTGTTTGTTCTTTGCTATATATTGAGATCATTGAGCGAATACAATTCCTACTGAGGAAAAGTGCCCCTCCATTAATCATCCCATAATCTTGGTTATTGCTTTTGTCCTTCTGACACGGATGCTTCCCCAAAAAGATATTGAACCAATAGTTTATAGCTATGCTGACGTTCAGGGAGTTCTCTATTTCACTCTTGAAATGACCTAGAGCTCACTGCTTTATTCCAAGGTGCCAACAAGATCTCTTTAACCAATACAGAGCCAGCTTGGAGACTGTGTAGTCTCTTTTTGTTGTTTGAAAGACGAATAGAGATTGCTAGACTTTCAAAAATAATAATGACAGGCTAGGACACCATACCAGGTCTGTAAATAGAGAAAATGAGAGAAATATATTTGTATTTTCAATAAGTAAGCACTTTCTAATTGAAAATAATCATTTTTGTTATTTTTAATACATATTTGACTCTTCATCAAACATAAGGCAACTTTTCTTCAACCCTACCAGAATTACCATGTTTTTAAATTATTATTATTATTATTATTATTATTATTATTAGTAGTAGTAGTAGTAGTAGTAATAGTAGTAGTAGTTGTAATAGTAGTTGTTGTTGTTGCAGTAATAATAGTGAGGTAACAGCATGACACTAATGTTGAGGATGTGATATATACAAAAATTATAGATGTTCCATGAAAGAGAAATGGTCATTTTATCTTTCTGTAATCTCTCCTTAATGATGCTACTGATGTTCAAAAGGTTTTTTTTTTTGAGTATAGTTTGAGTAGGTGAAACTTTTGAAAATTCAACTGATTGTCCCAAGATAACAGTTAACAATATTGTGATAACACCTTTACCCTTTCAATTCATCCTTGTAGCCTGAATTTGAAACAACAACAATAACAATAACAACAACAACAGCAGCAACAAATATATTCTTTTCAGTCATTAAATTTTGATCAAACTAATTAACAGGTATTCCCCTTGGTGTTCTATATCCATAAAATTAAGATAATATTAATACACCCTTCATGGGTAATGAAGCTTAATAAGGGATAATTGTGGTACATTCTTGTGGCACATAGTCTCACAAGGGGTTGTTAGATGCATGTTAGCTCTTCAGACCATTCTTTGTTTCCAGACCAACACAGCTACTTATTTTAGACACTTAGTATATAGAGGCATTTTATATCAATATTGCCTTACAAGCTGACACCATATTTTCTATCTGAAATCTCAAGCCAATAGGAAAGGTATTGAGTGGGGTGTATAACAGAGATGTCATGAATAATCATTGGATTAGATGTTTGGTAAGAGCTCAGAAATGTTAAAAGGTGTAACAATCAATGAATGAAAACTGTTTTTGCTGGTCTCTTAACCTCTATATGAATAATGCAATTTAACAATATGTTTTTATACATTACACACCTGGAAAAGAGAAGAATATGAATTATCATAGACTGACATAAGTTAATAGCTTAATGCCTAGTATGTATATTCATTACATTTTAAACAAAAAACCAATACAAACAAAATACAGCAAGAGAAAGTAAATATTTTCATTGAGGTCGTTCTACTCAAAGGCTCACTTGAGGAAATTTTTAAAAATCTAAAAATGTTTACAAAACAATAAGCCAACTCTGTTTCAGCTTAATTGACCATTACTATAAATACTATACCTTATCTGCATTTTAAATGAAGGCATACAGATGGTCCAACCTATTCTACGAGAAGTTAGAAAACAGCTTCGTAGTAATCAGAGACACTAAATCACAATCATCTACAGAACATTTCATGCTAATAAGTAGATGTGTTAGAAATATTATTTAAATAATTTATTTTTCTTCTCCATTACTGATCCATGATTGCATCATCCACAAAGGTCCTTCTCCTAGATGAGTATGTAGATAGAGACATTGAGATACTTCTCTCTTTTATTTATGGTTTTACAGTACTTTTGACTTTATTTTTCTGGTGATGTTTGCTGCTATATCTAGTAATGGGTTGGCTGAATCAACATTCTTCATTTTCTATCATTCTGTTCTTTCAAATGAAACACTGACTCTCATATTCAGCATTGCCAGAAGACTGGTGGTGCAATTTAAAGGACTGAGACAATTTCATGTTCAGAAATGTGTCCTCACCGCGAGACAGCCCAACTGGAATGATGGAAAAAGAAATTTAGGAAAAAAAAATCTAATTTTTTCAAGGCTTCCTAAAACAAAGAGATCCCAATTTTTAGAAGATGGGGCAGCGATTTCAGCTATTATCAAGTGTTAACACCACAGACAAAATTGCTTCAACAAATGATTTTCCATTGTATAACTCCTGAAGCATAGACATTTTAAAGAAAGCAAGCCAAGGAAATAGCCATTGATGTTAAAGCTGTGGAGGGTGTGGCCCATGGAGAAGGCTGGCTCTGTATAGGTCTTCTGAGATTCTGTCTGGCTTGGGATAAGATTGAATACTGGCCATATTTTCCAGACTCTCCATGGCCTTTCAGCATAAGAGTGTATGAATCACATCTTAAACATAAGAATTTAAAACACAAAAGCATCTGTTTCCTAAGCCTCACTTTTCTGTGTTTCTAAATAAGAACTTGGATTTCATCTGCACATAAAGTAAAGAAAAAGTTTGTTGGGCAGCCTAGACAGTCACGGAAGAGATTAAGGATGCCAGGTCTACATTCCATAAATGAGGAAAAAAAGAAACAACAAAACCAAGTAATTTCAGGGAAAAGACATTTTAGATTTGGGTCCTTGAATGGATACCTGATGTGAAATATTACTTAGTTGGAATTATCTATATAATTGATTCTCTGTGATTTTCACCTAACTTATCAATGTGTTCAGAGCTAGAGGTTGCTAGAACTTAAAATCTCAGCCATTAATGTAGACTTCCTATTTGAAACAAATTCATTTAATAATTCCTGACTTTTCCAGCTCCTGCTAGCATATGTGCAATCTCTGATTTGTCTTAGAAACAATTATGACTGAGATTCTCTAGGGTTTGTTCTCATTTAGAAAAAAGTATAAGCTAAAAAATGGCCAATAATGTAGAGACCCACTTGCAGAAATTTTTTTTTTTACAATGCTGCTTATTTATTTTTTGAAACATTGTATGCCCTTCCATGTTGGCATAGTCTATGCCAGTCTATCAGAATGATCAAATAATTCTGGGAACACTAGTATTGAAAGGACTTATAAAATAACAATGTCTGTCTCTGACTATGTAAAGCTCATTTCTTTTCAGGCTTAGTCTTCACAGTGCAAAGACGGTGAGACTTAGATCAGCAGAAGATTCATTTAACACTCAAGCCACCAATGACAGAAAAGTTAACACTGGAGCTAAATGTGCCCTCTATTGAGTCTGCTCTAGGTCACTGTCGCCTCTTGGGATTGACCAAGTATTGGTCTTTACTTGACACACATTTAAAACTGTACACAAGCATTGACCTCTATTTAACAGATGCTTCAAGCTCAATCCCAGCAATGGTCTCTACTTAACACACAATTTAAACTGTACCTCAGCATTGGCTATTATTGAATCACATATTTTTAAGTCCCACTCAGCATTGGTCTCTATTTAACACACACTTCAAGCTCTATTGTGTTTTTCACAGGTATTCTTGTAATTTGCATATCCAGTGAATTCTAGCAAGATATAATTTTCTAACTTACTAAGGCTGAGCATTAATTTTGGTAACATGATAATGTTAGAAGTGTGCGTGTTAGGTTGTGTTCTATGTAGATGCTTTTTTTTACAACTTTATGGTATCATCTGTATTTCTACCTCTCACCAGCCCTTTTCTTCTATTCCCTTGACCGCTTAAGATTAGATGGTGGTGAAAAAAGTAGTGAGGGAAAAGAGATGACTTTTTAATTATAATTATTAAACTATAATTCTATAATTATAATTAGAATACTTCTTTCTGATTGTGGGCCCTGAGTTTGATTTTCACTGTAAGGATATTTAATTTCTTCTTATTGTTATTTTTTCTTTGAGCATGGATACTTAACAAATAGGGACTGACTAATAGCAACCAATAGCAGCCAACCAACAACCAACAATCCACCAACAACAATTATGCCTGCTCAGAGCCCTCAAATTTTCATACCCTCTGAAGAGTCCCCAGAATTCCAAATATCACACACTTGCAATATGTAATCTGCAGCTAGCAAAATTATGCTCCTTCTAGAGCACATGTAAAAGAGGCAAATTATAAGTCAATTACAGTCAAGACAATTGACAATCTGAAGCTGCCTTATATCACAAACCTGGGATTAAAACAAAAACATATTCTTATAATATTTCTGAGGGATTTTTTTTCTGCTTTTTTTATGAAACCAAAATTTTTACTACAGTTCTACTGGAAACAAATGTTCCATAATAATCACTAATAAGTTGTATTCTATTTAGTAAGTATGTACAGTTTGTAGACCTCTGTGACTTTTTTCTCATTTTCTGGCATCACTATACAATCAAACTACATAGGTCATCAGCTATGCCTTCCAAGTAATAGTAGTCTTCTTGTAACTAGACCTGAAAATACACCTACAGCCCTTGTAGTGATGGCTCTGTGGGAATCAGTTATCTTTACCCAGAAAGCAGCTTATTATCAAATCTGAAAAGATATATTACAAGTATAGTTTTTCCTTAATTTTACTTAGGTTTGTATTTGGTTTAAAAGTACTAGTGTGTATACTATCTTTCCAGTGTAATATGGTACTGTTATAAAACAGTATCACTATAATAGGATAACCTCAAATTTCACTAAATAAATGACGCAAAGGCATTTAATGAAGACCATTTTCCACAACTCTTGTTTTATGCACCACCTCACTTCATTGATGTATACAATACTCTATTTGTTATCAACCTGCTCCCTTTATCTGTGAGTCAGACCCAATGCAAGATACACACTCATGATTGTAGGAACCTTGCTGTCCCACAGGGATGGAGAAAGCAGGACTATTTTTTTTTTTTTTTAGGAATTTCTGTTGAGAGTGTAAAAGAATGGAGGAGTCTCAACCAACAGTCATGGACCTTAGCGTGATTGCAGCTGATAGCTAAGACAGTCTCTCCAGATGAAGGTGATTCACACATTCAGACAGAAATCCTCTAGCCAATACATGGTCTTCTTCAGATGTTTACAAAGACAAGAAAGGAAGGAAGTAATCAGAAATGGTGAGAGGAAGGCCACCACTTTACAGTCATGAGTGCCTCTAAAATCTGGTTGCTCTTACTTTCATCAATGGAGAATCTGACTCTAAGCAGAATGAGTGCCTCTAAAATCTGGTTGCTCTTACTTTCATTAACTGAGACACCGACTCTAAGGTGAACTCTTCCCTTGAGAAACTAACAGTAGCTCATAGATGTACAAAACTAAATCACCAGGAATGTAACACCTCTATGTTATTTCAAACATAACTTAAACAAAGCACCTTGTAAATTTTCTGTTGACATGTATTTAAATAATTAGCATACACATGAGTGAATAAATACATGTAAATGCATCCACATACATAGAACTCCCTACTTAAAATGTTCTTTCCATCCCATATTGCCTTCAGAACACATCAAAATTCCCGATTCCCTTGAGTGAGATAAAACATGTTTAACAGTGTTACTCAGACCACTTCTTAATCCTGGTTGCCCCCTGTATAATAACATTTCATTATGACTTTTTAATCTTACACATTAATGACTTTCATTAAAGCAAGCTCAGGTTAAGCATTTTTAACTTGCTCTAAAAAGGTTACTATGAACCACAGTGGGCTACCAGCTCAATAATCTTACAATTGTCCCAAGCTCCAAATGGCCCATTGAAGTTCTATTTGTTCCAGTCTATTGCTTACATATGTATTTGTATGGTTAAAAAAAAAACATTTAATTATTTACCTAAGAGGCCCTAACAGCTGGTCTACTAGGTAAAACCAATAGGAGACAGTTGAATATTAGGCCCATTTTATTTAAATACACTTAAAAAATGAAAACAAATTAAAAGCAGATCTCTTACCCCTCATTCTATGTGCCTGTATTGTGTAAACATAGATTGAAGGCAGTGCTCTGCGTATTTAACATCTGTTATAAAAAGCACCTGGAAAAAAATTTATTACCTCTTGATTCTGGATCAGAGACTATATTCATATCATATGACGTCAATGCTGTTTCATTACATCCTGTTTCTTTGGTCTTTCAAATACCAGAAATATAGAGACCATATTATGAAGTTCTCCCAGACCCACAAAATTTTCATCCTGAGTTCCAGTTTTACTGACAAACCAAAGAAAATATAACAATCTGAAATCTTATTTTTAAACGTTCTTAATCAAATTGTGCATTGCAGGTAACAGTCTAGTCATTAACATAGTAACTCTGGGAAGAATCTAGGTGTTTGTATTAGTATGCACATACACACAAAGTTAGTACTGGATAATTTAAAGGCATTTTGTTGATGTTGTCTTGACATAGCATGAAAATCAAACAAGGAGATAAAAAGCACCTCCTACTGGACCTGAATCAGCCACACACTATTATAAAACATCACATTTGATACTAATTACAGAGTTCGTAATATTCTTGATGAGCTTGGCCATTAGGGACAGGAAGGTTTAGAAATAGGACAAATGCACAGTGACTGACAGGTTGTGAGAAGTGAGTGTTACCATGGTGGTTACAGGACAAAAACTTCTACAACCCTTTAAAGACAGACCCCTAAAATGATGAAAATATCTATTAGATCACTACTAAAAATGTTACTGGATTTTATCATATGATTTTATCATATATTTTATCATACCAAATAGAGAAACAAACACTTTTCAAAGTTTAAACTTTCCTTTTTTTTCCTGTTTAGTCTAACATTTAACTTCGACATTCTGAAAAAACATTTTTGTAAATGAGGTTTGCAATTTTGGACACTGGATACTTCCTCTAAGAAATCACAACAAATCTGTTTTCAGTTTGATTCTCTGTGTATTTCATTCAATTTTGTCAAAGCCAAGAGTGTAGAGATTTAAGAAAATCTAAGATACAAACTCCTTTATTGAAGAGCTAAAGTAGTTATTTGAACAATAAAATATCAATTTGAATTTATTCTTTTGAAATTATAGTTGAAAATTAATGTCTCAAATTATTAACATATAAGTTGTGAATAAATAATTAAAACTCATTAGTATCCATTTCCATAAATATAAGTTATTAGCAACATTAGAAATAGAAAAAAAATCATAGTACTATTTACATTCACATTTTTTCGAGCTTGGTACTAAGGCACAGAACCAACCAATATGCCACTGAGACACACATGAGGACTAGATGAAGGTGGCTATATCATCATCATAAATGATTTAAGCAGAGTAAAACTGACATTATTCATATAAAAACAAACAAAAGTATATGGAAAGAGAAAAGCAAAAAGAACACCCATTAGTTTCTGTGAGTCAGCTTTATCATGTTAATGTGTTGTTATACTTAAAGTTGATCTGTAACATGTTTCCATTGATCTAATAAAAAGGGCCATTATAATAGTATTTATGTCAAAAACAGTATCTTGAGTATCAGTGTTATTTCATCAGCTTCCTGCCTTTGTTTCAGTTTTGTGTAAAATTGAAGACATACATAAATTGAAAAGGTTTCAAGTTTTTTCATGGTTCTATTATTGTTTCAAGAATTTTGGAGTATTTTTACATTA
This sequence comes from Micromys minutus, assembly GCF_963924665.1. NCBI lineage: Eukaryota > Metazoa > Chordata > Mammalia > Rodentia > Muridae > Micromys > Micromys minutus. Next base: position 14,704,180 of record NC_137977.1, read on the forward strand.
GCACACAACATAACTGGCTTTATGAACGTATGTGCTTCTACCTATTTTTTTCCAACAAATATTAGCAATATCCACCTTGATGATATATGGCATTGTGTAAGACTCTGTAATGACGGGGCTGGGGAGAAGGCTCAGAGGTTAACTGCAGAGGACCAAAGTTCAGTTTTCTAGCACCAATGTGGCAATTCAAAGCATTTATAAATTGAGTTCTAGGGGATCTGATGCTTAACTCATATCTCCACAGGTACCAAACACTCACATATATCAAATAATATAATCAGAAAATAAACGTGTGTATATAAAATAAAACTAAAAGTATATAATAAAATACAAATTAACATTTTATAGTAATGAGATTAAAACAAAAGTTTACCCTAGCTTTTAAAGAAAAAAATTTATGACATTGACTTTATGAATTTTATTTTTAGGGGTAGATCTGTTTATTGTTCAGGTTTTTCATGCATCTCATTTTTGTCAGCTTGGAATCATGTGGTATTTCATACAGCCCCTGCTGTTTGAAAGGACCTCTCACTCTTTCTTTATCACATTAGCTCAAGAAGCTGAAAAATTAGAGCTCTCTCCCTCTCTCCATCCCCCCCTCTCTCTCCCTCTCTCTCTCTGTGTGTGTGTGTGTGTGTGTGTGTGTACACATTTGTGCATTTTCCAAGGATGGTTCAAGAAATACCAGGGTTATATGTTCTGTGTTTTGTTGTTTGCAAGTGTGGAAGAAACTGACAAAATGAGAAGGCAGAGAAACGGCAGGGCAGCTTTGTGTTTGAATGGTTATCTGTGGCAGGGAAGAGTGTGAAAGGGAAAATAATAAAAAGAAAGAAGATGGTACAGAATGAGGATAAAGAACTAACAATAAGAGAAAGAAAGAAATAGGGGAGAGGGTTAGAGAGAGAAAGAGATAGAGGTATGGGAAGAGCTCTTAGTTATTTTTCTATCTCTCTAAAGAGACCTTGACCAAGGAAACTGATTGCCCACTGTTTATTAGCCACTCACTTATTCTTAAAGAATTATTCCATGAATCATTGCAGAGAGCATGACAAAGGAGGTATGGTGCTGGTATAATACAAGAATGTGTATTTTCTTGTTGGAGACAGAAACCAGGCTAGGGTCGAGGGAGTGTGTAAGCTAACCTGTCACCCAGAAATAACACTGGCTTTTAAACCTCAAAGTTCCCCCTCAGTGGCATAACTCTTCTAATAAAGTCACACCTCCTAATCCTTCCCAAACAATTCTACCAAAAGAGAACCAATATTCAGACATGTGAGTCTATGGAGTTTATTTATATTCAATCTACCACAAACACAGATGATAATTTATTTTCTGCATTAAATTGTACCTGAGAGTTTTCCATGTCGCAGAGAATTATTTGGTGGAAAAAAGATACCTCTTATTTCATCTGAAATCTTTGGAATCCATAGTATTTTTATTTGCCTCTTGGCTGTTAAACTTGAATTAATAGCCTTTCACATATAAGGTGTGCTGTGGCTTCCAGTGATGTCAATGCTTGCAACATTGCTCCTGTTCAAACTTACCCTTGCACTATATTGCAAGCATTTTCTTTTCTTTGTCGCAAACAAAAAAAATTTCAAAAACACCACTACAAGAAATTTAGCAAAGAGTAATTAACTCAGCACTGAGTGTCTAAACAATGGGCTTGACTGTTAGCAACATATGTTCTAAGTAAGTTGGTCATTGTCTAGAAAAGATTTTTTTTCTGTTTATGACTGTCTCATAATTCATTAAGAGAAGTAAATCCACAGCTGTTAACAACTGCTGAATACAAAGGCTAAGTCTAAAGGTACATTTAAGGCCGTTCACACAGGAAAAATCAAGAGTAGCCATGAGAGAAAATTTGCTGACTATTGAAGTTGGTATTGCCATGATTTCAGAATATTTTAAAGACCAAAATGACTGTTACCGAAGTTTGACCCAAGTCCCTATTCCTGAAACTGGATCTAAGTAAATTACAATCTTCTTACTCATAAACTATCAGGCTCCTTTACATTACTAGCAGCATTAACATAAAATGCAAACAGACATATCCCTAGGTTTTCCGATAAGAGAGTGTGGAGTTCACACTCTTTACTTTGGACAGAATAGTGACCCAAAATTTGCCACCAATTACAAAGGGATTCCTGGAGTAATAAAATAATGGGAAGTAGTAACATATAATATATTCATGTTTGAACACAGAAGTTCTTGTATTTTATATCATATGATACACACACAAAGTAATATTTAAACAGTGATTGAATTTTCAACATTTTAGTATTATCTCTGTAACTATAATTTTACATTCTTGAAAATGTGAACAATATTGACATAAACTTATGTAGGTAATACAGATTTGTGTTCTCTAGATTCAATATGTAGACATGTGGGCTTAAAATGACGTTTATGGCCTGTCCACTTGGTAAAGGAAACCACCAAAATGCATCATTATAATTAGGAATTCAAAAATACCATATCTGATGTAAGTAATAAGAACTAAAATCAACTTTGAAACATTTTAGGATATAGACCCCTTATTTTATGTATATTACAAGTAGTCTATATGAATGAATCAAATCTGGGTGTATTTATAACATGGGCATTGCAGCACTAAGCTGTGAACAGAAGTCTTCCCTTACAAAATGTTCATAATTCCAGGCTGCACCAACCTGCAAAAAAAAAAAAATGAAGTTATAATAAAGTCCCAATGCGACAGTATTTTGCCCTTAAGGAATTCAGAGTCTTGGAGAAGGCCATTATCTTCCTGAACCATCACCTACCACTCAAGCAGAAGGTTCTGGGCATATGAATAATGCCAAAACAGAGGGGAACTGTCTGTGGTCCCACGTTTACCAATTCCCACATGTCTTCCTGTCCATGTGCGTGGCAGGACTGCAGGAAGAAGCCAATTATTTGAGAAGGCTTTTGTTTTGCAGTAAGGAATCTCACTGACTGCTGCGCCTTAATTTGTGCCTGTAGATATATAATGGCCACCTGGTAGCTTTGCCCACAAATGTCAACCCACAGGAAAATAGTTCTAATCCACAAAGTCTAAGACTATTAAGCAAACAGGGGTCATGAGGTTCATTTTGGGCCTTATTTGACAGTTATTAAGATTCAACCAATGTAAGTCTTTATGATACAAATATATCCTGTATCCACAGTGTTGAATAGCCTGGTGCTATGTGGTTTTAGCAATGACAGTCACTAACTGCAGAGTCTCCTGCAACAATTTCCGTGAAAGTAAAGAAGGGACCTCAGCTCAAGAGAATGTGGAATCAATAAAAACCTAAATAAAGATGAGAAGATATAAATTATCAAAAACCTTCTTGTGATAGCATGGCTTAGGTTTTTATTTTTTATTGGATATTTTATGAATTTACATTACAAATGTTATTTCCTTTACCACCTCTCCCATTTTATTCCTTTCTTCTCCTGCTTCTAGGAAGATACTCCCACTCCCACCCTTCCATTCCTACCTCAACACCTTTGCATTCCTCTACACTGGAAAAACAAGCGTTCACAGGATCAAGGGCTTCTCCTCTTATTCATGCAAGACAGTGTCATCTTCTGCTACATATGTAGCTGGAGCCCTGGGTCCCTCCATGTGTAGTCATTAGTTGATGGTTTATTCCTTGGGAGCTCTGTGGGATCTGGTTGGTTGATATTGTTCTTCCTATGGGGCTGCAAGCCCATTCAGCTCCTTCAATTCTTTCTCTAGCTCCTCCATTGTCTCCTGGTGCTCAGACTGATGGTTAACTGCAAGCATTCTCATCTGTATCAGTAAGGCTCTAACAGAGCCTCTCAGGAGACATCTATATCAGACTCCTGTCAGCAAGCACTTCTTGGTATCAGCAATAGTGACTGGGTTATTTTACTACGTATGAGATGTGCAGTCTCTGAATGCCCTTTCCTTCAGTCCCTGCTTCATTCTTTGTCTCTGAATTGTGTAATGGTTTTGATGTGATTTGTTTTCACCAGTGTCTTGAAGATTTGTTAGGAATACAAGAGGTAAACCAGTTACTTGAACCAATCTAATGACTATATAGCAAGTTGAAGGTGGATGGGCTAGTTAGCTAAAACAGAGTTGTAAAGAAAGTAGCTTTTGTTCTCTGAATATAGAAGGAAAAAACTGTTTGAGGAAATGAGACCCATAGTTTAGGAAGAACTTGCAGAACAAGAATTAGACTTCCAAGAATACTCTTAGCCGCATCCTTAAGAGCTACAAGGCTGGACAAATAAGGTTGAGAGTTGGAATTCCATTGTAAGCATGGTCCATCTACAGATGCTATATAGTCCTCCAAGGATAATGTTAGCATTTCTAATAAGTCATAATGCTGGTCAAGGATTTTGAGATGAAATTAATGTATAAATAAAATAAAAGTGAGTTATTCTCAGGGCCAGACATTGCATTTGCTGTAATGAATTACAAAACAGGGGTTGTGGTTTCCTGCTCTTCCATATCTTTCACATGGGTACACACACACACACACACACACACACACACACACACACAAACAAACACACAAACAAACACACACACACACACACACAGAGAGAGAGAGAGAGAGAGAGAGAGAGAGAGAGAGAGAGAGAGAGAGAGAGAAAGAGGGGGGCAGGCAGTCAGGCAGTCAGGCAGACAGACAGATAGACATAAACAGAAAAAAATTATGTAGTGTATAAACAACCTAAGAATCAAAGCAGAAGAAGCAGTTTTCAGTTTGTTAGATGTACTTGTACTTTCTTTCAAGTACTATTTACGTGTTCACTAATTTTACAATAGAGACCTTTTAAGCATATCAATAGGTCAATAAATCAATGCTGATAATGGGGTGATACTTAACCTGCTGTTTGTGGGAGGTTTTCCTTGCACGGTGTGCTGTAGTGCTGTAAGTGCTGGCACTGCAGAGATTTATGTCTATTGATTGGTACTCTTAGCATGTTGATCTGTCAAACAAATGCAAAGGCTTTGTAGACTTGTACAACCAGAATCTATTCAAATTAAGAATTAAGTAGGATGAAATGTCTGATCCTCCCAAACTCAAATATTCCAATTGTCTGTAGTCCTTCCTATGCTTCCAAAATTATCTGCTATTAAAACTAACCTGGTTACCCTTCTCTTCCTATTTTGCTTGAAATGTTTTCATACTCATGTTATTTTTTCTGGTTGATATTATTATATAATTATACCATTTCCCTTCTTTTTCAACAAACTACCCCATATATCCTTCTCTTCCTTGGTTTTCTTCAATTCCATAGTAATATTCTATTTTTTAGTAATTATTGTTGTATACACAAATACACACACACACACACCTAAATATAACCAGTGTTACTTGTAAAGATTTTCTGGCCCACAATCTAACAAAAATCTATTGGGTTTTGAATATATATACTTGCATAAATTCAGGCATCATGTGATGCCTTCCCACACAGTCTCCAAGCTTTTAGGAACCATTGTCATGTTCTCTTTTCCTGAGAATGCTCATTATCACTGTTTCAATCACCTCCTGGTTCTTCAGTGTATCTTGATCACAGACTATGTGATTTTTATGATCCGAAATCAGTGGGCTTCTCTATCGTGCATCTCCCATTATATAGACCAAACAGGTAGTTAAATAAAAACAACGTTGGAAATGCCTCTTTTCTTCAATTTTCATGTGCATATTCATACTACCACTGTATAGCAATTTAAAATCTTGAAAAAAAATTTTCAAAGATTCAGCCATCTTTTGAAATTTTGTTTTGAGGAAGAATCCCTCAATTTAGCATCTGTTGTCTCTTTGAGTAATGTCTGGCTGCAGGTCTCTGCATTTGGCCCATTTGATGCTGTAGAAACCCTGTCTCATGACCACTGCAAACTGTATTATCCTGAAACTGAGATCACCCTCCTTCAACAAGCCTCTGCCATTAAGCCTAGAGTACATCCTAGTTTTAAATAATGTTTATGGGTGATGACTGCAATAAAAACAATATATCTTCTGGAATGAGAGGCAATCTTTTCTTCATTCACAAACTCACAGAAGCTGAGGTTGACTACCCAAGGCATGTACAAGAAAACAGCTTTCTAGTATGGAGAAGTGAGGGGCTCAGTGTTCCTACTCACTGTTAAGTCATTAAGAGGTTGATGACTACTGGAGAAAGGATTTTCAGTTTGCTTTAAAGGTATGGCTATTGTCTACAATCTCATAAACATATAGTCATCAGAGCTTGGAGTCAATGACTCATTAAAGAGAGAGAGAGAAAGGCACACAGAGAGAGGGACAGAGACAAAGAGAGAGACAGAAAGAGACAGAGAGAGACAAAGAGACAGAGATAGACAGAGAGACAGAGATAAAGAAGGCATAGCATTGAGATTTGGGCAGGATAGGTAGTAAGGCCAGTTTACGAGGGCTTAAAGGAATAGTGAAAAGTGAATATCACAAAATTAGATTAAACTTTTAAGAATTAGTAAAAATACTATGTCAAAACACACAAGCATACACATACACACGCACAAAAAATAAAAAACAAATCACAATGTGTTTTATTGTTTTTCTTCTTTTACATGTTTAAAATATAATTTGGAGAAGGGCAAATCCAGCTAGTGAGAGTATATCCCACAGGGGGCCTGATTAGGACAAGTTCAAAATTAAGGCTCTACTATCCTCACACATGAATTCCTGACTGCAAATAATGCACAAGCTGATAAGATGTGGCCCGTGTAGAATATCAAAGGTCATGTATAGTCTATTGGAATGCAAAGAGAGAGAGTTCTGGAACAAGGAGAGGCCAGGATTCCACCCGGATTCCTCAGGCAACACAAATCTCAGTGTGGGGCAATTAATAGGTTGTACAGGTTTCTTTGTCTCTGCTTAAATGTGTCAACAACATCTTGAAGTTGCAAAACAAATATGAATGACTGTATGTATACACATCTGTATGCGTATGCAATTACCATTTATTTAAAAATTTATACTTCAAGGTTTAGTTATTGAGAAATTCTTCCCCCAATAAAAAATGTATCCGTGTTTGTTCTATTTCTTTTCATTGGCTTCCTTTCTTCTGCTTTTCAGCTCAGAGGAATGACATGCTGTATGTTATAAAGCAGGTTGCATTGGACTAAATAACTCACTCTACTTCAAACCATGTGTAAAATGCTTCTTATTCAGGAGTGTTCCACCCACTAACAACTCTGGCTTCAGAATATACTGTTTTCAGAGCTCTTCTGACATCATTCAGCATGCTGATTGTACACAAACAAATATGTCTGGGCTTGATAAGACTAAATTGCATATAAGCTCAAGTTCTCTGTGCTATTATGTTTAAACAAAAATAACCATGTTGTTTCCAGATCCAGTCAGACCACAAGAAAAGCTACTAGTTCTTGCCACATAACAAAGGACAGATTTTTTTAAGAACAGAAGGGGAAAAGACAAAACTTATTTTCTCTTTTAGAACAAACCAAGCAGAGCATCCAATTGGAAAGCTGGAGGCATTGTCTGATAGACTGGATGGAGCTGAAGCCAGCATGCCCATGGCTTTGTCTCTTCTTGTCAAAAAGAATAGCACTTATTAATACTGGACAATAGGAGTATTTTATTGAGAGTTCTTCTGAATAAAAGAGACAATTAATGCACACACACATACACGTACATACACTCACAATTGTGTTCATGAACATATATATGGAGATAGTTAACAGACTGTGGTATAAACAGAGGCAGAGAAAGGACAGAAAGAGATGTAGAAGGAGTTTCCTCAAATATGAAAGGCTGAAATTTATCATTAATTTCAAGTTTATTAATGTCCAACTAGGGTACCTCCTATAACACCTCGATAGGATGCTTTCTGACACTTTATGCTTCCCCACATAAAGCTTTTTGTGTTTGATTCTGCTCTGATGTTACTGGGCAGATGAATATCAAGTGTCTTTCTATAGGTTATTCACATTGGCCATCACATAATGCAGTAAATGAATGACTCATTAAATAATGTGGTAGACAAATATCAAAACACACTGGGAAGGGCAGAGATAGATAACTGTTCAAAATCCTGGTGTACTTGTGTTGGGAATAGAACAGCTAGACATTACCTACTACCTAACTACACTGTGAATTAGTCCCTCTCTACACTTCCTGTTGCCTCAAATACTGCAAAATAACAAAAACAAAAACAACGATAAACATGAACTCTGAACTTGGATGATAGTCACTCAGTTATAAAGACAGAGAACACAGATCTTACAGATAAGCTTAGGGTACCTGGCTAAGGAAGAGAAGGGAGAGGTAGATGGGAAGACTGAGGATCTAAGACGCAAATGAGTCATGGAAACATGCCAATAAGAAAGGCTTTGTGCCATCTTTTAAGAAGGACACTGAAGGCAGAGACGGAGATCTTTGGGAAGGAGGCGAGGTCGATGGCATTAGATGTAAGTGGGTATGAACATTTCTCCGTAGGATCTGTGGGGTCCTGGTATGCAGGCCACTGGGCTTCCTCAGGTTATTTAATCAAAATTAGAGAATTTGTTAGCTCCAGACACACATTAGTATCTATAAGATAAGCAGAAATTCCCAGGCATGTTTCCTGGCTCAAGGGAATTAGAATATCTATTTAGCCAGACTATAGAAATAGTTCAGAGCAACAACCAATCTGCTTCCCCACAGCTGTCCTGTAATGGGCTGCTTCAGGTCCCTAGTGACCATCTCTTGGAAGGGATGAGGATTTCTGTGTCTTCCACGCTGATTTTCACATTCCCTCTGCCAATAAGGTGGGCAATTAATGTTGCTTGTGACAGCTATTCCAGTTTGGTTCTAGGGATGATAATTCTCATTGGGATACTAAAGTTTTGATTCTGGAAATATAGTTAACTGTTACTGTTAGAGGGAACATCCTATCTAAGCGATTATGTCTAATCATATTTCTAAAAGGAAATGCATTATGTGTGTGTGTGTGTGTGTGTGTGTGTGTGTATGTGTGTGTGTATAACATCAACATGTGGATTATTTAAAAAAAATAAGTATTTTATGTATAGTATATGCCTATGTTTGAGCTAGAGGCTATTAGCGGTATAGAAAAGACTAAAGAGTAAAAAATTTAGATCCAAGTCTGTGGATATGTAGCTTAAGGAGCCACTTATTAATTCAGTTCTCAGGTTATGTTGTCTCTAACATAATGGAACATAAAGCAATAGAAGTTAGAGATGGGAGAACTATTACAGGTAGAAAGCATCCTCACCAGCGTATGTAACGCAATGCTTATGCTCTTGCTGTTCCTTCTCTCGTGTATTATCTGGTATTGGTTCTCTTTTCTTACATGAACCTTTAAGTGAGAAAACTGTGATGGCCATCCTATCCCCTGCAACAGCAGAGCCAGCCTGCATGTTGTTCTTACTCTGAGACATTCATAAGCACAATTAGTTTGTGCCTCACGTCTAGTTATCATTCAGCTGAGCGAGCTGCTGGAGCTTTGCATTTTCACGTAGCCTTCCTGTACATATCTCCTCTTTTAATTATTTCTACAGGTTCTAATTTGTAAACTGCCAAGTGAGATCCAGCGCTGTATTATGCCAAATAACCAGTATGATTGCAAAAGCAAATTACAGCTACACCTTGAGCTTTGCTCAAACACAGAAATGTATTTCCAGTGTTGCATAGGGGCTAACACCTCTATAACAGTCTTATAAGTAAACACAACAATTCTAGCCTACTGAAAATTGATATATTCAATTAAATTCTCAGAAGCTGTTTAGTTTTAGATAAATGAAGCTTAAAAGCAGAAGTATCACTGTTGTAAGCACAACCCTGTGCAATGAACCAAGGATTGTCCTTGTACTTAAGATCTTTGTCCAGCAATATCCAACTTCCCAACTCAGATCTGCAAGTTTAGAGAACAATTTGTCTTTCACTGAAATTAGCCTATAATAAATATCATCATTTTAACTTGATATTCCTTTTAGTAAAAGCCAGCAAAATGAGAAGAGATTAGACTACAAATTGATTTAAATTAAAACCCGTTCTTCACAGATTGATGGAGGGACTAAGGTATATTAGGACAATCTGTGCTCCAAGCATAAAATATGAAATATATTATGAGATGATGATCAATAATAGAGCCTAAAATCTTATTCATAGCTGTGTATATAATTAGAATTATTTAGTAAAAATATGCATTGTTGTACATTCACATATGTGTAGGTATGTGTATGGGTATGTATGTATAAATGTATATTTGTATTTCCCAGTTAGGAATTAATTTTAGCTAATCAACATCATATGTGCTAGGTAAGTCTAATGTTCTTTGTGCTGGAAAAAATTAAGGTCCAGTTATCACAAGTGCTTGGAAGTAATGGAATTGAATCACACTGCCTATGAGTCTGACTTCATTAATTCACAATGCTTCACTCCCTAACTAGAGTGAATTGATGTTTTTGTTGTAGTGTATTTAATCAAACACTAGAGAAACAAGGAGAAGGATAGGGCAGAGAAAGGAAATGGGATGCGGGCAACTTTTACTTAATATTTTAAGTGTGAAGTCACAGCTGTCAATTCCCATTGACATTTTCCCATACTCTGCTTAATTAGTGCCTTTATTGCTATAAACTGAGTCTTTTTCTGCTTGCTAAGTAAAAACTGAGAGAGAAAGGCACTTAATCTTAGGTTTTGCTTCCCTACAACAAAGATATTAACCAGTCAGCTTTGTTAATTCTTCTCTCATGATGATCTGTTAATAAGCTGGCTAATTGTAAGAGATCTAGAAGTTTGCTTCCTGAGTGAACCAAATAAGGTATCATAAGTCCACTAAAGATGGGGCAATTTTCAACTTCTCTGTTATTTTCTTGCAAAAATGTCAGTATGTTTTATGTTTGTATTATATGTGTGTATCTCTGAAGTTATGCACCATGGGCATGGTTACAGGGGGAAGCCAGACAAGCATGTTAGATGTTTTTAGATACAGTCATAAGCATTAGTGAGTTGCTCAGTGTTGTGAATTGAAAACTGAATACATATCCCTGAATGAGGTATGTCACACCATGTCCTCTTACCTGCTGAGCCACCTCTCCCCCATTCCCTGTTATTTTAACAAACTCTCTTCAGTTACCACATCATGGATGAGCAGAGTGAAGTATAGGGGTACTCGGCAGACATGCTATGCTTAATAATATTGAAGATGGCCAATGGACAGAACCATGAACTCTATTAAGGTAGCACAGAGAAAACATGCAATTCATGCATGGCTCCTGGTACACTGGATAAAATGTATTGTTATTGTATCTGCTCAGGGCACTCTAGCTTGAGATTGAATATCAGTGATTTAGTCACATGAGGAGGAAAATGAAAAGCCCTGAGTGAATATTACAAAGACTAAAGGTCACAATTTAGCCTGTCTGCCCTGGCTAGAATGAGACACAGCAAAAAGTTCAAGTCCAGAGTTTAATCACTGAAAATCTATTACTTATTGTACAGTGTATGATATAATTATTTATATACAACTTTGATTACTTACTTAATCATTTAATTAAGTACTAAAGCAAATGGTTGAAGCTAAAATAATTATACAAATTTGTTAGCACAATGGCAGGACCAGGAAGTACCTGTTCAAGAGCAGAAATTTCGTTTAGTACTGAGTGTGGTTGCAAGTGGTCTGTAGTCTCTAGAGAATGGTTTGCTGTCTATGAGGGAAGAGAGTGGGTGCCAGAAAACAAATATAACCCATGTATCTGGGCATAAACTTGTTGCCTATTGTTAAGATATGCTGTATTAATTATGATATAAATAGGAGTTCTGTCGATAGACATAGAATAGGAAATGTCTTCAATAGGGTTGCTGTACAGATTGCCCCTGCTTCACAGAAACAAAGTTAGGTAAACTATTTCATAGCTATGTGGGTGAGTCTATGAGTGTAGGGAGGAAGAGGTTAGGTGTGTAATTATTGCAGACATATCATAGTATGTATTTCTATTAAAATTGTAAGGACATCTCTGTGTAGAGGGATAAACTAAGGAGAGTCCTAGAAAATCATCGATAGGCATTTACAGCACACCAGATGATTTATTACTTAAAGGAGCAGGCTAATACCTCTGGTCACATTGTACAAGTTCTATTTATACATAGATGAAAATGTCGAGCATATCTTTACTCATATTCTATGCTGAAACCTTAGTAAACATCTGTTAGCTGAACTTTAATAGCTAAAAACAGACTTGGAAATAAGAAACATAAATGAATAAGAAAGCACTAAGGATGAATTCAAGTGTTAAAACACAGATCAGGTTTCTCAAGTGTTGTGGACTGGGCTCTACTGAAGAGTCTAAGGGGCAATGCTCTCTTTATTATTCCTTGCCAGTCCCTTTGCTTACTACAGCAGGACCAGGAGCAGCTGAGAAAAGTACATCTTGTGAGCTCCCAATGACTTCCCTGCTCACTCATCTCATTATCTGGCATACAGTTTGTCTTTCCTATCTCCCCCATCTAACAAATGCGAAACCTCCAGGGTTTTCTATACATATCCTTTTTGAAAATCGTTGTTTCTGTTTGTATGTGAGTCTGAGTTCCTCTGAAATACAGCCAGAACCTATTAGAATATGCTGTCAGAGTCAGCAGTAGGATTTTGTGTCATTTGCCTTTCGACTTGAAAAATAGCATTTTGAAAAAAATATTTTTCATACAGGACATTTTTCTCCCTATTTGCTTTGATAGCACCACCTGCTTCGGGAAATATATATTTTCCTCAAACCACTCAAATGAACTAATCCATTTTCACTATGTGTCCTTTTTGGCAAAATATCTACGGAATTTGCTTTCATAAAGATAAATTCTGTTGCTTTGCTACCGTCTTTATTTCCTTCTTTCTCTTTATGAAAGGAAAATGATTCCTTGTTTTCTTCCTTGTGGGGAAATACACAGAGAAATGAGATTCTCTAGACAATTAAAACCAATGAGCGAGGCTCTGATTTTGGACAAATTTATTTTAATCTCTCTCATTTCTTTTTACTTGTAAAATAAGAACGTTGAAGCCAAATGTTCCTTGATATCTATTTCCTGCATATTATGTTGTACTTTGTCTGCTACATTTTACCTTAAATCTGAGTTGTTTGAATTGGGAGGCATCTGGACATCAGATATTTCTTTTTGGGGGACAACTATTGGTACTATCAATGTGGAAGCAAGTTTTACATGCTAAAGTAAAGAGCTTTGTATATTGTTATTTTGAATTTCATATGCTCTAATCTAAGAACAAAAGCTAGACAAGAAGGGTGACCCCAGAAGATGCTTTTGTAGCCAGGTAGTGTTAAGCATCAGCAGAGGCCCTTTTGACATAGTAGCATAGACTGGCTCCTGAGTATCCTGCTTGTTCCTTTTGTTTTCCAAATTGAAACTCTGTGTGTGTGTTTCCTATTCAAGAGGGCAATATTTTAAAAGAGACAACCATTTTGTGATAGACCACTTATTAATTTTGCTAAACTTCTTATGTTTAAGCAAATAGTATATTTAATTTGTGTTATTTAGATGTACATAGACACTACTCAGATTCATTACTACCAATACTTCATGTATGGATATGTGTATTATATGTGTGAGCATCTTTGCATATATGCATCATATATGATGCATTGTGTTGACAAAGTCAGCTATAAATCATGCTTCCTATAAAATACAAACTGCGTGTATAACACTAGATTTTAAGGTCTGCATACAGAGCCTTCCATGTCACAGAACACTCAAAGCACAGGCATTTGAATGACTTTCAATTTGTCAGTGCCAGCTAGTGGTTTATGAAAATCAGGTGTATCTGCACATCCTGTGACTGTAAGGCTAATATGCAGCTATCCTGCAGTGTGATGAGTTGCCAAGAAGCATCCATGAAAGACTTGCAGATACTTCAGGAAGGGCAGTCGAGAGGGAAAGAGTGAAAGATATGGTGAATGAGAAAACACTCCCTGAGAATTTACTGCCTGTTCAGCCTTTGATGCACACAGCCATTTTTAAATATTACTACCTAGGGAAGTAGGCATCATTCCTAAGCCCCTTGTAGAACTGGAGAGCTATGAAGTCTAACCAACTTCCTCAAGGTTACATAGCTGCTAAATGTCAGACTCAGGTTTTAAACACACACAGCATGAAAACAAAATGTAGAGCTTTTTTGCTTTCCTAAACAGCTTCACTTTTCTCGAGTTCTTAAGCCAAATTCAGTACAAGGCAGACTGACTTCCAATCAGGATTTTCAAGCTAATTTCGACATGGGTATGCTTAATCCCTCCACTGGACAACTTCCTGCCTACTGGCTCACCCAGTCGTGTTGGCAGCTACTGGAGGGCTTAGTTCCTGTACACACAACTGATGGGAGATGGATGGCATTTTAAGTTGTGACAATTGGTGCATAGAGTCAACCTCATCAAGAACTAAGCCCGCATTCACCTTTGTTTCCAATAGTGAGCTACTCTATGGCTTGAGGAAACTTCTCTATGTCTTTCAGGCTTATTTCACACCATTAACCATAGAATAAACCATTCCAGTGGATTGAACAGTAGCTACTCTAAATGAGCCCTTAATACAGACAGAAAGATGCCTGATAAGGGAACAGACAACAAATCCTAAGTGAAACTTTTGAGACAAGTTTCTTTCATATAAACTAGGGTTCTGAAGCATCAACATAGTCACCACAGGTGTCATGAGATGGCTCAGTCAATGAAGTAAGCCACGTATGTATTCAGAACCCCTATAAAAGCTGGGGGTGGTAGACTGGCTATTGACCTCACATTCCTTCTGTTTTTGCCTCATAAGAGTTAGAACTCTTAGAGTAACCTGTTATGGATGACATCTCCTGTGCTTAGCCTAGTAACCTCTTAATGTTTTGTCATCAAGGTATATTTTATTTCTGTCCATTTGAATAAGAAAAATTGGGATAAACTATGTCATAATAAACTCACTGCTCATTAGTTCATTTTATGAACTGTGGCACATTTAGTCTATATAGAACAATAACTGTTTTAGCCCCTGTGTGTGAGAAGTCACTTCTTCTGGCAAATGGAACTTTACTTGTTGGACTCACCCATTTTCTGCAGTATACACTGTTTCCTTGTTTAGCTGGGACTGAATTTCACTGCATTCTGAGATGTAGAGAGAATTTTCATGTTCTGTGTTTTGGGTTCTCTAAGCTCCAATTTGAATTTTATAAAAAGCAGAAAGGGAGAGAGAGAGAGAGAGAGAGAGAGAGAGAGAGAGAGAGAGAGAGAGAGAGAGAGAGAGAGAGAGAGAGAGAGAGAGAAAGGAGGGGGCTTTAGAAGAGAGCTGCTGCACACAGAGAGAATCACAGCCCTCAGAGACAGGTCTCACCACAGGCTATTCTTAGAACTGAGATGTGAGTTTGCAAATGGAAACTGAAACTCCACTGCATGTGTGCCATGAACAGTAGAGGTGCCTAGGTGCCAGGGAGTAAAAGGACTCAGAGGTGTCTCCTCTGATGGCACATGTTCTTCAGCTCCAAAGGAAGGAATGCAGTCATGCTCTTTCTTTGAGCAGTGTAGTTGAGGAGGAAAACATCTGAAGCAGATAGTTGCTGTGATGCTGAAATGAATAGGAGTCTTTTGGTGAAATTTTACTGAGCCAAAATAAAGGAAAACGCAGAGAGCCCATGAGGTGACTGACTGCACAACTCCTGTCTCAGTGACCACTCCATGGACCAACTTCCAGGTCATCTCTGATCATCTGTAAAAAGAGCGAAGTGGCTCCATGGTATCCTTCTTTTTATCCCTTTAGTACTAAAATGATTTGTGTAACCTATAGACATAGTTGATTCCTTAGACGTACATAGAGCTTTATGTTTATCAGCATATATTGAGGACTTCTTTTTTATTAGAATATTCATGACCTTTTTTTTGGATAAATTTAAATCATGCTGAAAAATTGAAATATTCATCATGGGGGGCAGTAGATGACTCAACCAATAAAATACTTGCTGTGCAAGCATGGAGACTAGTGTTCAATCCCTAGAACCTATGTAAAGGGAAATGTGGTATATAATGCCTGTGATCCCTGTACTCGGGCGACGCAGAAAGATTCTGGGGCTGTTTGGCTTCTTAGCCTTTTTATGACTTCCAACCCATTAATCAAAGATTCTTTCTCAAAAACCAGATGAACAACTTGTGAATAACAGTATTCAGGTTGATTTTTTGCCTCAGTATGCATGGACAGGTGTATGTACAACCTTGTCACAGCAAAAATAATGGAACTAGAAATAAGGTTCAGTTTGTAAGCACTTGCCTAGCATGCCCAAGGCCCTGAGACTAAACGCACACACACACACACACACACACACACACACACACATACACACACACACACACACACAAAGAATGAAAGAAATCAACCTAGTGTTATAGCAAGACACAAATGGTTCAGTTGTGTAAACTTACGAGCAGTTGGTGTGCTCTAGTTTACTTGGAGATCCCAAATACAAAACAGAAAGAAAATAAGTAGTTTTCATAAAGGCAGATGAGTGGTTACTTTCAAACCAAAGGGGAAAATGTCATCTGTACCAACACAGGACTCAAATGTATCGATACACTGCTATTAATCTACTTGCTGATCACACAGGCATTCATTGGAGGATCCTGTTAAGTTGTCCCATGTTTTCTACTTTTAAAGCTCATTTCTATTTTATAACTATGTGTTTGTCCATGTATCTGGTTTGGGTAAATGCATGTAAGAATTGTACAATCAGAGACCAGAAAAAGGTTTCAGATCTGTAGCTGGAATGACAGGTGGTTGTGAGTCACAGTATTTGAATATTGGGCACTGAAAACATGTCTTCTGAGAGAAAAGTATATACTCAGTAATGCTGATACATTTCTACAGCTCCCGTGTTTTCTAATTTTTAAATCTTGTTTTAGATCAAATAGTCATTGAAGAATTATGGGTATTGTAATTCATAGAAAATTTGTCTACTATGACTAATGCATACCACTGAAAACTAATTAACTAGTTATTTTATGGGGAAAATAGTCACCAAATTTAGGATTTAGAGATATGATATTCCATTTTGTAGAAATTACACATGAGAAGAACACCAAAACTTATTATCTTTACTTCTTTATATCACATACTTCAAAGAACTTCAGACTTGTCTCTCTCGGTCTCATGTCTTAATATGTTCAACTCTGTTCTAATTCCCACTAAGGGTCTACCCTTTATCATTTTAACATAATTAACAAATTATGATATGTACATGTTTCCTACAGGTCTAAGTGTTATAATCACTACAATGTTCCATTACAATATTAGGCTTAGATAAAATAACATATTTTTAATATTTCAGGAATATTATATACCTCCATTGACTTTCATCGTCACTTGCTGAAAATGTGATAGACAAATAGACAAATTATCCAAGAATTCTGAACTAAGTTCAGTTTTCCCTTTTTTAAACTAGGTATCATCAAAAAACCTGTCTCATTGGAGAGTTTGGAGTAAGCTTGGTCACATGCATACATGATCATATACATATACACATACACATACATATAATACTATACATATATATTATAGGCACTATATACACTATACATAAACCCAATGTGATGGTTGCATATGCACAGTCAAGGGCACTATTAGAAGGTGTGGCCTTATTGAAGGATGTGTGCCACTGTGAAGGTGGGCTTGGAGAGCTTCCTCCTAAATGTCTGAAGATGCTGAGTCTACTCCTGACTTCCTTCAGATGAACATGAGAATGCTCAGCTCCCTCTGCACCATGCCTGCCTAGATGCTGCCATGTTCCTGCTTCGATGATAAGAGGCCGAACCTCTGAACCTGTAAGCCAGCACCAATTAAATGTTGTCCTTTATAAAACTTGCATTTGTCATGGTGTCTGTTCACAGCAATAAAACTCTAACTAAGACAGAAGTTTGTACAAGGAATGGGGTATTGCTGTGATTGGCCTGATCATGCTTCTGTTTGGAAGAGTGTAGATTTTGGAATTTTGGATTTGGAAAGCACTTGAATGCTTTATGTGGGTCTTAATGGACGATCCTCGAAGGAATATGGAAGATTTTGTTGCTGTGATTGACTTGAACTGTGCAGCCCTGGCCCAAGTGGTTTCAGAGGAAAAGAATTTCAGTATGTGTCTTAAATAATATCTTATGGTATTTTGGTGAAGAAACTTGCTACTTTTT
Source organism: Micromys minutus (assembly GCF_963924665.1). Lineage (NCBI taxonomy): Eukaryota > Metazoa > Chordata > Mammalia > Rodentia > Muridae > Micromys > Micromys minutus. Next base: position 14,722,331 of record NC_137977.1, read on the forward strand.
GTCCTTGTCTGCAGAATCTGCCTGAGTCTAAGGTAAAGAGATATAGAATAATTACACGGTACTGACAAAAGAAGTCTCAGAAACACCCATTAATGACTTTATTCTCTGGTTATGCCTCATGAAGAGCATTTTAAACAAGCATAGCATGCTTAGAAAGGAAAAATATAAAATATATGGTTTGGGTGTTAAACGGACATGAGGAACTGAAATAGAACGGAATTCTGTGTTTAAGAATATTAAATTTAATTAAGGGAGTAGTGACCTTGTGGCAAAATTCCACCCAGGTAATTTACATCCAGGCACAGTGGTACAAGCCTTTAATCCCAGGAGGCAAAGATAAGCAGATCTCTGAGTTCAAGTCCAGCCTAGACTAGAGCAAGTGCTAGGTGAAGAAAAGCTCAAATCTAGGCTTGGTGGATCACACCTCTAATCCCAGTGCTTAGGATATAGGTATGTAGATCTCTGAGTTCAAAGTCAGTCTATGGAGCAAGATTCAGGACAGTCAAGCTTATTTATTAAAGAAGGTGGAAAAAGGAAACTAGTGAGAATATAATAGAACAAGAGGGCCATGTTCCAGCCCCTGCAAGCAGCAGAACTCAGCAGGTTCTGCCCCATGGCTCTGGCTTTGTATTCAAGAGGAGAAGGAGCTTACTGAGACAATTGAGGCTAGATAGCTGGAGCTAAGAAATTAATGGTGATTAAAAAGAGACCAGCATCACTGAGGTAAAATTTTCTGTGAAGTGTTTTCTGAGAGCACAAAGAAGCTGTGTTCCAGAAGTAGCAATGGTTGTACCTTATACTGCAGCTGTACTTGGTAATGTGTAAGAATAACCCAGGTGGTAATAGTTTTGAAGGCATGAAGAATAGCTGAAGCTTGACACTGAGAGAAGCCATGGAGGCCATTGGTGAAGGTGAAGCCTCAGCTATACTAGATGGCCCATGTCTGAATAGGTCAAGAAAAGGAAGTGAGCCTTTGTACCATGAAAAAAATTTATGACAGTCTATTGGTGAAACCTAGTTACAACAAAAGATCCCAGTGTGTTGAAGGTATCAGTGCCATCTGATGATCACCAAGAACATCGGTGACAATGCAGTGTATTAACTTGATCTTAGAGTGCCACAGTGGACTGAGTTGAAGAAGTGAAACTAGCCCTTCGGAGGAGCCCAGAAGATTATGTATGGGTCCTAGACACTGAAACAAGAAGCTGTAACACTGAAGTTGCCTTGGAGACTCCAAGATGTTTGAAATGCTGAAGTCATGACCTCACTGCTGCAATAAGCTGCTAACAAGGAGTGAAACCAGCCCAGGAGAAAGAATTTTGTTGCAGTCAACAAAGATGGAAAAGGTGTTGGGGATATGAAGACTACTTTGACTTCAGACATGGAGATTCAGCGTTTAGAGTTTGCCCAGCTAGTGTCCTGTCTTGCTTTGTGGTTTATAGTTAAGTGATTGGATGAATTTCAGAAGAGACCTTGAACTTTGGACTTTTAACACTGTTAAGACTGCTATAAATTATGGGGACTTTTGAAGTTGGACAAAATGTGTTTTGCATTGTATAGATATAGCTCCAGTAGTCTCACATTTGAACAAGCCTATGGGGCCCAGCGAGTAGAATGTGATGGTTGCATATGATTTGCCAAGAAAATGGCACTATTACAAGGTGTGAGTTATTGGAGCTTGCAGACCCTCCTCATAGATGGCTGAGGATGCTGAGACTGCTCCTGAATTACTTTAGATGAAGATTTAAAACTCTCAGGTCCTTCTGCAACATGCCTACCTGGATTCTGCCATGGTCCTGCTTTGATAATAATGGACTAAACCTCTGAACCTATACACTGGCCCCAATTAAATAGTGTACTTTATTGGCCATGGCGTCTGTTCACAGCAGTAAAACCCTAACTAAGACACCCAATATCACACACACACACACACACACACACACACACACACACACAAAACCTACCCACTAGTGGCAGATACAACTGGTGCACTATTTTCTTTGGTTCCATTGTTTAAATGAAATTTTTTTTTGAGACAAAATCTTATTATGAACACTAAGTAAATTTACTCTAAATTGAGCGTCTTCTGCATTCCCTGTGACAGAACACAGGCAGTTTAAACTGTTCAGGATATCAGGGTATTTTTCTGTTCTTCTCATTTCTATTTATTTGAGTGTAAACAGTGTGAAGATAGAAAATTTATATGCATCAAGGTAAAATCCAGATTACACTACAACCTATAACAGTACCTTAAAGACATTCTATTTATAATGAATCTTTCTGGCACACGGACAAACACTTTGCCTAAATGAGGGAAGAGGTGTATTATCAGTCAATAAATGCCTAAGCAATTGAAAGCAAGTGGAAAACAAACCAAAATTAATCCATATTTGTATTAATGTAATAAATCAAAAAGCATTCATCTATTAAAAACAAAAACCAAAGAAAAGCAAATGCACGCTATTATTTAAGGTGAGACCATACAAGGTTCTAGACCTAGAATAGAATGAAATAGTGGAGGGGGATTAGGATGCACCCTAGGAAATCAGAAAAGGCAGTCCCTACCTGTCTGTTTTCATGAAGGCAGACAAGAATAAGGTATTTTGGAAACCCTGTCCATCTTGGTATTAAAACATTAAGTACATTACAAAACTAAAGTTATGTCTGGTCCTGATCAACAGAAAAATAAATTCACATTTTTGTCACTGTTTATAAAGTGTCATTAAAAATTTGATTATACTGTCATTTAAAATAGTCACTTTAGGAAAAAAAATGGCCATTCTAATACTTTCTTGAAAATAAGAACAAGAACTTAAAAGAATGTATCATACTCATATCATAGTCCATGGAAGAAATAAGACTTCACCCTTGAAACTCTTATCTTCAACAACAATAACAAAGGACAAGTTCTCCTTCAGTATTATACAAATCTATATCGTAAATAACCTTTATGATTTTGTAAAGAAAAAGAAGTATATCCAGGTCTGGAAAAACAATGCTATAGTTAAGATACTTGCTTAGAAAGCATAAGGAACTGAGTTCAAATTCTTGACTTAAAGGAGAAATATGGGCAGTTTCTGTGATCTCAGTGATCCTAAGATGAAATGGGAGGGAAGTAAGGGAGAATAATTAGACACTAATGGGTCAGCTATTCTGACTTGTGCAGCAATAAACAACAAAGAGCTCGGTTTCATTCAAGGAAGAAGGTGTAGATCGACACTTGAAGCTGTCTATCCTTTTTCCAATATATATTAGTGGCGTACAGCCATCTGCACACACACACACAAACACACACACACACACACACACACACACACACGCATGCACACATACACACACACTTATTCTTGCTCTAAATCCTCCCTACTAGCTGATACTTTCCTGGCTCATTGAATAGTTTATATACTTGTAACAAGTCTTCTAGGGTAAATTTCTCCAATATTTCACAATAAAATGGGACTGTTAGAAATTTCACCATTGCTTTCAGTCATATTCTTATGATTTAGGGAAAGTTGTGTAAGGCTAAATTAAGTGACCAGTCTTACCTTCTACTGTTGTAGGATGACTTGATATTCTCTATCTGAGTGAGTAGAGAATGACTTTCCTAACAGAAAGATCATACATTTCATTGTTTAAATATCTGTCAAATATCAGGCATAGATAGGGAGCTTAGACAGTATCTCTTAAACATAGTGATTGTCATCCTTGGCTGCACTCAACTGGAGTTGCCAAGATCCTGATTTCATGGGCCTTGGGTGAGGTTCTAGTATCGGTAATTTTTAAATGGTTCCCAGTGATTTTAATATGCAGCTGGAATAGAAAATAGCTTGTCAGGTTTCCTGTAGAAGTTTTAGTTTTAATGTCTTGGTCTTTCAAATGACTTTTCACTAAACCTCTCAAAGGCTGCAGTGACTTTTCAAAATGCAGAAACCAAAAATGATAGCAGGCATCCATCATTATCTTAAACATGAAAAATGAGAAAGACATGTACAGTCTTACTGGACCTCTAAACCATTCTCAAAATAAGTATTCAATAAATACATTTATCATAAGGACTCCTTTGAATCAGCATGGCAGGTAAACAGGGGTCAAGGGAATGAGAAGTAAAAGAGAAAGTCATACCAATGGAGCAGAGAAAAAACACAATCAAGGGCATATATTTGAAAATCAGTCTCAAAGGGTCTTTGAATCCACTGCTGGGTAAAAGTAACTCCTGGAATATCAGTTGTCCTGTGTTAGTCTGGATTTTCTGTAGAAATACAATTGATACATTGTATATATTTTACAAAGCGGATTTATTAGTTTGATTGGGATGATTTAAAGCTGGGACTCTAGCAATGACCATGAGGAAACTGGAGAATCTATAACCCCAGTAGATACATAGTTCATGAAGCTGGGATCCTCAGCAGTCTGGAGCTGTAGAACTGGAAGATTCTAGAAAAAACCACTGTTCTTCAGTCCATGTGAAGAGGCCAAACATGTTGAGTTTTATTGCTAACTTCTATTAAGAGCACTACATCAGCTTACAAAAGGCCCTGCTCATCTTTAGATCTTATAAAGGTTCTGCTTCCTGATGTTGCCACCCAGTATGCCAGAGCACAGAGGATTCCCCTCAGTAAATCTTTCCAGGAGACACATTTACCAAGTCCAGGCCTTCATGGAAGTGACTGTCCAATTTGAATCCAAACTCAGTCAACTGGACAATCAAAAGCAGTCATAACACCTGCATTCCAATCTGGTACTTCATCTTCTTTGCATCCTCTCTTGCTTACCTCACTGAAATTGCTCATTTCTAATTATACTTTCCATATCACACTTCCTTACGTGTGACCTCCCATTTTCTTCCACTTGAACATTTCACAGAGGGTTTTAGCAACAAACAATATCCCACATAGAAATAGGAAGAGCGACATGAATAGAGGGTGCTCTGATAATATTATCTGCTAGGTTTCCCTTCCTGAACCTGTACTTTTTACTCCCATTTTCACATTTTGGTCAGTGGCTATTCTCCCCAACTAGGGATTTAGCTACATGAATAGTTTCTCTGCAAGGAAGAAAATGGGTAGAACACAAGTTGCCATTGTAGCTTTAAACAAAGAGTACCTAATCCTTCCTTCCTTTTTATGAAATTTATTAAACTTACTAATGAAAAGGATAGAATATATGTATAAACATACCCCATCGATTCTAATGTCAGAGGTAGCAGAAAAATTACTGGTGATGTCCTATAAGATGTTCTTTCAGAGTCTTATATTTAATTATTTTTCTATTTCCTATGTGGTAAGATAATAGAAAGAAAATATACATGATAGGAAAACGGAGGGAAGCCTAATTCTAGAAGTGAAGGACAGTCTCAGTTTTTACTTTAATATGATCTAAAATTATAAAATTAATGGGACACTAGACACACTTGTTGGGGATCATCTTGATAAGTTTAAGTTAGAAAGATTTGACCATTCTGGATGGTATTCTACCCTAGCCTTGGATCCTAAACTGTATAGAGAGAGAGTAAGAGCTGAGCACAGGCATCAAGTACTCTCTGCTTCTTGAACGTGTAAGCATAGTGATCTGCTGTGACAAACTCTTACTGGGACTGTGTCCTGAAACTATGAGCCACAAGAATCCTTCCTTTCTTCTGTTTTTAGGGTAATCTTATAATAAAAAGAAAAACCACTAAGACAATTGAGTAGAAAAAATACTATTAAATAAATATTTGTGTAACTAATTTTACTCTTTGTCCTCTTGCAAACACTTTTTCATATATATTCTACAACATAAATACACGTAGCATTAATTAATTCACACTTCAGCAATCTTCTTTTAATAAGTATTCTAACTAGAAGTAATGCAACGGTTACTGTAAAATGTATGGCATGTTGCTTCTGACCAGGTACATTCGGAATGGCTGAGTATTTGTTGTGACTCTCAAGTAATCTGAGCATCATTTTAGATACAATGTTGTTCTAGTGGTTTGGAACCAGCATGCATAGAACTCTGGATGTGTTGTACAAGCTAATAAAATGTTAACTATAGTCTATAGTGCATCCTTGTACCCAGAGATAAATGTAGCTTTTCCCTCATCAAAGAAGATCCTTTTTGTAAAGTTTTGACCACATCTGGTCAAATTTTATAATCTTTATGATTCTATTGTGTCCACTCCTAACAATTGCATCTACTGCAAAATTTCAGCACAAACATTCAATAGAGAGTTCAGAGTTCAGAATAAAAAGCGTAATAGAGAAATTTCTGCTCTGAGTTTGGTCTCTGAGAAATGAAAGGGAAGGTCCACTCCTGATATCTCAATAATATGGATGCCTTAAAAAAACTCGAACATTGACCATACATAGTAGCATGGAAGGGGAGAAGCTTACAGAGTTTCATTCCTAATCAAAGTTCTGTTGGAAACTAGCAATTCAGTCGACAAAAAAAAAAAAAAAAAAAAAAAAAAAAAAAAAAAAAAAAAAAAAATCATTATCTTAATGGTTATCATATATCAAGTTATCAACTCTGAAATCATGTACATACATAAAAACAACACTGTATGTATTCAGTAACTTTTCTCATATATTTATCCACATTATGTATATACATATAAATAACAATCAATAAAAAGGCCATTAACTTGAGAGGAAGTAGGGGATATATAGACAGTGGGAGAGTTTGAGAGGAGTGGACATGGGAGGTTGGAAGGGAATAAGGTAATGATGTAATTATGTTATAATTAAAAGTTTATAAACCAAATTAGCTTAAATTACAATTGCTGAGGTTGATGAGACTAGAAATTATAATTGGTACTAAATCTAACAGGTATCACCCATCGATGTACACAAGGAAGCAAAAAGTGTTTCAGAGGTACAGACTAGCTCCCTCTTAGAAGAGAATCAGCTCCATACCTTTATAGTATATGAACACTCTGTTTCTAGCCAAGAGTAGAACACTTACAGCAGTGTTCTAGAGACAGTGTAAAGGGGAAACATGGTTTCTTTTATCATGGAGTTCAGGAGGTCTAACATGGCAATGAGGGCTCAAAGGCTAGAGGGTCAAAAACTAATGAATTCACTGTAGAACAATTAGATGCCTGTTAATGACTGTGTGGGACTTATATGTCTTCATCAAGGACATTGTGGCAAGCGTGGTCTAAGTTAAAGTTCAAAGAACCTCAGATGTGCTTAGAGAATGGGACCCCATAAAGAATAGAAAGTCCTGGATCTTAGATGAAGTCTGAACTAGCAGTAAGAAATTTCCAGAAGTCAGAAATGTGAGAAAAAGAGGGCTAGACATGAAGTAAAAGACTGTTTCTAAGAGGTTGGACTGAAGTTAGTTTTAGTATCTTTTTTACTAGAATAGAGCCTGGATCTCTGCACAGAATGATCATTGACGTCGGCATGAGCTCCAGATGGTGACAGCGGAGAGATAGCAGTAACGGCTGTGAGACTTTCAAGTCTGATTTTAGGATATTTGGCACATCCTTGAACGTGCAAACATACAACCGAGTGTTTAAATTGCCATTTTATATCTTTAATTTTAAGGAAAAATGGGGTCTGCAGCAGGAACATTTTAGAAGTAGCATGAGGGGTTTGTCACGGACAGAGGATATTAGCCTGGCACAGGTAACTTATGGACCACGAGTTGCATATTTTAAATGAATGTTCACTGGATCATTTCACTTGGCATTTACAACTTGTGTTGAAAATAGAAACTTTGCTCAGCATGCAAGGTACAAGAATTATCTTCTACAGAGGAAGAAAGAAAAACTGCATCTGGGCAAAGGCAGGAATACACCAAAGTTCTTTGACTTTGAGAAGGTTATAGACATCCTGACAATGTCTATGATTTATCATGAGTTTCAGAAGGGCCTCAATAAAGTTACACATGACAGGCATCCATTGAAAGCAAGGGGTAGTCATACCCAGGCTACAGCATGGTAGTGAATAAAAATGAGGTATGGGGGATACTGAAGACAGAGGTACTGCTGACAGGAGGAACTGTGCTGCCTTTTAGATAAGTCTTTAATAGCTGAGCTGTTTTCTCGTAATTGAGATAGTTTTTGGAGTTGAGACCAACATCTTCAAATGTTTATTGTGAGAGAATTGCAGAAACTGGATGAACTAGGTGCTTAATAGCCTAGATAAGATTAATTTCAAGTTAAACTCCCCCTAGCCTGGTTATGGTTTTACAGATTGCTGCAGTATTTGATCAGGAAGGAGGCAGACAATAAACAGTCTCAGTGAACCAGTGAGCTTGCTTGTTAAACTGTAGAAACTGTTCCAAAGGCCAAGGTATGCAGAAGAAATTCAAGGTACAGTGGAACATACATTAGACCAGGAATTGAATACCTGGTTCCAATCTAAGTTTTGATCAAGCCACTAAATCTCTAGAGCTTATTTTGAAACTAGGACTGAGCAAAGTGGAGGGAGGAAAGGAATAGAAGGTTTCTGAGGGCTCTTTCAGTAACATCCTGATGCCATTCTGATGTTAATCAGATTGCAGAGGTTACATATTTAGTCAAAGCGACCATGCGATGCCTGGATGATTCCATTTCATGGTTACAACAACAAGAATTCTCCCCCAGTCCCTAACCCACATAATGAGCACACAGTAGAAATAACAATGAAAGAAATACCATACATTTTCTACAATCTAAATTATTTTTACTAAATTATGGTGTGTATTTTTAGATATATGCTATGAAGTGAATTGATACTGCTTTTAAGTAGAGAAAAAAAATGTGACTCAAGAATATTGAATACATAATAGCCAGAGTATGCATAATCGTCTTGCAAGAGTCCTTAAATCTCTGTATATAAACTGTTTAAAAGTAAATTAAAATTATCCCTTAATGAAATACAAATCTGAAGTCACTTGAATAACTAATCATTTTATGACCCATGCAGTGAATTTTTAATGCCTACTTCTACCTGATGATTTTAGATATGTCTGTGTTGTAAATTAAAAGCTACATAAATCATTGATGTGTTGATTCAGATCAGTGAACTGCTTACACTATGTGTGATTCCTTAGGACACACAATGTCTGAACCACCTCCCTCCCTTTCAATTATAGGGCAGCTAGGCACTTTCCTGTTTATCCTTTCTTAGATCTCATTTGGTGGAGTTACATGATAGCAACTTTAACAAGACATTCGTGCCATAAAGTAAAATTGACCCCAAAGTCAAGAGTGCAGACAGACCATAGGCAAGGAGATAGTTTGTCATTTGTTAAAATCTGTGTTCCTGAGAAGTGAGTAACAACATATCTGAGATTTGATAGGTACATGAAGACATACTATCTTACCAGAGAAGGATGCACCTTTCTGCACATTTATTTATAGGGTTTTTTTTCTTGCCCCTCATTTTGCTCATCATTTTAATAATTATACATAGTTTGGAGGGCTTTTCAAGATCTGTATATTCTAAGACAGATGCTGATCAAGTGCACCCATAATTAAAATAAGTGCAATTCATGTCAGAAAAACTCTGCTGAAATATGTACAAAGTATCTGCTGTAATAATGAATTTCTTTTAGGTGCTATAGATAAATGAAGATGAGTAACATGTAGTCCCCAGAGTGTAGCAGGAAACATCAAAATAGACAAAAATAGTCAGAAGTTAGCATATGCTGTGAAAGAAAACCAAACAAAATGTTATAGCTGTATCATGAGGGAGGAATTAATAAAGATTTCACAGGATGAGCAAGAAATTTTCACAGAGACATGGGCAGAGACAAGTAACAGCAGACACCTTTCTGCTTCAGGCATTGAAGCAAATGTAACTCATCTGATGTACACACATACACACACACACACACACACACACACACACACACAATGTGCAACTTGGAAATTTTCAAATTAAAATGCACAAAAGATTTTAGGAAAGGGCAATATCAACCAAAGTGGAGAATTCAGTTTTGTCATGCCTGGATGCCTATTCTCTGTGAACTCACTTCCCAACTCCAGAGGGTCCCAGTTATGACTAAGGGAGGCCCTAGTCTCAGATCTTCCCAGGGAATACGGAATGTGACTCAGCACATGACATGCCTAAGAGTCTACACTTCCTTATCTAGTCAGTATCACAGAAGTTTTCTCTTGAAGCATATGGGAACAGATGCTGAAACACACAGCCAGACATTATGCAAACAGATAGTCTAAATTAGAAATCTTTATCAAATGCCTTTTCTCCAAGTTCAGGGAATCCTGCAAAGCAAGAGGGAGAAAGATTGTCATAGCCAGAAGTTAAAGAAACCATGAGAAAGGGGCTCTGGAATCAAGTAAGCAAAGCACACCTGAGTTCAGAGACAAAATCAGCAATAGTGGAGCCAACACAGGTCTCCATTAGATAGTCCACATTTATATTATACTGATCAGCTTAGTATTTTATGGGACCCCTGAGTGTGTGAGGAAACAGTTCTCTGATTCTTGTGCCTACTCTTAGGACTCTTTTTGTTCCATTGGATTGTGTAGTCCAACCTATAATACTATTAATAATAACTATCATTATTATTATTATTATTATTATTATTATTATTATTATTATTATTATTATTATTAATTTTATTCCTTTACATTTCAAATAACACCACCTTTCCTAGTAATCCCCCATGTCATCCCCTCTACCTTTGGCCTCTATGATGTTGCTCCTCCACTCATTCACTCACTCTCTGCTCACTACTCTAGTATCTCCCTATGTTGGGGCATCAAGCCTTTACAGGACCAAGGGCCTCCCCTCCCATTGGTGCTAGATAAGGCTATCCTCTAATAAATATGTAGCTGGAGGCATGGATCCTTCCATGTATACTCTTTGGTTGGTGATTTATTGGTTGGTGGTTTAGTCCTTGGGAACTCTAGGTGGTGTGCTTACTTGATATTTTCTCCCTATGGGGTTGCAATCTTCTTCGGCTCCTTTAGTTATTCCCTTGGGGATAACTAGTTATTCTTCATTTGGGGTCTTTGAGCTCAGTTAAATGTTTGGCTGGGAGTTTCTGCCTCTGAAATAGTCAGGTGCTGGCAGAACCTCTCATGGGATAGCCATACCATGTTAATGTCACCAAATACTTCTTGGCATCAGCAATACTGTCTGAGTTTGGTGACTTTATATGGGATAGATTCCCAAGTGGGACAGTCTCTGGATGGCCTTTCCTTCAGTCTCTGCTCCACTCTTTGTCCCTGTATTTCCTTTAGACAGGAGCATGTTCCTTCTGCAGGTGGTCTCTACAGGTTCTATATCCCCTTTATTTGAAGTAATTTATTTGATCTAATGTCATCCATATTGGGTCCTGGGAGCCTCTTGCTTTCTTTGCATCAGGGATTTTCTTGGGACTTCCTCCAGTCCCCCTTCCTTTACTGCTCCATATCTCCATTCAAGTTTCTGACTCTTTATATTTTCCTCCTGTCCCATCCTATATTTAACCCTGCCCCCTCTTTTTCCTTCTCCTCTTTTCTCCCTTGTTCCTTCCCTCCATATACCTCCTGAGATTATTTTGTTTCTCTTTCAATGTAGGATTGAAAGCATCCACATTTTGGTCTTCCTTCTTAAGCCTTATATAATTTGTGGGTTGTATCACTGGTATTCTGAGCTCTGGGGCTAATATCCATTTTTTAGTGTGTACATACCATGTGTATTATTTTGAGTCTGGGTTAGCTCACTGAAAATGATATTTTCTAGTTCCATTCATTTGCCTGCATATTTCATAAAGTCATTACTTTTAATACTTGAGTAGTACTGCATTGTGTGAATGTGCCATATTTTTTATCCATTATTCTGTTGAGGAAAATATGGGGTATTTCCAGATTATGGTTATTATAAATAAGGCTACCACAAATGTAGTGGAGCATGTGTTTCTTTTATATCTTGGGGCATCTTTTGAGTTTATGCCCAGTGGGAGTATAGCTAGTCTTCTTGTAGAACTATTTCTAGTTTTCTGAGGAAATGCTAGATTGTTTTCCAAAGTAGCTGCACCAACTTATAATCCCAGCAGCAATAGCGGAGTGTTCCTCTTTCTCCACATCCTTCCCAGCATCTGAAATCACCTGAGTTTTTGCTGTTAGCCATTCTAATGGGTAAAATTTCAGGGTTGTTTGATTTGCATTTCCCTGATCACTAAGATCATTGAACATTTCTTTTGGTGCTTCTCTCATGATTTCTCAGTTGAGAATTCTTTCGTTAGTTAGTTATTTACCACATTTTTAATAGAGTTATTTGGTTCTCTACAGTATAAATTCTTAAGTTCTTTGTATATTTTGGACATATCTTTGTATATCTTTGTATATTTAAGTTTGGTAAAGATCCCTTCCGAAGGTTTCAGTTTTGTCCTATTGACAGTGTCCTTTGCCTTACAGAAGGTTTTCAATTTTATGAGGTCTTTTTGTCAAATTATTATTTTTTTGATTTTGGATATTTTATTTTTCCAAGCATTTTTTTCATAAGTGACAGAAATAAAAAATAAAATTGAGTCCCATTGCTACTGTCATTAAGTAAATGGCTTTAAGAGAAAAATGGTCAGATAAATATTGCTTCCCACTTTTCAACTGGTAAATAGTTGCCATTGATAAAACTGACAAGCCAAACAAATCTGTCCAGAATGATCAAGAAAAGGTACATTATCTTGAACATCATGCCTGTTCTCCAGGAGAATATCTAGGACATAACTATGTATACTTCTTGATTTCATCATACAGAACAAGCAGAAAGGCAGTACCAATGCTTCTGAGAACAGTGGACACTTAAAAAAAACCTTTTTTTTTTTTAATTGCTAGTGATTTCTTGCTAGCAATTAGAAGCACCTGTATACATGTTATCAGCTCCATTGAGTCTAGACTGCATCATCCAACAAAGGTGAACCTTGTCAAAAAGATAAGAAGTCAGGCCAGCAACAGCAGTGATAGACTGTGCAGTCATCCAGCTGATGAAGATGTGAGTATTCTAGGGATTTGGGAGCATTTCCTTTGTAGTGTCATGTCTACAAAAGCAGGCAGCTCGATAGATAATAATGCCCTGTACTGACACATTAAAGCCTTAGTACAGGCCCTTAATCCCATCAGATTTGTAGATCTTTACCAGGAAGTCACCAAGGCTCTTGAATTCCCTTTCAGCTCCAGCTTTGCCCAAATCAGCAGTTAGACTGGTACAGGCCAAATCAAAAGGGTAGACAAAGCAAATGGATGTTATCCCAGCTGTACCACCTGATGCCAGGCTCTCTACAAGGTAGCACAAAAACTGGGTCCTCTTGTCCACACCACCAAGAAAGATCTGCTTGTATTTATCTTTAAAGGCAAAGTTGAGAACCTACTTGAGAAATATCTGATGACACTGGCCAGGATACCATGTCAGAAGGATAGGACTCCCTGTTCCTTGGGGATATGAACCACACAGTCTATAATGCACTTGGATTACTTGTCTTCCACAATTTGCTTGCCAGCATGCTGTATTTGCAGGGGCAGAGCCTGAGCCATTGTTATCCTGTTTGGAAAATTTTGCTCTGTGCTGGTATGTCCAAGGCTCTTTTCCACTTCCTCTTCTTCTAGGTTCAGCATATCTGATTTTATGTGGAGGGCCTTGATCCACTTGGACTTGAGCTTTGTACAAGGAGATAAGAATGAATCTGTTTGTAAGCTGACAGTCAGTTGAACCAGCATCATTTGTTGAAAATGTTCTTTGCTCCACTGGATGATGTTGGCTTCTTTGTCAAAGATCCGGTGACCATAGGTGTATAAATTTACTTCTGCATCATCATTCTATTCCATTGATCTACCTGTCTGTTCCTATACTAAACATGCGATGGGTTTTTTGTTGTTATTGTTGTCTTGTTTTTTGTTTATTTGCTTTTAATTATTTTATTGTCTGTAATTAAATTTCAAATATTATACCCCCTGCCCCTCTAATTGATTCCATAATGGTACACCCACTCCCAATCACCCTCTCCACCTCAGTGCCATGGGATTCCACTATACCAAGAAAACACACCTTCCCTGGACCAAGAACTCTTCTCCCATTGATTCCAGAAAAAGCTATCCTCTGCTATATATGCAACTGGAGAAATGGGTCTCTGATTAATGCTCAGTGATTGGTTTTTTAGACAATGAGAGTTGTGGTGGGTTTTGTTGGTTGATAATATTGCTCTTCCCATGAGGTTGCAAACCTTCTCAGCTCCTTCAGTCCTTTCTCTAGCACCTTCATTGGGTTCCCTGTGTTCATTCATCATGATAGATAGCTGCAAGCATCCTCAGATGTTTCTGAGTGACTCTGGCAGAACCTCTGAAGAGGCATGAATATCTGGTTCCTTCCAGTAAACACTTCTTCGTATCAGGAATTGTGCTTGAGATTAGTGGCTGCATATGTGGTGGATCCCCAAGTGAGGCAGTCTCTGATTGATATTTTCTTCTATCCTTGTTCCTCTATTTGACCTTGAATTTCCTCCCATGAGTGTTTTGTTATCCCTTCTAAGAAGGAATGGGACATCAACATTCTGGCCTTCATTTTTGAGCTTCATAAGTTCTGTGAATTGTTTCTTGGATATTCAGAGCTTTGGGAGGTTAGTTCCTGCTCATCAGTGAGTGCATACTATGTGTGTTCTTTTGTGACTGGTGTACCTCACTCAGGATGATAGATTCTAGTTCCATCTATCTGCCTAGAAATTTTGTAAGTCATTGTTTTTAATAGCTGAGTAGAATTCCATTTTGTAAATGTACCATGATTTCTGTATCCATTCCTCTGTTGAAGGACACTTGGGTTCATTCCAGTTTCTGGCTATTATTAATAAGGCTGCTATAAACATAATAGAGTGTGTATCCTTGTTATATGTTATTATACTTTTAGATATATGCCCAGAAGTCAAATAGCTGGGTCTTCAGGTAGTACTATGTCCAATTTTCTAAGGATCTGCCACAGTGATTTTCACAGTAGTTGTACCAGCTTAAAAATCCCATCAACAATGGAGAAGTGTTCCTCTTTCTCCCCATCTTTTCCAGCATCTGTTGTCACTTACGTTTTTGATCTCAGCCATTCTGAGTGGTATAACATGGAATCTCAGGGTTGTTATGATTTGCATTTCCTGATGACTGAGGATGTTGAACATTTCTTTAGGTCCTTCTCAGGCATTCATTATTTCTCTGTTGAGAATTGCTCCCAAATTGATTGAAAATTAAGGTCAGAAATCGTAATTTCCCCCAGAGGCTCTTTTATTGTTAAGAGTATACTATGATATCAAAGATTGTTTGTTATTCCAGATTAATTTGAAAATTCCACTTTTTATCTCTGTAAATAATCAAGTTGAAATTTTGATGGAGATTGAATTGAATATGTAAATTTCTTTTGGCAAGGTGGCAATATTTACTATATTAATCCTGCCGATCCCTGAGCATGGAGGTTCTTTCCATGTTCTGAGGTCTTCTTTGATTTCTTTCTTTAGAGACTTGAAGTTCTAGTCATACAGCTCTTTCACTTGTTCAGAGTCACACCAAGATACTTTATTTCATTTGTGACTATTTTGAAAGGTGTTTTTTTTCTTAATTTCTTTTCCAGCTCATTTAACCTTTGAGTAGAGAAAGGCTACTTATTTTTTGAGTTAATTTTATATTCATTCACTTTCCAGAAGTTGTTTACCATCTGTAGGAGTTCTATGATGAAATCTTTGGCATTACTTATGTATACTATCATATCATCCAAAAATAGTGATATTTTGACTTCTTTTCCATTTTGTTTCCCTTTGACCTCCTTTTGTTGTCTAATTGCTCTGGTTAGGACTTCAAGTACTATATTGAACAGATAGTGGTCAGGTTTGTCTATTCCCTGATTTTAGTGGGATTGCTTCAAGTTTCTCTCCATTTAGCTTGATGTTGGATGCTGGTTTGCAGTATATTGCTCTTACTATGCTTATGTGTGAGCCTTGAATTCCTGATTTTTTTAAGACCCTTAACATGAAGGGTATTGAATTTTGTCAAATGTTTTCTCATCACCAAATGAGCTAATCATTTTTTTTCTTTGAGTTTCTTTATATAGTGGATTACATTTATGGTTGGTCCTTATATTAAGCCTTCCTATATCCCTAATATGAAGCCTACTTGATCATGGTGAATGGACATTTTGATGTATTTGGTGCAAGAATTTTATTGAGTATTTTTGCATTGATATTTGTAAGGGAAGTTGGTCTGACGTTCTCTATCTTTGTTGGGTCTTTGGGTTGTTTAGGTATAGGCATAACTGTGGCTTTATATAAAGAATTAAGTTGATCCTTCTGTTTCTGTTTTGAGGAAAAGTTTGAGAAGTATTGGTATTAGTCTTCTTTGAAGGTCTAATAGAATTGTGCATTAAAACAATCTGGCTCTGTGTTTATATTTTTGGTTGATCAAACCTTAATGCGATGTGTTTTGTTTTATCTTGGATTGTCAAGTTTTATTTTATCTCTTAGATATCTTTTCTTTTCTACAGAGAAGCTAAAAGTATATGGATGTTCTTGGGAGTGGAGGACAAATTAAGAGGAGGAGAAACTGTTATCAGATTGCGATTTCTGAGAAAAGAATTTATTTACAATAAATGGAAATTATGAAAAAATAGGACACATAGGAATTTATAATTTTCATTGATCTTAAAATTCACAGAGATGTGACTAATTCTACTATGCTCTATGTGTGTATGTAAGTTGTTAGACTTGTTCAGGCAAGGCATGAAAGCATCATCAAATGATCCCTTCCTTTTTCATTAAGCAAGTGTCTGTAATGTTCTGATCAATTACCACATATTAGACTCAGTCCTGACAGGTATTCAAATACCTGCTGGAACAACTCTTATGTTCAAGTTGATTAAGACCTGTAATATAAAAGAAGTAAATTATCATTACATCATGGAAAGAAAACCGAAAGATGATGATAATGGCTCATACTAGGATGGTTGTGGAAGACATTTCTGAAAATACTTCATAGAGAGAAAACTAAAAATTATTGTACAAGAAAAAATAAAGCCAGCCAATCAAATTATTTACAGCAGGTCTACTTGGGTTATTTAGAAAAGTAAAAAGGCAGAAAGAATGCAAATTAAAAGTTTGAAAATAAGCAAAATTCTCCTTGTCTCACAGGCCTTGAATTTGTATGAAGAAAATCATAAATATACCTAAAATAAACTCTTTCACAAAAGTCAAAGAAAGAAGTATCAACATATAAAAACAATTATATCTTCATGTAATATCTTTTAAGATGTAAAAAATTATGTTACAACATAATAAATCTATTAATCATAAAATGAAAAGCATATCAAGTACATATTTAAATAAAAGAGTGAATGATTTAACAAAAAAGCTACCTAATTCTGTTAAAGCATGTTAAAGAGGATCTAAGTGGAACGACTTGAATTGAAATAATTAAATTGCTAACAACATAATACCTACATATTTTACACAATGATAATTAATATCCTTTGTGTCTTTTTAGAGAAATAGGCAGAATGATCCTAAAGTGAATACTCAAAGGAAAAGAACCTTGATAGTCACAATAATATCAAATGAGAAAGAAGCTTTACCAATTTTAAAATATAAACCAAAACAGTGGTAACCAGCATTAGATTATGTGAGCATATATATATATACGTATATATATATATATATATATATATATAAAATGTATATGTACTTATACACACATATATGTTATGTATATGTACTTACACACATAAACACACACACACAAACACACACACACACACACACACACACACACACACACACACACACACAAACGCACACACATATAACCCTCACTCTAATGTGAACTGATTTAATAACTACACGAGTGTGGAATAAGTAGTTATTTTTTTAATAAAATATTGCTAAGAAACTATGAGAATGCAATATAACTAAGCTCAACTCTAACCTCCACTATATAAAAAATAAGATAAATTTTTATTCAGAACACCAAAGCTAAATAATCAATGTCTTATAAAGTGGTATAAAATAATGTTCTTGTTACCCTTGCTTAGTGACCCATTATTGGCCTATCTTAAGGGTTTATGCAACAAAGGCAAATGTCATATGGTCAGAGAATTGTTTCTTGAATATTCTGAGCTTTTGGGCTATCATCTGCTTATCAGTGAGTACATATCTTGTGTGTTATTTTGTGATTTATTTGCCTCACTCAGGATGATATATCTACTTCCATCCATTTCTTAAATAATTTTTTGTAGTCATTCTTTTTAATAGCTGAGTAGTATAAATGTGAAATTCATGTTTGTCAGTATTTAGTAATCACAACAAAGGAAGAGACAAAATAGAAGAAAGAGGGGAAGGGGAAAAAGGAAAGAAGCAAAAAGAAAGCTAGAGATAAGAGACAGTGGGGATACAAGCCAGTGAAGAAAGGCACACAAAATGAATATGAAAGAAGTGAAGGGTCAAAATGGGTAAGATGGAGAGAATGCACATCAAACATGTTGAGGTTGTTTGTTCTTTATAAGTAAGTGAAGGAGCAGCTATCTATCCAACATGTTTTCTCTAGGAGCTCCCAGTAAACATAGGAAGTCTATGAAAAATATCTAAACATAAAAAGGAGGTTCCATAGCTCACTTTGGAGTCTTAGTGTTTAGTTTGTTTCTTGGTTACCATGGCGTCTCCAAGTTATGTTCTTTATAGGGCCAGTGTTTGTTCTCCACTCTGCTCACATTGGGATATGGTTAATTATGTCCTACCTCCTGTTTATTTTTATTGGGATATTTCTCTCCCTGATTTGACTTTCAAAGACCCTCTTGATGGCCACTAAATTTATGTCCTCTCCACCCTTGACTTTACTGTTAGGCAGGGAGGCATGCTCTATGAGTAGAGCACAGTGAGATAACTAGGCTCAAACACCACTTGCTCAGTGCTCTTCTGAGAGAGGAAGAGATGCAAGAACTACCAGTTCTCAGGGGAATAGGGGGAATATGTCCTCACTACTTACAGATGTATTTCCATGCAAATGTAGCCTTGGAAGATTGAGGGAGTGGTTGGCTCAGGGAACAGTATCAGCATATTTCATAAGGAAAATGAAGCTTCTCTACAGTGGCATCAAAAGCTAGGCTACTCTAGCTTACCTGCTTCTAAGGCCCAGAAAAAGAAAGGGAGCATCTATGTTTAAAAAAAAAAAAAAAAAAAGACCCTTTTATACAACATGTCACAGACAAGAAGCCATCACTTCTAGAAATGTCTTTTTATTTGTCAAATCCTGGTCTTAATGTGGACAGGTAGACTGTTGGGAAAAAGGGGTTTAATTTCTGGTCAAAGGGACCTTGGCATGGAAGAAGAAAACAAAGCAAATATTTTGATTTTTTTATATTTACATTTTTCATTCTTCTTTTTAATCCTCATTCTCATATGTGCAAAAGTGGATTAGAATATGATATTATTAACTCATTTTCTTGTATTATCTCTACCTATACTTCACAGCTATCATTTATAAGGAGCTTTATATCTGGTTTATGATTTTTATAATAAGAATTGAGCTTGTTTTCTTCCTTCTTCTTCCTTCCTTTTTTTTTCCTCTTCTTTGTTTCTGTTTATTTTTCTTTCTTCTGCATTCTCTTTTCCTTTGAAAATTTTATTGCATTAATTTATTTGCATGTGTGTGTGTGTGTGTGTGTGTGTGTGTGTGTGTGTGTGTGTGTGTGTGTGTTGGTTGGTGTATGAATGTGCCATGTTATATTCTACATTGTTTTATTTATACTTTGTAAATTTATT
This sequence comes from Micromys minutus, assembly GCF_963924665.1. Classification (NCBI taxonomy): domain Eukaryota; kingdom Metazoa; phylum Chordata; class Mammalia; order Rodentia; family Muridae; genus Micromys; species Micromys minutus. The sequence continues at coordinate 14,742,020 of NC_137977.1, forward strand.
CTCTTTATGCCTCTCTGTCTCTTCCTCAGTCTCTCTCTCTCTCTTTCTCTCTCTCTCTCTCTCTCTCTCTCTCTCTCTCTCTCTCTCTCTCTCTCTCTCTCTCTCTCTGTGTGTGTGTGTGTGTGTGTGGAGATCAGACCATCAGACTACTGTCCAACTGTCAGTGGAAGTTGGTTCTTTATACTGCTATGTGCATTTTGGTGATTGAACTCAGGTAACTAGATTTGCTTATAAATTCCTTTACCAGACAAGCTGTCCTTATAGCTCTGTTCTAATTATTTAAGTCAAGACATATATGTACATGCACACAGAGCAACACACAGAGCAAAATGACAAAGAAGGCAGGAGAATTCCTGGAAGCCAATCATAATAGAATGCGGCAAGATATTTATTTTTCTTCCATATAGAAGAAATTTCCATGTATTTAGCAATTTCAGCAACAAATACATTTTTGCTTTCATTATATATTCTTATTTAATAGTGTATGTAAAATGTTTTCAATGCTTTAGCAAACATTCGTGGGAAAATTTTAAGTGGTCCAAGTGCTCTAGATAAGCTCCAAGATGTTCTGGTGATGGGAAGGATGTGAGTGAAGGTTGTGATACAGGTAAGCAAGAGTTAGAAATAGATAAAAATTTTTAGAGGCATAGGAACTGAAGTTATTCCCATTCACATTTTATTTTTGAGGTCACAGCATAATTGCAATATTCCTGTTTCCCTTTCTTCCCATTGAAGCTTTTGCCCATATCCCTCTTCACTGTCTTTTAAATTTATAACATTTTTCACTAACTGCAATTGCATGCATACACACTTGTGTGTGTATATACATATATATTTCTAAATATAACCTTTTTAGTCTGTGTAATGTTATTTTTATTTATGTTTTTAGGGATGATAATTTTAAACTGAACTACTGTTTGGTGTGTTCTTTTAGGGGATGACCATGTCTTCTACTCCCATGTTTCCTCAGGGGCATGGATGGCTGTAGATATTTGGGTGGGATTAATGTCTCTTAGACTTTTCTCCCTCCATTTTGGCATGTGCAATAGTGTTGTCTTTGTTCAGGTATCAATATTGATGAGACATTATGTATCCCTTCTGACACTGACACAGATACAGTCTTCCAGGTGGTCATTTGCTCTCTGGCTTTTATAATTTACTTGCCTCCCTTTTGCAAATGTACTCGGAACCTAAATTGTGGGTGTTTTTTCACATGTATTCATTGGGAATGAGCTCTACAACTCTGAATTCTGATTAGTTTTAGATCTCGCTATGGTCTCTGTTGCAAAAAGAAGTTCCCTTGATGATAAGCAAAAATCACACTTATCTGTAGGCATTTGGTCAAATGTTTATAGATTGTAAATAGAAATTATATTGGTTTAATGAATTTCTGGTTGTAGATTTTCCTCAAATAACCATTATTTTATTAGCACCAAGGGGTCAGCTAGGTTTATAGTAACATACATGGCTTCCCAATTGTAGAGCAAGTCTTAAGTCCAATCAGGAAGCTGTTGGTTAAGGCATGCATGTGTGTCATGCTGGTCATTGATATAGCCCACAGGCAACAAAGCTAAAGGGAATACCAAAAAATTATAGTCATGTATTTTTGAATATGTTCATTTTTTAAATTAACACTGTGGAATGCTTGTTTTTATTTCTCAACTTCAAAATTAAATAAGACTCCTCTGTTAGTTAGATCTGTTACTGTGATGAAATATTCTTGAAAATCAATTTATATGAAAAGCAATTTCTTTAAATGCATGATTTTAAAAGTCACAATATAAGCATTTGACCTCCAGCAAGGAAAAGCCGCCACATAGTGAGGCAAAGCTACCTAAGTCTTGATGGCTAGAAAGAAGAACGTTCTTGATATGAAAGGATAGAAAGTAAAGCCAAGAAAGGAACTGAAGGGAAGGAAAAGAATACTGACCAGATTAGTTCTCAAGTCTCTGAAGACTGATCCAAAAAATTCAATAAGGTTCTATTCCATACAGTATGTACGCACCCCAACCACCTACTTAGCTATGAAATTTTGGGAGGATTAATCTACAGCTGCAAGTATAACCCTCATGAGTTCATCATCGCAGATCACTACTAAACTGCTAAACAAAACGTTAGCATAAATTGTTTGGGAGGCATTATAGAGCTAAGCAAATCTGCCTAGTGTCTGGAATAACAACTATTGTAGATTGGAATGGACACAATGAGAATCTCTGTGAATTACTAACACCCTGGTACATGGCATATTCTCCAACTTTCCCATGCTGCCTGTCTCCCACACCATGTCCCTATTTGGTTTAAATGAAGTGGTCTTCTACTTTACCTGTCAAACTCTAAGTGTTTGAAGAATTCTGGACCACCCTCACCTTGGATTATGCAACCAGCCTCATTCGCTACATCTGTTTGTTTCGCATATTAAGACATTCAATACTTTTTCAGGCCAACAACAGCAAGAGCAGTTGTGTTGAATTGTTTAATATCAGCTAGATGAAAGCCAAAGCCATTTATAAGTGGTCACCTCAACTAAAATTATTTCCACTCTAGACTGCCCTGTGAATAGCCATGTATTCCATATATTTGCTTAGTAGTGAAGAGAGATGGCCCAGCTCACCGTGGGCTATGCCACCCCTGCTAATGTGGTCCTCCTTGCTGTAAGAAAGCAAGGAAGCCATGGCAGGTAAGCCAGTAAGTACTGCATCACAAGCAAGTCATTGAACAGCACTGTTCCATGCTCCCTAATTTACTTTCTACCTCCAGTTTCCTGGCTTGAACTTTTGCTCTGACTTCTCTGGAAGACAGACTATGAGATGAAATATAAATGAAACCTGTTACTCCCCATGTTCATTTTGAGTATGAAATCAAGAAATTCTCACTTTCCAGCATTAACCTCATATCCTGAGCTATAAAACAAGAAAAAAATAAATGAAGCTTTCTCTATCTGTGGCCCCAGATTCTTCAGAGTTGGAGATAAGAAAAGTCTTGTCTTTTATCTGATTTATTTATGTTAGCAAAACTCAACACTAGTACTTCATATCTTCTGTGTGTTGCTGAAGAGATTCTGTATACAGAGAGCTCATGCAAGCAGTGACAGGAAGCTAGTTAAAGGTGTACTGAAATAAGAAAAGGACTTCATTTATTGGTATTCCTGACAGAACATTATGAACTCTTCATTATAGATTTAAAGTCTCCAATTTTCTCATTTCCAACTTTTTAAAATTCAAAATTAGATCATATTTTATACTTGCAGGGTGTTTTTCAATAAATACAGCCTTTCTAGATTGCTTCCTTTTCTGCTACTCACATCTGGTTGGTTATGTCTCCAATTAAATTGCATTCCAATTTGTCATAGAATAGTAATAATAATAAAACTTCTGTAGATCAAACAAAGCCTTCCCAAGGAGTTATTTCTTTTACACCCAAGCAAGCAGAGAGCTCTCTCAAAACAGTCAACAGTGATTCAGGACTACTATGCTTTAGATAAAAGATCTGAAATTCAGTTCATTTTTTAAGAAGAAAAAAATTGTGAATTCATATTATTCCAACATCTATCTTTGTATTTCTTCCTTCCTCCCTTCTTTTCTTCTCTCCCTCCCTCTCTCTCTCTCCCACCCTCTCTCCCTCCCTCTCTCCCTCCATCACTCCTTCTCTCTTGCCCTGTCTCCTTCCCCTGTTTGCTTCTCTCCTTTTGTCATTACTGCTGTTTTTATTTCATTTTAGTTGATGTGTTGGTGCACATGGATTTGCAGATGCTAGAAGATAGTTTTAGATTGCGTGGTGGTGGCATCATAGCCACTTGAGAATTGCCACCTGTAAAGTGCTAGAATGGCAATCTAGTCCCCTTCAAAAGCAAGATTTTCCCCTTTACATTTTAAGGTTGCATATTTTATTTGAAAGTTTTATTAGAATTATCCAAAAAAAATCATCAGATATATGAAAACAACTTGCCAGTTACATGTCCTTTTACAAGTAAATGTTATTTTAAAAAATATTTGAACAGATATTTTCTATTTTATCTAGATTCTATAAAAGTATATATTATACAAATATACATGTAAACAAAAAGATATTAGATAATGTTATAATGTGAGAAAAGCTGAGTCAAGGGAGTTAGTTAGAGACTAACTTAAAACCATTTAAATAAAAATAAAATAAATGTAGGGTCAACAGTGAATTGACCCTCAACAAACTATAGTAAACAATGAGTTTCTCTTAACGACTTAGCTGTTGTCTCCATCTCTCACTTCTATTTTAATTTATTTTCATGTCATTGAAAAAGCTCATAAACATTGCCCTGAATTTGGCCATTTTTCTGTTTGACATAGTGTGGTAGACCACCAGCTAACAGGATTTTCTGGCATAGTTGCTTTTGCTGCTTGTTGGTTTGTAATAAATTCATAAGAGACTCATCTACCCACTTGAGTTCTTTAGCTGTAATCGAATATTACTTTTATAGGTATATATTCTAGACACCTTACTCTCTTCTTTACATATTGGAAACAATCAACACTAAATACAACTTTATTTAAGCAAAAGGTACTGCATTTTAAATCAAGAAACAAATCATAAAAGTAATGTTGTTAAAATGTTGATTATGTGGTGGGAAAATACCACTTTCTTCAGAGAAAATAACTGGGTCCACAAAATAAGTTACATTCCCTAAAGAGAACACTACTATGTTAATGGAATGTGTCTGTTTAAGTAAAACTTCTTGAAAACAATGTTAATTTTAAATCTTTTTAACTTATAGGTTAAAATAGTATTCTCTCTCACTCTCTCTCTCTCTCCTAAATGATTTGGAAAAAATTGACATTGTGAGAGCCACTAATGGAGGTGACATCTAGAAAAACAATGGAAGTTTAAAGCCCATACCAGACTTCAGCTAGACTGTACACATGCTGTTTGCACATTCTTTTGAAGAAGAGATGGAAAGTTCAATTATGCTTCTTTTAATTTTGTTTTTCTAGGTTCTCAGAAATCTCAAACCTGAAAATTTTCTGAACTTTAAACAACTTATAAGGTTTATTTTAGGAGCTATAAATATCGAAAACATAGTAGGTGAGTGTTGTCCCACTGAACTATGTCTCTAATCTTTATCTTTCCAGTGGAAATTTAACTGTAATTTCTATTGAGTGAATATGGTCTAGTCTAAGATAAACTTGGGAGGTAGAGAACAGAGAAGTTCCATTGTTCTTGCTCCTTTTAATAGTTAGTGACCAGTATCATGCCTGGTAATTTACAGAAAAGCAACCTGACTCATTGAGATTTTAAATATATCTCAGCAAGGTACCTTAAAGTATTAAATCTGGATACCTCGAAGGTGGCAATTAAAGAAAGTTAATGATTCAAACTTCTTTGTCATTGCAGATATATTACAGTCAAATGTGGCAGATAAATGTAATCTCAGGTAGACTAATGCCAAGACTGTGAGCAGTTCATAATTGTTGGTATACCATAGTATCTGTTTTTGAGGAATAGTTATACAAGTCATATTTTTTCAAGGGGAATAAATCTTAAAGTTTTGTCCTCAAATTCCATCCTTCCATATATCGGGTATCTAAGATACAAATAAAATTACTTCCCTCAAGTCAATACGAGTCAGTGTAGAAGAGAAAACAACCTAGAATTCTATACTTCCACATAGAAAGCAGAACTTAGTAGCACAACAAAGTATAGATTTATAGACTATGGATGATTCATTGGCATTCTGTTGAATATTTAGAAGGGTCCAAACAAAATGCTTTTTAGGAGGTTTGTGATTCAAAATGGGAAAAGGATGAGAAGAAAAATCTATACTTACAAAAGATCACTTACAACAATATTGTTTGTGATGCTGTGTATTCAGAAATTGGCACAGGCAGCGTGAAGAACAGAAAAGGAAAAGATGAATAGAACTATTTGCAAAGAGTTGACCTAGGATGAAATACTGGGGTAGAGACAGAGAGGCCTCAATGGGTCAAGGCACTTGTCATCAAATGATGTAAGCCTGACCATGTCAGATTATTATCCAGAACCCAAATAAAAGTGGATAAACCTGACTCTACAAAGTTGTCTTCAGACATACACACATGCAATATGACATACATGTCAACACACACACACACACACACACACAAACCATATACATATACCCTATTTATAACACATTTTAAGTTAAAGTATATTTTTAAAAATGAAATGAGATTGAGTTGTAGATAGAGATTAAGGGAGCAGGATGTTCTGAGTCTATAGACAATAAACACCGGGGAAATGAAAGTCTGACAACACTAAGGATAGAGTAGCCTTGATGGTCTTCCAAGCTGAATTTTTCCTACTATTTTGGGGAGAATCTATACCATGCCCTGGATAGAAAATTGCTGGTATCTGGGAAAATCTCTCCATCCTTTGCAAATAAGTACCCTGTTAGAAACTGTTAAGACAGGATAGAGGGAAGGTAATTTTTAAGGAGGGGATGTATTGAGGTCTAGAAAAAAGGAGGCTATTCTAGTAGTAAGGGACCTGGTAACATAATGTTTCGACAAGACTTCTGGCTTCCTTGTGGGGTCTACAAAACTTAGTTAACTCCACACCACTAAATTATACTGTTTGCCGTCAGTTCTCTGTGGCTGTAGAGAGTAAAGAATATCCTCTGAAGTCTGCATCCTTTTCCAAGGACTATGTCAGAGGTCATCTTAACCAGGAGGCCTGGTCCTGCTCTAGGACCCTTCTTGACCTATGTTTCTTAGACATTCTATGTGTCACCAGCAGTCTCATTTTCCCTACAGTTTGATTTCTCCATGACTCTAATCTCACTGGGTTAAAAACCCGTTTCCATGTAAGTAACAGACTAGAGCTTCAACTGTTATGGATGGCAAGGCCAACAGAGGAAACAGAGAAAAAATAAAGAAACAGATAAAAGGAAGCATTTTTTTATAAAGAGAATTACAGTAAAGGGAGAAAGAGAAGATATGTAACAATAAGGAAATGCAGGAGACAGGAGGCTATAAAAGCAAATCAAAACTAGCAAGCACAGCAGGAGCACTCACTGGTGCTACCCAAAGCCACCTGCTACAGGATTTTTTTTTCTTTTCACTTGCTAAACTGACCTGCTTCTGTGTGCATCAGAATGGGCCTTCTCACCCAGGATTCAGACATCTGTGGCTCCAGGTCAGTGGGCTGGAGAATTGAGTTGAATATTGCAGAGGAAGTGTGGAAATTTGGAATGTTTTTGTCTGATTAGGTCTGAGGGGTGGTAAAAGAAAAGAAAAAGAAACAGCAAGCCTGTTAACTTTGTCTTGGAGGCTGTGAAAAACTTGCGATAAGAGTTCAGTTGTGCAGTTAGCCTACAGAGTGATTTGCGGCCTTCAGGTTCAGTTTCGTTGAGTGGCTGGGTGACAAAAGATTCCTGCAAAGCCTTCCAAGAGTCAGTATGCTATTTATCCTTAACTGTGAACTGATAAGAGAACCAGACTTTTAAAATTCACTATTGTATCCATTACATCATGAAAACATACCATAAGAAGAGATGCTTCATTTAAATACTTGGAAGAATGCACTTTTCCGAATCTTTCTATACTTCCCATGCTATTGGGAGTCAATATTAAACACTTAAGAGATATTTAATGTATATTTGTTGAACTGAAATCTTTTATATAAAACAACTTACTTAATCCATTTATTTATCAATCATTATTTCATATTTAGACCATGCTTCAAGTACTATGCTAGTGTCAGAAATTCCTGTCTGGATGACTCTATACCATTCTGTTGGCACACTCAATTTTCAACAATAATGATACTCCTGCAGATTGGCTTGAAATTTGAGTCATGCTTATGGAAAATAATGAAGCCTGATGTCTGGAGTTGGATGGGGGAAACCTAAGGAAATCCTTTGGTTATATAGAGAATATTTCTTAAGAAAAATGATCATATTCCAGTGTTTCTTCCCCGCCAACCTGGGCATCCATCTGCTAGCCCTCCTGAAACAGGAACGCCACCTGCATTTTATTCTCTACTTTGTGCGTTTTAGCATTTTGATTGGCTTCAGCATCTACTAATCATTTTCTTTCTCAACATTAAAAAAATGTTGAATGGCCAAACACTCATCAAAAATATCAAAAATGTTTTCATTCCTGAAAATCTTCTCTAAATGCTGAAGTGGCTTGATTAGCTTAGAGTGGTTTCACCATCATTTTCTATATCCACTTAACTTAAGGATAACTTTTAATGACATCCCACCAAGAGTGTATAGAATTTTAAAGCAATCAGTGTTTTCTCCTTCCAGTATATTGAGGAGAAAATTAATCTAATTTATGCTACATAGAAAGATTTTTTCTGAGTTCTATATTTATGTTATTAAGATAAGAATATGCAGCATATTTTTATACTATACCATCTTATAGTGGAAGAACTACATTTTTTCATAATATTGTACCTGCTATTTAGACTATGGGCAGTAGAAAATTGACAAGTGATTTAATATTCCTTTCTGGAAATTTGTAAAACCTTTTTCAGAGCAAGTGATGTTGGAGGCTTTTTTAAGTTTTCATGACTAAGGCTCTGTGATTCATTTAAGAGAGCAATTAAGTCTAGAAAGACATGGTAGGAGGTTGAACCCTACTAATTTTATGAGATTGTTCATAGTGTGCCTGTTTCTAACCCCAAATCCTGGCCAATAAAGCTCCTTCTCTATCTCATTTCCTCCCATTCTTCCTGGAACCCAGAAATCCCACCTTTTTTTTTTCCTTTCACCTAGTGATTGGATTCTGCTGTCTTTATTGATGTAAACAAGAAACAATTCGGGAACCAGATTTTAGTAACAACTCCACCTACATGGGTTCTTTAGATGCAGAGGATTTAAATTAATTGATTTACTGGAGTGATGGGATGGTCACCTATAATGTTTCCTGTTTCTCTCCACTCCCCTTCCATTGTTACTGTTCTTTATTTCATAGAGTATTTAGTCTGAACACCAGAACACATTTTTTGAGCTTTTAATGTGTGTTTTCCTGATAACTAATGATTTATAATATCATTCCCAGCATGCACTAATCATTTGTACATTTTCCTTGGTGATTTGAGTAAATGACTCAGTAATCACTCTGTATGGTCATTCATGTTTGAGTACACAGAGAGTATCACCTGCTCTAAGAGAGACCTTAAGGTCATCTGACATATCAGCTTCATATTTTATTAAGTAATGAAAGAAGTAGTAATAGAACCACTGCAATGAAGATGAAAATAGATTTTTAAACATCAAATATGTTTTCTAAGTCATTCATTCTAAAGGCAAGGGAAAAATATCTAAGGCCAATCCTAAGAAACACTTGTGTATTTTGTTACAATGTAAATGCTGCCAACCACTACAGTTGCTATTCTTTTATATCTTAGCCAAAGAAGAGGAAGATAAACAAAAGGCTGGGTACTCAGATTTCCATTGGCACTCTGTTTCCAAGAAATCCTTATTAATTTTATTACAGTAAATAATATCAATCCACAACACCTACTTCAGAATTCAATAATTTGCTAATATTTTAAATGATTACATGCATTATTTTTTATGTACTTATTTAGTTTTTGGTTGTTGTTGTGCGTGTGCACATGTTTGAGTGTGTGTGTGTGTGTGTGTGTGTGTGTGTGTGTGTGTGTGTGTGCATGTACAAGTTTGTATGTGAGTACTTACTGTGACACTTTTGTGGAAATCAAAGAAAACATTTCTGGGTATTGCTTCTCTTCTACCATTTTGTCCCAGATTTGGAAATCAGGCCCAGGAAAACATCTTTACTCCTGGAGTTTCGTGATTGCCTAACTTTGCTAAATATTAATAGTTGGGCAAAATAACACATTGAATTTTTCCAACTAAAAGAAAGTGTTTGTTTATTCTACAAAGAATCCTCATCCTATACAGAATTGAGATGCCTATTTTGTTCAAAAAGACCATGAGACAAGAACTGACTGAATACCCTCACCCATCCCTTCCTGAATGATCAGTTTTGCTTAACATTAAATAAAGCCATGGCTCTACAGAGACCTGCTATATAAGCCCATCCAGGAGCCTGTGCCATTTCCTCTTAATCCGGCAAATCTTCAGATAACAAACGTTTTTAAATAAACTTTACTTTTAAAATGGCATATTCTACTTTTAAACTCCAGCTCCCCCCAAAAGTTGGTGTACCCACCCTATGCTGCTCCAAGGAAAACAGTGTGATTGGGAGCACATTCATAATTCAACATGGTCAAATGCCAGGGGCCACGGAGATAGCACACCATGGCTGTGAGGAGTGGGCTGTCACTCATGGCTGATGCTGCTCCTTGCAGCAAGCTGTATAATTGGAGAAGCTGAGAGCCGTGACCCCAGCTCTGTGCTCTGTTCCATAATATATTCCCATCAGTCTGACCAGTATCCGGGATGGAGCAGACTTTTGAATGAAAGTAAAAATGATAAATTGTAATTTTCCAGGTTTCTGGAAATATTTGATTTAGGTGGAGCAAGAGGGAATGAACAATTAGGGAAGCGTGTCTGTGAAGCAAAATTATAAACAAACTTAGCCCCTCTGAACGTCCTGCTGCTGTCTGTGTAGCTCTACTGTGAGGTTGGTTTTGATTACAAGGATTGCAGGTGAGAGAAGACTCTTGGAAGTGAGACGTTTCAGTATAGTGACTTGAGGTTTGATGTGTGTGAGTTCCATGGTTGTTGCATCCTAGAAAAGTTGCTTGTGCCAGACTAGGCAGAGGAGCAAGCTGTATTAAATTTCCTAGGATCTCAGATTTCTATTCTGAAATATATTGGAATAAAAGCCTTCACTTTTCTATTAGGTTGCAGTGGGGATTAAGTAAAACACTGTGCAATTTACTTACCTTAGTGGAGAACATGAGAGACGTCCATTTTAACCTGTTCTAGCAAAGGCTAAATTGTCATGAACCAGTCATCAACTTTGAACTTCCCACAAGAAGACTTGAATTGTTGCTGTTTCTATGTAGTATCGCTTTGCCCTACTTCACTTTGGTGCAGTCTTCAATTCACACGATTTTGAAATGTGGTATTAAAAATGCTCACAAATGTAGGGCCACTATTTTATAGTAAGTAACACATGCTCGCACACACACACACACACACATGAACACACACATACCTTTGCACTGATGGCACAGAAGGATAGGGAAAGATAGAGAAATAGAGAAGAAAGGTTTCGGACATGCTTGTTTACAGCTCTTGGGTTTTTTAAAGTATACAGTATGTTGATGACAATGAAGGGGGAAATGGAAGGGCCAGAAACATAAAGGGAAACGTCAGGAAAGAACTTGAAGAAGTTGATAAAGCTTATTCTGTACAGCTAAGTTGATGACATTGTGTGTTAAGGATGTAAGACTAGACCTACAATTTAATTGTAATGACAGGGTCTTTGTCTCAGTTGGCAAGGTACCCTTTATAGCAACTTGTAGGCACCTAGGAGTGCACTGCCCCCATGGAGCTTAGGAGGTGTTTCAATTGGCTCACTCAGAGCTGACATGGAAAATACTAAACATAAGCCATACTTAGCTTAATCCCTTATTCTAATTTAGCGTTTGCCCCAACCTTGTGTTCTGGGCAGATAGTGGTGGATATTTCCTCTCATTAATAGTGTTAAATGATCCTCTCATGGAAGTGGAGCTGTGCCCAGTGTAAGTAGCAGTTGTGAATCTAGCTTCCCAGCCTTTAGGCCACTATTGACTACAATCTTCCACCCAACCAGATTAATGAGATTGGGAACAACTATAGTAGGTTGCAGTAATTAATCAATTTTATTTCACTTTATGTACTTGAAGTTTAGGCATTTGCACTTAGCATGCAAATTTATGCAAATTAAAATTCAAATACATGCAAACAGATATGCAAATATGTGTCCCTAGATTTGCTAAGGAAAAAAAAAATCTGGTAGCCCTACTGTAAATTCCTAAAATACAGTGGGGGTAGGGACCAAGAATTTGAGGGTGTCTTGCAGCTTGATATGCGTTTTCATTTGTTAATATATGCGACTTGAAAATGAAAATAAAAACATGTTTTACTTCAGCTGCTGCCTGTGTTATAAAATAGAAAGATGAAAATCTGTAACAATAACACGAACAAAATCTGTGTGCCTCCTCCTTGAGATAAGAATTTTGAAGTTTTATTTATTCTAGAATCCTCTGCCTTTAGGCACTGAGCCTCGTAAGTGCTGCTTCTTACTTTTAATTGATCAGATAGAAGCTGTAACTAACCACAAGGAAAATGCCTGAGCACCCAACTGCAGAACACTCATGGCCTGAGTTTGTTTGGTGTAGAGTTGTGTAGAAACAGCATCAAAATGTGAGGGAGGTGTTAAGCAGGAAAAAATCGGTGACAAAATATCATTTGATTAATTCAGATGGAATAAATATTTCATTTAAAAGGCCATTATTTCCAAGTGAGTTTAAATGAAATAAATGACAATATTTTATTTGTGCATCAGAGGGGGGACCCCCTAAATAAAAGCTTACACTGAAAACCACATATAGTGAGACCGGACTTTAATACAGAGGAGGAAAGAGCAGGAAGATGACTTTGCTTCACAGTCTCACACCAGTGCACAACCTCAGAAATTACCAAAGACTAAAATAAATAAATAAGTCAATGCATTGTCAGGAGATTAATTTAAAATAGATGGGAATTAGCAGATAGAGTCTGATACTTGAAATGTTGCTTATTACTGTATTCACAAGTGAGTCTGATCATTGCAAAAACGGTAAATGGATGTGATAAATATAAGAATAGGAGTTGGGCCAGGACCGAAAGAACCGAATCATTGCTGGTTCTGCATCTCCCACTACAGCACAACACTTGGTTCCATGAAAATGGGGCCTCAATTTTCTCATTGGTGAACTAAGACAGCAGTAATGGTCTGACCTGTCTGAAGATCCCACAGCCTTTAAAATGTGAAAGAGCACAGCACTAAAGAGATGCTAATTACTTTTCTAGAAGTTTATCTGTGGTCATTGCCATGTTTCTCTTGCTCAGAACACTTTACACACTGGGGACTTGGCTAAAGATTCAATATGATCAATTAAAGATTAGAAAACCTCAAATAAGAATCTTGAATGCTCAAGACAAATGACTTTGGAAAAGGCATGATTTAGGGTTTTGCCTGGGACACTTCATGACTCACAGCACAGTGAAAAGAGACCTTCCTCAAATTGTAGATTATCTTCTTTGACAAAATGAGTCTATTAAGTATCTGAATTACATAAACTTTTTAGTTCTTAAGATCTGGGTTCCTACTAGCTAAGAGTTTTCATCTTGATACCTAGTAACAAAAGAACCGTCTTTTAGATCTAAGTTATACTGGGTGGGTTTCTATATCTCTTGTTCTTAGCACAGGCATGGCAGGCTTTTTATCAAATGTTAGATACAGAAATTTGTGCTAGAAAATATCAGCTATTTAAAGTCATTTAAAAAAAAACAAGCTTTACTTACTTAATATTCATCCTTTGAATACTGTTGGGCATTCAATGAAACTCAGCTCTATAACAAGTTCACTGAATGTGAAACTTCAGAGTCTAGTAAAAAGAGAAGTCATATTCATCTTCATCAAAGGGGAGTGAGCATAGAGCTGCTTTCTGAACTCAGAGTAGTGTTTGATCATTAGCAATGCCTGTCTGGATCGGATAGCTACTTTAAGAAAACTGGCCATCAGGACTAGACTCAGGAGGATAGACAAGGCCTGTGTGCAAAGCTGTGAATTTTCTGTGGAAACTGTGGTATCCCGTTGAGAAACATGGAGTAAGTGACCACAAAGCTGCCTCTATGAGACAGCCCTGCTGAGCTGTCTTGACAAGTACTGGGTTATGCTGGGACAAAGGAAAAGTAAAAAAGACAAGGTGAAAGCTTTAATTCCACACTTATAACCAGAGTAGGCATATTTTTTTCTACATAAAAGTGTATAGGAGATTCTTAAATAAGAAATATTATAGCAGGAAAGAAATATAGGTTAGAATTTGTCCTCTAATGGAAGTAACATTTGTAGGCAAAATTCTAGACAGTAGAAAGTGCCAACCTTATGGAATGGGGCTGTCTTCCTCTTCATGGAGATGTGATGAAACATTAAGGAGCAATGGGGAAGGAGCTTCTGGACAAGAGTGATAGAGGCATCCTGGTCTTTTTTTTATAGTACCTGCTGCAGGAACACAAGAAGAGGCAAACTCTACAACAGTGACGTAAGTGAAACTTAATCATCATAAGTGCTCAGGGAGAAGAAGACTTTCAAAATAGCAGAGCCAAAGGGCATAGTGCATTTTCATTAGTATCCACTGCAAGAGTAAATCAGAGACTAAGACAGGGATTCAGTAGTGAGCTCACTAGGCATAAAAAGCTGGAATCAAAGATGTTTAACCACTACAGTAGTATCATGGCATCTAAATGCCAAGCAGATTGCTGGCATTTCATACATTTAGTGGAAGAGATAGGAACAAAGTAAGGTTGCTGGTTGGTAGTGGGTAGAAAAAAAGGGGGAATTGTTTGATTAGTAGAGCTTTCTACAACTTCAGCTTTCAACTTTGAATTTAGATTTTGACTGAATTAGTTATGAAATTGAATATGATGGTGTTAAGTATGGCACCTTGACTTTTTAAATGAGGAATGACTAGAGACCTTAAGCAAAGCACTTATTTTGAAAACAAGTTAAATGAGTTACTTGTATGTCACCCAAGGAAGGAAAATGCACACCAAATTAGACCCAAAGTTATCATTTTACTTGACTCGGATGATTTATCTGCAAAATATCATACATTGCCTTGACTTCATATGAATTTGCATTTTCTGATTTACATTTATTAAAAAATTTGATGTTGTTTGATAATTCTATATGGGCTAAATTTATAATGTGTACATGCAAATATTTAGATTGTGAAATCTACAGCTATGTAGGCATATTTCAGGAATTTGAATATACATTTTGCTATATATGTGTATATGTATATAGGTATCAATGTACTCTGCACATATACATATGTATATATATATATATATATATATATATATATATATATATATATAGATACATACACACACATTCACACACACACACATACACACACACAGACACACACACTCACATCTTTAGCACCCTAGTATCATTCATGTATGTGCATGCAGTTTTTCTGCTTTGAACGTTTACTTTGAGTTGCTTGAGTTTAATAAACTGTTATCATACTCAGGTTCTAAGCATTTGAAATGTGTTTGATTCCAATTGACATATGCCATAAATAGAAATATGTTTTTGGTCTCATACATTTTGTTGAAAGTTTCAAAAGATCAAAATATTTTGTGTTGATTACATATAAACATGATATTATATTAGACATATTTCATTAGTTATATGTACTATTAAATTTGTGTTCATCTGCTTTGTACAATTTAACATGTGTATAGACCATTAAAGCAATCAAATTTTATTTTCTTTCACCTGTATTGCTTCCCAGTAGATAGAGCTTGTATGTTACTTATATTACAAGGCACCTACGGTATCTTGCTACTGGTGCCTGGTCTATGTTACTTGCTTCCATTATCTAGGTAAGTAAAATTGAACGAAAATGAAATAGGCTCCTAGAGCAACATACATATTCAAGTGTAATTGATGCTCAAAGATTCTTCTGTTGATTGACTAAACAAGGATAATTAATTTGGGTAGCATGGGCATTCTCTACCATGACATCCCATATAAATGGAGAACCTACAGAGGGTGAGAGTTAATACACTAACTCGAGACTGGAATAAGGGATTGGTGATTGCGCTGCCTTAATAAGAACAGTAAGATCACTCTTTTGTTAACCTTCCAATGCCCCTGTGACATGACAGAAGAGAAATCATAAAAAAAAATGAAAAGCCAGAAAATGTGAAGCAACTCATGAGACACTGCCTATCATGTCATTGCAACTGTAAGCACACATGGGCTATAGATATCCACACCAGACAGGGCCCTTAAACCTGCCTGCATGAACAATGGACATGTCCATGAGTACCTATATCTTCAAAAGCAACTAATAACTGCCAGTGTTTGTTGGAGAAATGGTTGTTATTTTCTCTAATAGTATAGTCAGTGTGGGATTAGACAGAAAACAAGTGGGTTCAGACAGGAAGGAAGACTTCTGAAAGCAGTGAGTAGTGAAATCATCATAACACATTGTATATATGAATGAAGTTATAAAATGATAAAAATGTTATAAAATGAAATATAACATTCTATTGACAATGCATCTTATGGTTATGTATTTAGGAATACACATACATGCACACACATGCACGTGACATATAAGTGAACACATTATGAGAATTTTAAAAAAGACCATGAATTTGAACGAGAGAGACCAAGGTGAGAGAAAAAAATGCATGGAAAAGATTAGTCAAAGAAAGGAATAGGAAAAACACTGTAATTTTTAAAATTATATTTAAAAATACAAACATTTTAAAATGAATAAAATTTATATCAATGTTCAAAAGAACAAAGTAATCAAAAATCACATTATTCATATTCCTTTAAAATTTTCACGTGTCTTGTTTAATGCAAGGGAACTAGCCTGTTGGAACTTTATCTGAAGCTTTTTCTTGAGACTATTCTTGCTGTATATTGTCATATTGCTACTCAACATCTGACTCAGTCTTATCTGAGACGTCATACCCATTTCATATTCTTCAATCAATCATTACCTCCATACAGTTTATATTTATGAAAGGTGTAGCTGGTTTTATGTTTGTGGAAGGCACATTCATGTGAATTAAGCATGTGCTATTAAAAATGTTTTGGGGATATATATATATATATATATATATATATATATATATATATATATATGAAACTTCAGTTCTCACAAATAATTGTAGACTTCTCTTTGTATAATATAAATATCTAAATTGTTGGTATAACTAAAATATAGTTATTTTATAACTAAATATAACTATATAACTAAAATAATGTGATTTTCACCTTTGATATTTATTTTCTTTACATATCAATAATGCCAATTTCCTGTAAGATTTTAAATGGGCTGGTAAACCTTCTTGTATAAACTTCCTTGGATATTACAGAAATCAGTACTCACTATGAGGAACTTAAGCATTTTAATTCAAAATCCACTTGCCTTTTACAACAGAAATTTCTTAGTTTAGATATAGAACAGAAACCCTTAAAATAATCATAAAAATATTCAACACATTTATAATATACAAAAAAAAAAAAAAAAAAAAAAACGCAGAAATATTCTCGACAAGTCTCATTTCTGAAAAACATGTTGATGTCTTTCATGTTTCTGCCATGTTGGATTTAGAGATATTTGAACCTTGGTTGGAGGGAGAAGATATGAACTTTGAAAGGCGATTCATGTCAGGAATAAAGACACAAGTGGGATAGTGGGACCTTTGTCATTTAAAACTCAGAATATACATGTGAGCCACATGGAGGGGATGCTGATGAAACTATTTCTGACTAGAAGTAAAGTGAAATCTGAGAAATGAGGTAACCCAGTCACAAAACTCTCATGGTATGTACTCATTTATAAGTGGATACTAGCCCAAACACCTTGGACTACTCAAGAAACCATCCACAGAACTTATGAAGCTCAATGTGAAGGAAAGCCAGAAAGTACGTGCCTCAGTCTTTCTTATAAGGAAGAACAAAACTTCATGGGAGAAAGTAAAATGGCAAATAAAGGAGCAGGGATTGGAGAAAAGGCCATCCAGAGAATGAAGGATGATCTCACTACCTCAAAGGGGATACATCCTATTTTCACCCAATCAACCCAAGCACTATTGCTGATTTTAAGTAATGCTTACTGGCAAGAACCTAATATGGATGCTTCTTAAGTTGCTCTACTAGAGCCATACTGATACAGGGGAGGATGTTTGAATCTAACCATTAGATTGATCATGAGGACCTCAATGAAAAAACAAAGGGTCTGAAGGAGCTGAAAGGGTCTGCAACCGCATGGGAAAAACAAGAGTATCAACTAACCTAACCCACCAGAGCCCCCATGGACTAAAACACCAACCAATGAGTTAACATGAAAAAACCCATCGCCCCAGGTACATATGCAGCAGAGATTTTCTGACATCAATGGGAGCAGAGGCCTTTGACTCAGTGAAGGCTCATTTTACCAGTACAGGGAAATACCAAGGTGCTGAGGTGGTTGAAGGTGGTTGGGAGAGGGAGTAGCTTCATGGAGGCCATGGGAGGGGAAGGAGGGATGGTATTATTGGAAAAGAATAACAACTGAAATGTAAATACAGAGGCATGATCATAGGAACATAATTTCTTTGACTCCTAATTTTCTCAGCTGTGAAAGGAGAATAATAATGCCAACATCATAGGAACTCTGATCATAGACAGTTATAGTAACTATTTGTTTATATCCTCAGTTAGTATGTGGTGCTCATAATCTGTAAGGGCTCATGGACCTAAAAATATTAAATTTTAATGTAAAAGAAAGACCACAGTCCAAAATAGTGGTCATATCTATTAATTACTCCATATGTTGCTATTTCTGATATGATTTTTTTCATGATTATATGTTTATGCTTAGTCCTAAATATTATCTCTTTTTTGTGAAGTTCTACCCACTTTATGGTGCAGGGCATAGATATAAAAAATTGGTCATTGGTATATCCTAACTTCTGCTTTGCTTTCATCTACAGATATGGCCCCACTGAGGGTTAGAATTCTAAGACTATATATAGGTAGATATAGATATAGATATAGGTATAGATATAGTTATAGAAATAGATATAGATTAGATATAGATATAGATTAGATATAGTTATAGATTAGATTAGATATAGATATAGATATAGATATAGATATAGATATAGATATAGATATAGATATAGTTATAGGTATAGGTATAGGTATAGGTATAGGTATAGATTAGATATAGATATAGATATAGATATAGATATAGATATATAGAGATTATAGATATAAATACAGATATAGATATATGATACAGATTATATATATATATATATATATATATATGGATATGGATGGGATAGAGATAGAGATAGATAATATATAGATATAGGTAGATATAGATATAGATGATTAGATAGATTGATAGATAGATAGATAGATAGATAAATAGATAGATAGATAGATGACATGAAAAAATGTCCAGACTATTCTGTATTACTTATATAATACAGGCAAAATTTCAAGAAACAGGTAGGAATGGGGGGAAATTAATTCATTAAAGATAGTTTGTCCATTTAAGATAATATTCTCAAGAGATGCCATGGGAAGAAATAGATGAATGCTGTTATTCATAGAAAATCTGCTTTAAAAGGAACTTAACAACAATGTTTGATGTGGTACTAAGAATGCCCCATGTTCCCTAGGTTTTAGTTTCCATACTTAAAAGGTATTAGTGGTTTGGGCCTAGCTGGTGAGGAAAAACAGAAGAGGTAAGAGAGAAATGGGGGAAATGAGTTAATGCTTGCATATGACCAGAAGCTATGGGTATAATCTCCTCGACAAGTATTTAAATGATTCCTGAGCTTATAACACCTGAATGTCTACTTTTTCAGGCAGAAATGATGGTGATTTTGAAGCTACTGTCTTTTTGCTTAGACACATGGCAATCTGTCTGAGGATTAGCATTCTGGTATATTTTTTTTTCTTCAGTTTACACAGGATATAGATTATCATCTGTGGAGATATCCATCATTTATTTTATCTGATAGATGGAGGATAGTATAGAAGAAAAATGCAAAGAGTTTAAGAAGTTTCTGTTGGCTTGCTGAATAAGACAGAATTTATGGAAATTAAGATTTCTAATGTGTTCATTCCATTGGTTAGAAAATACTCAATGCTGATGTGTGCTAATGAACACTAAAATCATGATGCTATAGTCTCCTATAATCTCTTACATTAGTTGTTCCTGACAATGAAGATGGGTGGTACATTTTCTATGCTGTAAGCTGTATTTGATTCATTTGGGCCATGGTATTCCTTAAGGCTTCAAAGTTCTGTGGCACATGCGATAATGACCTTGGTCAAAATCCAATCATTTTGAAAAGTTGCTCGTGATTAGAATGAAAATGTTGATTAATCATGACATTTTGTTTAAACACAAGTACCACACACAACTAAAAATTGCTTTCCAGAATATAACCATCATGATTATGGAAACACTATCAAATAAGACCACAAAAATAAGAATTTTATGTACAACTGTACTTCTCTGAGAACCTTAAACATTTTCTAATTTTAAAGAGCAGAATGAGTCTGTCATTTTAATTGTCATAGGCGAATATAAACTTCTTCCCTTTGTCAGAATCTATTTAACTTCATTTGCTTGTTAGTTTGTTTAGCGGGTGGAACTCTGTGTGGAGGCCAGAGGACAGCCTGTGGGATTCAGTTGTTTCCTTGCTATGACAAGGGTTCTAGAGAGGAAAATTGGGTCTTCTGTCTAGGTTATTGAGTCCTGAATTGCAGAATTATCTTGCTGGTTTCTGAGAAATATTTTTATAGGAAAATTTAGTTTTGTAAATTGGACACATGGTAAGTGTTTTGAGTTGACCTCAATTGGATCCCAACTACACAGTTCTTTCCCCAACAGGGCTCCCACTTCTGGGCTCAATGGGAGATTATGCTTCTAACTTTGCATAGACTTGATACACTAGGGTAGGGAGCTGTTCAGGGAAGATACACGCTAAGAAGAGGAAGGGATGACAGATGGAGGGCAGACTTTAGTGAAAGGAGACCGCATTTGGCATGTAAACAAATAAACAAACAAACAACCAAATAAATAAATAAATAAATAAATAACACCAAAAAATCTTATTTCTATGCATTGGTCTTCGAGATTCAGACCAGTTGGTAGAAATGGATGAGTTCTTAGACAGATACCAGAAACTAAAGTTAAACCAGGGCCAGGTAAACCATCTCAATAATTCCATAAAACCTAAAGAAATAGAAGCAGTCATCAAAAGCCTCCCAACCAAAAAAAGCCCAGGTCCACATGGGTTCAGTGCATAATTTTATCAAACATTTATTGACAGCCTAATACCAATACTCTCCAAACTATTACACAAAATAAAATCAGATGGAACTCTACCTAACTCATTCTTTGAGGCTATGATAACCCTCATTCTTAGAGCACACAAAGACCTTACAAGGAAATAGAACTTCAGACCAATATTACTTATAAGCATTGATGCAAAAATATTCAACAAAATCCTTGCAAACCGAATCCAAGAACACATCAAAATGACCATTCAACATGATCAAGTAGGCTTCATCCCTGGGATGCAGGGATGGTTTAATATACAGAAATCCATCAATGAAACCCACCAAATCAGCAAACTCAAAAAAAAAAAAAAAAAACAACATGGTCATCTCACTAGATGCTGATAAAGCATTTGATAAAATTCAACACCCCTCCATGTTAAAAGTCTTAAAAAGAACAGGAATCCAAGGCCCATACCTAAAAATAATAAAAGCAATATACAGCAAACCAACATCAAACTTAATGGTGGGAAACTTGAAGCAATCTCACTAAAATCAGGGACTAACAAGGATGCCCATTCTCTCCCTACCTATTCAACATAGTACTCAAAGTCCTTGCCGGAGCAATTAGACAGCAAAAGGAAATCAAAGGGATACAAATTGGAAAAGAAGAATTAAAAACATCACTATTTGCAGATGACATGATAGTGTACTTAAGTGACCCACAAATTCCACTAGAGAATTCCTACAGATGGTAACAAGTTCAGCAAAGTGGCTGGATATAAAGTTAACTCAAACAAATCAGTAGCCTTCCTATATTCAAGGGACAAACATGTGGAGAAAGAAATTAGGGAAAAGATACCCATCACAATAGCCACAAAAAATATGAAATATCTTGGTGTGACTCTAACAAAACAAGTGAAGGACTTATATGACAAGAACTTTAAACCTCTAAAGAAGAAAATCAAGGAAGATCTCAGAAACTGGAAAGATCTCCCATGCTCATGGATTGGAAAGAAGAACATTTTAAAAATGGCCATTTTACCAAAAACAATCTACAGATTCAATGCAATCCCCATAAAAGTACCTACCCAATTCTTCAATGAGTTGGAAAGAGCAATGTGCAATTTCATCTAGAATAACTAAAGACCTAGAATAGTGAAATCTATCCTCAACACCATAAAACATCTGTGGGAATGACTATCCCTGACCTCCAGCTATATTTCAAGGCAAGTAGGCTAAAAACTGCATGGTACCTATACAGAAACAGTCACATGGATCAACACAATAGAATAGAAGATCCAGAAATGAGCCCTCACACATAATGTCACCTGATTTTTGACAAAGAAGCCTTAAACATTCAGTGGAGAAAGGGCAGCCTATTCAAAAAATGCTGTTGGTCCAACTGGTACTCAGCATGCAGAAGAATGTAAATAGACCCTTTCTTGTCTCCTTGTACAAAGCTCAAGTGCAAGTGAATCAAAGATCTCTACATTAAATCAGGTACACTATAACTATTAGATGAGAAAGTAGGGAAAACCTTAATACACATAGACATAAGAGAAAATTTTCTGAATATAACACCAATGGCTCATGCTTTAAGGTCAAAGATTGATAAATGGAACTTAATGAGATTGCAAAGTTTCTGTAAGGCTAAGGCCACTGGCAAGAAAACAAAAATGCAGCCAACAGAGTGGGAAAAGATTTTTACCAAGCCCACATCTAATAGAGGCCTAGTATCCAAGGTATACAAAGAACTCAAAAAGCTAAACACCAGAGAATCAAAAAAACCTATTAAAAATGTGAGGGCTCATTTCTGGATCTTCTATTCTATTCCATTTATCTATGTGCCCATTTCTGTACCAGTACCTTGTAGTTTTTAGCACAATTGCCTTGTAATATTGCTTGAGGTCAGGGATGGTGATTCCTACCTTTGTTTTTTTGTTGTTGAGAATGAAAAGAACAGACATAATATGCAATCACTGATAATGAGATACTAACCCCAGAAAGCTCTGAACACCCCAGAAACAACTCACAGAGTTTGTGAAGTTCAAGAAAAAAAATTGGAAGATAGAGAGCATGTGTTTTTTTAATTTAAAATAACAGTTAGATGAATTTATTGGCAATAAGCAAATTATTGCATTTTGAAATCTTGTAAAAATTTTTAAGTCATCAAGAAAAACAGATCACTTATTTTAACTGCCTTTTTGACACAGACTCATCTCTTCTGTAGACACAGGAAATAAATTTTATTGTTCTTGAGGAAAAATAAATAAGTGTAACAATAGTCAATTGTTTTCAGTCTCCTGCTTCACACCCTCAATTCTTTGTTTTTGGGTTTTACCCCTTGATCACTTTCCTATAAAAGTGCTTTTGTTTTCTCTTATCATTCCCTTTCAGAATAATGGCAAAGATAAAAAATATTGAAACTTAAAAAAAAAAAGGAACTTCAGTGTGATTAACAAGAAAGAGAATGGTTGGTGGAGTATGAAAATGACCATAGTTTTATTTATTAATCTATGAAATACAAAATAATTTTGACAATAAAAAATAGACTAAAATTGAAAAAAGAAAAACAAAACATTTGAGTTTGGCCAACATAAAAATTTCTGTAGCAAGACATGGTCAGTAAAAATCTAAGTACATATTCATTGTTGTTTTATGAAGAAGTACATACATGGCTAGCCTTTGGTGGCCTGACAGGACAGATTAAAAGCTCATCTCTTGAGAATAGCTTTAGCACCTTCAATGGACTTCATGTGTTCCAAGAATTCTCTTGTTATCTTTTATTTTCTAAGTTCTTCTTTATTCATGTCCTTTTCTACTTATAAATAATGCATGATGGACTATGAACAACCTAGTGGATATTCTGTTTTCTATTCCGTCTCGGCTAGTCCAGTGAAACTCCCTTCAGGATGAATAATTCTTGCACTTGTGCTTTTTTAATTACATGGATTTGTTTCATTTTTATTTTATTTTATTTGCTGGAAGGTTTGGTTGCATTATTTATGTGCTTCATATGTTTGTGTTCATAGTCCCTGTGGAAGCCAGATTAAGGGAGTCAGATTCTAAGGAACTAGGATTATGCATGATTTTGAATAACCCATAGGGTGCAGAAAAGATAAACTAGGTCCTATGAAAGAGCAGCATTTGCTAACACCAAGCCAAGTCACCACCTTTGAAACTCTTTTTTTTTAAATTCAAAATTATAGGTCTATTAGTCTGTCTACAACAAATGATCAAAAATGATTTTATTAATGAAAGGTAAAGGATCCTAGCAAGGGAACTCCAAAATAAAATATTGAACAAAACAAATAGGAAGTCAGATTCAATTTGTAAATATTCAATTACCATACAAGGGTCAATCACTAAACTAGACAAAGATACTTCATAGGATTATGATAATCTCTAAATCAGAGGACATTAACCGAAAATAAAAGTTCAAAAAGACATGATTTAACTCTTGCTGAGAAATGGCCAAAGACATTCTCTCTTTTGGGATAACAGCTTCTCTTCAGTAATTCATTAGTTATGGTCTGCCTTTTCCTGACTCTTATAAAAGGAAAGCACCTTGGGGCCAGAACTTTGTTGTTATTCAGCACGGCCCATGCTTGACCATTTGTGCTGACTAACTGAGCTAGTGACACCTTACAAAGAGAAAAAAAAAATAAGTATTGGATCACCTTAGCTAATTCTTCTACTTGTTCCATAAATAATTAATTTTAATTTTGTTTAATCAAAGTTATAAAGTGGGATGAGCTAAAGAGACAACATAATTGGTTTAAAAGAAAGGATCTTGGAATGCAGGCACCTAGGGTACTCAGGGGGGATTCTCACAACCCAAGTCTCTGAGTGTGTGCTTCCTTCATGAGTTCCTTTGGTAATGTTTTACAACTATGCTTCAATTTATGATTACATACCAAATTTCAAGATATAGTTAGATCAAGAGTTCAGAAATAAAATTCTGATATGACTGAAGGATGAGAGGGCATTTCCATTCATATCCTTCTGAACATTCATAGTAGTTTCTGTGTATAACTGTAAGGAGGTCACACTGAAGTCAAAGAAGACATGATAAATATAGTGGACAATAATCAGTATCCAAATATTCCTAGCCATTTTTGTTTTATGAGAAATGGAAATGCCCTTATCTATTCATTCTTTATATATATATATATATATATATATATATATATATATATATATATATATATAAAATCTCTTAAACAGACCTAATTCAGATCTTGCTGTACCAGTATTTGAAAAAAAAAAATGTCTTCGTGAAAATGCTGACCTTGAAGTCTAAATAATTGATATATTCTATTTAGATATCTTCCTAGAATTACTTCTTTTCTTGTTACCCATATGTATTTTTTCAAGAATTTTATGATGTTATTGGATGCATTTGATGGACATACTTGGATAAATAATGGATAATATATAATATATATATTATATAATAATGGATAAAATAATAACAAGAAAGTCCCAGAGAGGCAGTTGAATAGGTCTTTTTCTTTTGAAAGACAGGATTTCTGGGCCTAACCAGCTTGAGATCTTACTCTTACATAGTGGAGCACCCATTTGTAGAAAATACTACCCAATAAACACCTTTGCTTTCCATCAATTTCTGAATATATATATATATATATATATACATATATATATATATATATATATATATTCTGGGCTACTAAATAACTTATTGTCATTGTATAACCTATGGCTTACTTTCTTAGTTTGTTAGTTATATTTGCACAGATGAGATTCAGACGGCTGAGAGAACAATTTAAAAGACAAGGTCTACTACAGCTCCTATTAAGAAGAATTTAATCCATGTTGCCTAACCGCAGGGCTAAGGCAGTGCATCTTCAGTGGTATCAGATTATGGCAGAAGAGGTTAGAGGGGAGGAAGTTAGAAAAAGAGAAAAGCAGAGGAGGACAAGGGCTGAGCAGAAGATGGAGCATTGGATAATCAACTTCTTCCAACCTGGACCTACCTTCTACTATTCAGAGTAGCAGCAAGGGTCAAACTTTCAAACTGGAAGTTACTTTGGGAGACACTATATCTAGGTCACAAAATTTTTTAGACCTTCTACTGATCAGTCACAAATGACAAAATGAAAGATCATAAACACACATCAACATATTATCAGACTACGTCATGCATAGTCAAGCACACATTTTAAATTTTTAAACAGAATATGAAGATCTAAAATTTCTGTTTTTAGATCACACAGACTTAGAATACACATTTATTTTTAGACACAAAATATTACATTATATGGCCCTAATGGCACTAACTTGTTTAAAGAATCCTCCAGATTGATTAATGTTTGATATGCTGATTTGTACCTGTGTAGAAATAAAAAGTACTGAGACATTTGCTTTTTTTTATTGCCCTTTGTTACAGATCAAACACAGAAAGAAATATAAAGGAACATAAAATAACATAAATTTAAAACAGATGTTCTTTTATGTCTACTCTAGCTCCAATATCTTTGACCCAATAAGGAAGTATTCTCTGCTCCCTATGGAATGGAAGGAACATTCTTAAGAGGCTCTAAATGAGTCAGAATGTAGTCATTATATTGAAAGTCCAGTCTGAGGGCAGAGCAGGTCTTTCCAATCAAGAAAAGGTGCTTTTCTTCTGAAAAGTCCCAAACATGGACCACCACCAACATATATACATTTGGTGAAGCTGGCCACTTTGTTTCAGGTGGAACTGATTTCTGAGGCTTTCTTTGTACTTAAATTCGTTTTTAAAATCTCACCAATTTTTCAGAGCTTGCTCTTTGAAAAAAAGGGAAAGAATAAAACAATAGCACTCTAGCAGCTTTTTTCAGAATTGCCGGTTTTGGACAGCAAGGCCCTTTTTAAATGCTCTCTAACTTTTTGCTGATTTCCCGGTAGACTTGATCTTAATCACAAGCCTGATTTGGCACAGTGGGTTCTGGATAAAGAGCAAGCCAAAGCAATATATGAAAAGAAGTAGCATCCTGTGCATCAGAGTTTTAGTCTCTTCACTCCTGGACTCATTTCAGCAAGTTGAGTACTCTATTTTGAGGGCTTTGAGTTAATTTCAATATATTCATATAAGTAACTAAGATTTAGGTATAAAGTCCTTAAACACAAGAGGGAAAGGAGAGCTAGATGACAGATAGATTAGATAGATAGATAAATAGATAGATAGATAGATAGATAGATAGATAGATAGATAGATAGAAAGAAAGATAGATAGATAATAGATAGATAGAAAGAAAGATAGATAGATAGATGATAGATAGATAGATGATAGATAGATGATAGATAGATAGATAGATAGATAGATAGATAGATAGATAGATAGATATAGATAGATAGATAGATAGATAGATAGATAGATAGATAGATAGATAGATAGATAGATAGATAGATTACATAGGTGGGTGGGTGGATGGGAGGATGGATGGATGGATGGATGGATGGATGGATGGATGGATGGATGGATGGATGGTTGGATGGATGGATGGATGGATGGATGGATGGATGGATGGATGGATGGTTGGATAGATAAAATACCATTTGGGAAAGCAATAGTTAAAAGTACATTCTGTGTGAACCTGATGACCTGAGTTAATCCAAAGACGCTAAAAGGGAAAGAAAGAAAGAAAGACGCTTAAAAAGAAAGAAAGAAAGAAATTAAGACCTGAGACCTGAATGTTGGCCTCAGACATATACACCTAAACTAGTGCTCCATTCATATCATACATATACGAACATTACCAATAAAATTAATAATTACCAAAAAAAAAAAACAAAAAAAAAAAAAACAAGAGAGTACATTATTTGGCTCCAATGAGTATATGAACTTCTAGGGAGAGTAGCCTTACTTGCTTTTTCTAATGATTAGACTTTGAAAAACTTGGCTCATTTTTGCTAAGGGAATATAGAAGAAACAATTCCTGAAGGCAGTAAGTGTTGGATACAAAGTTGTTCAAAATCACAATCATCACCTTTCATCAAAAGCTGTCCATTTTGATTTTCTAAATTGTTCATTCAACAAAATATGTTGAACACCTGTTATAACTATTACCTGGCTTTGGAAATTACGCTCAAGACCTCAGAGAGTTAAGTGGTAGAGCCAATTACTAATGAATACTTAAATTATTACCAGTGTGGTACAAACCAAGGCTGGAATAGGCAGAAAGGCATAATAACAATATCTAAAATAAAGGGAATATGTCTGGTAATGCCAGAAAAACAGAAGAGATGAAGAGTCACATATCTGCTGAGCACTTACCAAGCTACCTCCTTGTGGGTTGGTGTGTAAGGGTGTACAGACACACACACACACACACACACACACACACACACACACACAAAGTTCAGGGCCTTGATAGTACATTTCCATGTAGAGACAAGTTTTTTTGCATAAAGGAAATATATTATTAAAAAATCATTCTGTATACAGAACTTTATCCAGGAGAACTTTAGGTAACATAATCTATTGAAAGATTTTACTTGTGAAAATCTAGAAATAGGAGATTCAGTGACTAAGAAGTTGGATGTTCCTCTGTTGTGAGTTTTCTAGCTCTATTCTCCAAATTTTGATTGGATTGTTTGGTTTTTGTGGAGATTAGTTTGAGTCCTTTATATATTATGGATATTAGCCCTCACTCAGATGTAGAGTTAGTTAAGGGTTTTGTTTTTGTTTTGGTTTTTTTTTCCCATCTGTAGGCTGCTGATTTGTCCCAATGACTGTCCCAATGTCCTTTGCCTTTCAGAAGCTTTTTAGCTTCATGAAGTTCATTCATCAATTGTGGATCTTTGAGCTTGAGCCATTGGTGTTCTGTTTAGAAACCCTCATACCCCTTTGCCAATGATTTAAAGGTTCTTTCTCTCTTTTTGTGTGTAAAAGAACAGCTGAAAAAAATAGAGAAGACACTAAGAGAAAGGTGGTCCAGTGACTGGCCCAACTTGGGATCTATTTAAAGGGGAGCCTCCAAGGTCTGACAGTATTACTGGTATTATAATGTACTTAGAGAGAGGAGCCTAACTTGGTTGTCCTCAGAAGGCCCACCAAGCAGCTAACTAAGACAGATGCAGACACTTACACCCAGCCCTTAGACTGAAGTCAGGGACCCCTGTGGTTGAATTAGGGAAAGTGAAAGGAGCTGGAAAAGTGGGTGATCCATAGGAAGACCATCAGTTTCAACTAACAGAGATCCCTGAGATCTCTCAGACACTGACCCACTAATCAGGTAGCATACACTACCTGGTCTGAGACCCCTGACACATATATAGCAGAGGACTGCCTGGTGTGGCCTGAGTAAGAGAAGACTCACCTAACCCTTGAAAGACTTGAGGCCCTAGGGAGTGGATAGGCCTGGTGGAAAGGTGACATCCTCTTGGAGACATGTAGAGGAGAAATGAGATGAGGAACTATGTGAGGGGAACTTTAAAGGGTAATGGCTAGATAGTATAAATAAAAAAAGTAATCAAATTTAAGAAAAAAAAAGAGGAAGAGAAAGAGGAAGGAAAAGGAGAAGGAGACAGAGAAGGAGAAGGAAAAGAAGAAGAAGGAGAATAATAATAAGAAGAAATTAGCTTAATATTTTCATTCAAAAATATGTGACTTTAGGCAAGAAAATTCAATCTTGATGTTTTTATCCTTACCACCTGCTCCTCTTTGCACATTTATAGAAATCAACAAAGGCATACAAATGAAGACTTTAAACAATATGAATGGCTCAATTTCTAAGATTTTTTTTCTTTGAATTCAACATGAAGAATCATAAACTTAATGTTTCCACAGGGAAAAGTAAGCAATATTGTAAATCAGCATGTTCAAAATTAAAGTTGTAAACCAAAACTGAGGCTTCCAAGGAACTTATATTTAATGACAAAGGTTCCTTTCACATTCTTAACTTGAGAACACAACTGAGCGCATAGTCTATTTAAAATACACTATCACAGAACAGAGGAATGTAGTAACAGAAGGGAGTGAACTGAAATCTCTAACCAGTAATCTGGCAACCAGAATGAATTACAGCGGACCCTTCCATGTTGATATCAGGGAGGACTGATAGTAAGTTCTGCTATAGAAAAAGAATGGAGCCACAGGAAGAACTATTAAGCCACATGTGTGGCTATTTTTCTTATACATATGGGGTAGTATTCAGTATCAGTATATAACTGAAGCATTTTTTATCCACTAGCCCTAACCTCTCTTTAGTTTGACACCAATTTGCATTAAATATTAAGCCATACTATCAAAATTTGCCAGTTAATGATGTGGAGTAACAATTCAGTTATCTTAGGTCCTATCTATTAGTGAGCTGATCTTCAAGATTTGAGATAAGAGTTCCATTGTACTATTAAGTGTTATAACATGCTTTTTATAGATTTAGTTTTAAAAATTTGAAATATGTGTATACATGCTTTTCTATATGTGTGTAGAAGTGAGTACAGTTACCTGTAGATGTATTCAGTCTTTGCATCAACTGTACCTGCATAACATGTGGCACATGGTTGTGAGACATGTAATGTAGGTGCTGGGAATAGCACTCAGAACTTCTAGAAATACAGTATGTGTTCTTAACCACTGAGCCATTTCCTAGCACTTAGAGAATATATTTTACAGTCTGTATTACATTTACTTCATTTATTTATTGTGTCTGTATGCATGTGCATGTGTGTACATACTCCTCAAACATGTGGCTGGGTTCACAGATGGAAGTCTGAGGTCATCTTATAGGAATCAATAGTCTAATTCTACTATATGGATGCCAATTAATTAGGCTTAGTGAGAGGTACCTTTAGGACAGAGCTAGGACTGGAGTATGCTTTTAAAGTCTACATTTAGAACATTTCAAACATATTTCATATCATTACTTTGTCAAATTCTGTAGTGAGGAAAATCTCAAAGATGCTCAATTTATTGTTGTTAGAGGAATCAAAGGGCTGTATCAACCTCTCTTAGACATTTTGAAAAATAAATATGAATGGGGAGTAATTGAGAAGGACTGTCTGCCAGAAACTGGAAAGAACCCAGATGTCCTTCAGTAGATGAATGGATACAAAAATTGTGGTACATTTACACAATGGAGTGCCACTCAGCTATTAGAAACAATGACTCTATGAAATTCCTAGGAAAATAGATACATCTAGAGAATATCATCCAAAGTGAGATAACCTAGTCACAAAAGAACAGACATAATATGCAGTCACTGATAATTGGATTCTAGTCCCCAAAAGCTATGAATACTCCAGAAAAAAATCATAGGCCATATGAAGCTCAAGAATAACAAAGGCCAAATGGTGAAAGCCTCAGTCCTTTTTCAAAAAAAGAGGTGTATAGCACCATATCAGAGTGTGGTACACCTAGACCTAAAATCATTAATAATCCAAGAGCTAGGAATATAGCCTTGTGGCAATTTTTGGTATTCAAAGATCATTATTTTTGATCTATATACATGAAGAAAACTCTGACTGTTTTCATGTTCTGTTCTGTTCTACATGTACTGTATACTTATGGTAACTAGTGCAATTTCAATGCATGCTATCAAACCACTAAAAGAATTGCCAAAATGCTTTAAAAATCTGTACATGTATCTCTCTTCTTTATATAAAGTTGTGAGAAAAATAAATAAAAAATAAATAAAAAGACTGTTTGAATGTTTATAAAACAGCATATAAGTTTACATGAAGGTCATTGGATAATACAGCACTCTGAACAAAACTAATATGTAGCATGTAAATTGCGATTCTATTTATTTTGCTTTAGGCAGTGAATCTCTTTCCAGAGAGACAATTGGCCCAGGCCAACCTATTATGTCTTACTTGGATTATAGAACTAAATGTAGTGGGTAGGCATTTTCAAAGAGAGAAAATGAATGCGGCATATCATGTTAACAGAACTTAGCCATTGACCAATGGGAAGATATTCACCTAACATTGACATATACACTATTGTTTGGTTGAGAAAATGTAGTTCCGATTTACACTTCTGCAAACAGACTTCAACATGTTAGGCTCAATTGAAGGAGATGGATATGATGTCTGAGGTTCTCTTTTCTATAAAAACACAATTTTATATGTATTTATCAACTTAAATTTATTTTGGGGTACAGAATTGTGAGAAGATATCAATAGGTATAAGATCCTAAAATTTACTTCTAGAGTTAAAGAAATTTTCTAAGTATCATTATGGTGATTGATTGACAAACTCTATGAATACACAAAGAGATCATGGAATTATGTGGTATAAAAAATGAATACTATGTCTTCTATTATATTTTAGTACATGTTTCAAGGTTGCATTTACTGTTAATCTGTGCTCAGTGTGTTCAAAACACTTGACCTAGGAAAGTGCCATGATTGATAACATGTGATGTAATACAGACTCCTGGGACACCATTTGCTCAAACTCACCATTTGTGATTATGGCAGAGATTTCTGTGTGTTTGTTTGTTTGTTTGTTTTTTGTTTTGTTTTATTTTGGTATGGTCATAAGGAACCAATAGAAAGAATCTTGGTAACAATACCCAGTGAAACAGAAGGCTTAACAAACATGCATTGTTTTTGTCCTTGCCTAGATGTCATGTTCTCCTCATTTATTCACATGGCTTTTTATTTCTTTATATAACCTATGTCTGGTTTTACATATGCTATTATAAAACAGTTCTGTTCCAAATCATGATGGTTTTGCAAAATGTCATGGAAGCTAGGTATTGCTGTTGCTTTTATTTCCTGAAACTTTCCCCAGGAATCCATGTTCCCTTCAGTTCTCATGTCAGTAACTCCTTCAATGGATTTGCTGGCACTTCAATTCATCTCCCTCTTTGTTGCCTCCTATACATTGCTTAGCCAATGTATACACACTTAGCTCTCTTAATCTCCCTCATAAGTAAACTCCCCGTCCCTTTAATCACCTCTGCTTCTCTTCTCTGAATCCTTTCCAATGTGTTGACATCTTTTTGGCACAAAGGTGCCCACAGCCATATGCCTTTGGCTCCTGCTCCCGTTGGCTTCCCACCAGAAGTGGAATTTGGCTGACATCAGAACAGAAAGTAAGACATATTTATTTGATTTAGAGTCTGATTATGCTCACTTTTTGGGATAAGAGTTGATTACTAGTGATGGAGTCGGCCATGTGTTGTGATTCAGGACATGGTGGTGGTGATGAGGGTTATGTATGAAGAGCAATAGCTTGGAGCTTGTCTTATTCTTGAGAGTGGTATTTTGCTAAAACAGATGAAAGCAGGAGCTTTGGAAAATAATCCTCGTTCAGATGAGCATCCCAAAGTTTATTTGTTTTTATTTCTGTAGCCTAGAATTTGAGATATAAATTAACTTTCAATAATTCACAAAATTGGTGGTTAGAAAAACCCTTAAGATTTCCACAGGGAGAGGACGCCTATCACAGCATACTTATCTGGGGCAGCAGCTTTGAAAAAGGAAACTTTAGACATAATTTCTAACCTAAGAATACATGATGGAAGCTCTAACAAAATTGTACGAAACTTAGAAAATATGATTGGATTGTTTTTACATGACAAAATACATAATGTTAACTTTTTCTTCAGTGGGACCTTTGGCTTTTACTGTTTTGTGGAAAGATGTATCATAATATATTTTTTATTGACACCTAGTTTTGTCTTTCATTTTTAATACCATATTTAATATTCCATTTGAAATATTACCTACATTTTCTATCATTTACCATTTTGCTGCAACAAATTTTTGAATATTATACTGGTGTCTCTCTTTTTTCTCTTTTTTTATTAGATATTCTGTATTTACATTTGAGATGTTATCCCTTTATCCAATTCCACTCAATCCCCACTCCCCCTCCAGTTGCCTTCACAAAGGTGTACTCCCCTCTGATCCTCCTCTTCATCCCATACCCTTGGCATTCCCCTACATTGGGAAACCATGCCATCTCTGGAACAAAAGCCTCTTCTCACATTGATGCCAGACACTGGTATCTTAAGCTACATATACAACTAGATCTCTCAAAGTGAGGACAAAGTTTGATATTTTACTCTGTGAGAGTTTTGGAGGGTGTGGTTGGTTGTTAATGTTGTTATCTTCCCCTGAGGTTGCAACCCCTTTAATCTTCTTAGATTCTTTCTTTAGCAAACTCATTGGGATCCCTGAGTTCAGACCATTGATTAGCTGCAAGCATGCTCAACTGTATCTTTATGACTCTATCATAGTCCCTGAGGGGTCTTCTCTGTCTGGCTCCTACCAGTAAGTACTTTGTGAGATCACCTATAGTGCTTGGATTTAGTGACTGCATATATGGTATATCCCAAGGTGAGGCAGCTTCTGAGTGATCTTTTCTTCAATCCCTGTCCCTCTATTTGACTTTATATGTCCTCCAATGAGAGTTTTGTTCTCTTTTCTAAGAAGGACTGAAACATCTCCATTTTGGCCTTCCTTCTTTTTGAGTTTAAAATGTCTGTGAATTGTTTCTTGGGTATTTGGTATTCTGAGCATTCTGGGCTAGTATCCTCTTATCAATGAGTGCATATCATGTCTCTTCTTTTGTGACTGGGTTACCTCACTCAGGATGTTAGTCTCTAGTTCCATCTATTTGCCTATGAATTTCATGAAGTAATTGTTTCTAATAGCTGAGTAGTACTCTATTGTGTAAATGCACCACACTTTCTGTATCTATTTATCTGTTGATGGACATCTGGGTTCTTTCCAGCTTATGGCTATGTCTGTAGTATAATTTATTGATTGAAGATTTGGGAAATCCACCCTATTATGGTCAGTTTCATACCAGCATGAGAAGTGTTGGGACACATAAGGAAAATGGCTGAGTAAGTCAAGAAGCAGTATTCCCTTTTGGCTTCTGCTTTAGTTCCTGTCTCTACATTTCCTGCATTGACTTCCTGTTCTTATTTCAGTAGTTCTTGACTTTGACCTGGGCCAAATAAACCTGTTTATCTTCTACATTGTTTTTGGTCAATATATATATATATATATATATATATTTACCACAGCAACAGAAATACAAGCAAACAAAAACCAACAATAATAAAATTCTATATTATTTGTGACATTGTATTAGACTATGAAGATAATCCCTGACTATAAAGTAAAAAATGAATATCACCATAGAAAGCCAAGTATGAATGCACACACCTTTTGTTATACCACTCATTGACAGAGCTAGGGGGATTTTATTCTATTTAAGGCAAGTCTAACTCTGTGATGAGTGCTATATAGCAAGATCATATCACAAAACTAAGAGCAAGTGAAATAATATTTCTAATCATAGAAACATTATTTTCTGAAGAATAACATTGGCAACTTTCTAAGCCACCAGAATAAAAAGAGATTTTATATTCTTCTTACATGTTGAGAATTTCTGTTGTGAGAAGAGAACCAGTGTGTCTCTAATAGCCAATGGCAAAAACTTCTCTATGTAGGATTGCATATGACTTAGGACAGGAATGAATGCATTCTTCATGTAATGTGGTGAAATTATCCCCACTGGCATGCTAAATCTTGTCTCTAAGAGTGATACCAGGAGAGCATATTGTGTTTGCTCATGTGGGATGTAATATTCTTGCCAGGGTACAAGGCAGATGTTCAGTCTTTGGTTGCAGAAAGCAAAGAAATAGTGATTGCTGTTAGCGACAAATTTGTGTCAAGTCCAACTGGAAGTGATGGAGTTTAGGCAGATGGGCATTCCCTTGAGTGGGAGACATGGAAATATCTTTCAACAGTCATCAGAAATTTTGATGTCAGGGGCTAAAGCTATAAAGGGAAATGAACGAAGGAGCCGGCTACAAGGGACAATAAGCATTGCCCTTTATTCCTTTAAGAACAGATGATAAGTACTCAGAAGTCAGCAGCCAGCCAGCAGCAAACTGTTCAGAGAGTAATCTCTTGGGCTTAGTGAGTATAGTTTCAGTATTCTGAGCTATGTAAAAAGGGCCCTTTAATTAACCTGTGTGTTTGCTTTGATATTCTCTAGCTATGGGCAAGAGAATCATGTGTTTCTAACATTTTGATTTTTATTTGAATTTGAGAAACATTCAGGAGCTCTCTGACATCTGACAGAAGCCTACTGTGAACCTCTTTTCAGGAAACAAAGCCATATTGACTCAGTTGCCCTAGCCTGTATGATCCTAGTCTATGGTATGTTAAGAATGGTCTTTACTGATGGTTGTAAATTCTCAAAGAAGAGAAGGACCTTGTAAGGGTACCAGAGAGTAAAACCCATCCTAGCTAGACTATGTGTCTTTTCTTCATAGGAAGTTATAAAATGATGTATTCTTTATAGTAGTATATGAGAACTTTATGTCTGTCCTGGATATCACTACCATAATTCAACAGCCAGCTCAGATGAGCTACCTTACAGCTAGTTGTTCTGCTGATAGGAAGACCATTCTCCATTAGAAAAAAAATATTAACACACGTTAAAAAATCATAAAGTCATTCAGCCTCCTGTGAAGTTCATAAAGAAAATGGAATGGAAGCCATTCTGTAGAAAAATCTGTGAACCTATGGTCATGTTTGACATCTTCAAATTCATCATTGCCAATACTGGGACACTATTACTCATGATGCAACGTGGAAATGAAGCTGAAATGTGTTCCTAAGTAGAAGTCAGACAACATAGGCCATGCCATTGTGGTCAGCCACTGATGTCCCATAATCATTACATTATTTCAAACTATTTAATGACATCCATTGTCATTGTTATTCCAACAAGAAATGAGACAAACATTTATACAGAGCTCTTCAGGTTTTAGGTCAAAAAGAAGATACATGACCCTAATGTTTTCAGAGGCAATGGGTTGTTAATCTTGGCATCCCAAGATTATTTTTATCTCAGTGATGTCATCTATGAAATTAGTTTATAAAAAAATAAATTCTCTTGGTGGCTGTTTCAGACTTTCCTTGTAGCCTCAGACAAACTCTTGCTTCTGTATCTTTATTTGCTACCTGCTCTCCAGTAATAGAATTGTCTTATGGATGGGTTTATGTTTTTACATCTCTTAGCTGTAAACTGCAGAAATATCCCCACCCTCCTATACTCTGATTCAGGCATCCTGATTTTTTATACCACATAGATCACCCAGAAATGCTGTTGCCACATTCCTAACTAGTTATGAGTTTGTGGCTGAAGTGAGCCTTACTACACCATACAAGTTCTTTCTCTGAGGTGAGTTTCTCTATTCCTAAGGGATGTTGTTTCCTTATTTACCTGCAGGGTCAGATTTACCAAGTTGATGCATACAGTCATTGCCTAGGTCGAGCCTTTAGCTGATCCTGCCTGAACCATGTGAAGGATCACAGTTGAGATTCAGAAACTAGACAGAAAATATGAAGTTGATAGATTGTGGCAAATTATACACAGAAAATCTTTGATAAATCCTTTTGACTAGTTTGTTGTGCTCCTTAAGTGAGTGTCTTCTTTTTAAGTGTTTAACAAAAACAAACACTTACAATATTTTTCTGCTAGATTATGACATTACTATTTATCCCCGAGCCTATGGCATTGCACTGATAAAAGGTGAAATCTATGCACAGCTATATTTTTCAGGGTCAGAATGTCCTACCTGAAGGTTAAAGTCACAATAGAATAAACCTTCTCTCATCCTTAACTCCAGCATAGGACTCTCAGTAAAATTAATTGAAAATGACAAATATCCACAAATTTATAAATTCTCTGTATTGCAAAGTATTTCACAGTTTACAAATTGCTTTCATGTGCGATACCTTATTTGAGCCACAAAAATGTCCCTGTGTGGGGGTTTAATGTCCCTATTTTTCAGGTGAAGACAGATTCAAATTGGTTTTTGTGATTTACCAAAGATCATTCAGAAAAGGTACTTTGAATCATTCCTTGTCTCTGATTATACATCTACAGTGCATTGTAAAGCTTAAGCCAGACACCATGAAAATATTCTTTTTAATTAAAAGGTGGAATCAGTTAAAAGAGTGTTAATTAGAATTTTTTTTAATTTTATCATTCTGTGCTACATTTTTCTGTTTCTTGTTATTATTGGATTTTTCATTGTTGCATACTTGGGAGAGTGTCTAGATCTCTCATTAGTTTCTCTTCTATGTCCAGTGATTTTTGAATATTACACTTTAAAATATTCATGTTTATTCCCTGAACTGACTTCAAATCAATAGTGATATTGTCTCACTTTTTCATTATTCTCCAAATGTCTAAATTCTATCTCTTTATTTTTCTACTTAAAAACTAATTTATAAAGCATTTTAATATCTCTATTATCATACAATTCTTGTCAAAATAAAATTAATAATTTAAATTTTTGGCATATGATATTGCAAGTAAGACCTCTAGGTGCCTTAATGAAACAAGACAATGATACCAATGCTGCATTTTGCCCTGATAACTTGCTCAGACTTGACACTGTTAAAATACTAGCAATTTACAGGACTTGGGCTGGGGTAACAAAACATATTTTGATCCATCTAGATTTACCACAAAGAAACAAATACATTGAACATACAATGCGATCCTGATGGTCCCTTAATAATTATGAAAGGAGGTCTAGATTGGTACCCAGGTTGCCTAATATTATGCTATGCAGTTTTGTACTAACAAACACTTTTCAGTGTCATCACTGTGTGGATTCTGCCTGTTGATTTAAGGCAGCAAGAAGTAACTTACTTTATTGAGTGACAAAGTCTAGAAATAGGAACAAAAGAGAAAAAAAAGACCAGACAGAGACAAATGCCCCTTTATCCTCTATCTTCCCCTTGTTTTGCTTCCCAATAATTATTTTTCTATTCTAACTTTGGCTTCCTTCTTTCAATGATAGTGTATTATTGTGCAAACTAGTCTTTATGATTTAACACTGAAGTCTATCCCATTTTATTCAATAAGTTTAATAATCATTAAACATAAAAGTTTGTCCACATATATTTTCCTTCTCCTTTTCCTTTGTCCCTTTATATCTCTGGCTGGCCCGGAACTTTGAGTGTAGACAATACTGATCTCAAAATCACACAGATCTACATGACTTTATATCCTCATGGATGGAATTAAATACATGTGCCACCTCACTGGAACCCATGACTTCATTGAACCTGTTCAAAATGTAGTATTTTATCTCTTTCTCCTTCACTGTGGACTCTACATATTGATATACTCAAAATGAAGAGAATTTGCCAGAAGACCTCTGATCTTGGAAGTGAGAACATAGATGGCACTGTAGGTTTTCTCTTTCTCTCTTGGATTACTTGTTCAAGAGAATGCCAACTACTATGTTATGAAGACACTGAAAGGGACCATGAAGTGGTTTTTCAGATGAGAAATCGAAGCCTCCTGTGAACCACCATATGAAGATACCCTCTTAGAATTACAATCTTGAGCCCCAGTCAAATTCTCAGATTGTAACAGTTCCAATAAACATGTAGGCTTCAGGCTCCCAAGTGATCATCAGGTGAATTTTTATAAACTCCATTTTCTACTAACACTTGCTGTCTTAAACCATGATATATTCAGTAATTTGTTCGCATGCAGTCGATTACAAATACACTGTATGGTCTATGACCATGATATGATGTATGAGATTTTGAAATTCAAGGGTCTTTAAAAAGCTTGGCCCTACTCAATCTGTCTTCTATGAATCCTCTTTCAAAGTTATTGTTTGGGTATACATAACCATTCAATTTAATGTTTTCCTTTATATGACAGAGTTAAAACAAAAGCATTGAATAATAGTTAATGTTTTCTGCTAAAGAACACAATGGACTTGATGTAAGTATAAACAGACAGCTGTGGCTCACAAGAGTTGTTCTCTGAATCAAATAGATCATCTTTCCAAGAGAGTCACATGTTCAAAATTAGGTATAAATTAGTAATGTCAATCCACTTGAAAAGTCATTGGTAATGGTTTACTATTTCTAGAATTTTTTACAACTGTGTTATTTAATATATATTTATAATTCAGATATGACACTTTGGTCATAATGCAAAATTACTTCACTGTATTTACCTGAAGGAAAGAGTTGATCTTAGCATGTCCTATTTACAAGCTAATCATTATTATCTTTTTTCACTTAATTCTTTCATATTAGTTTCCTAATTGCAATGTACTCCTGTGTTGCAAAGTTACTAAGAAAATGTTATTGGTACTGGTATAAAATGTATACTGGCCCCTAGGTCACTAGCAAGTTGAAGTCTATAATTATATCTATTTTTTTTTTCATTTTATCTTTGAGCACAACAGCTTTACCAATGTGCACCTCAACTACACCCCAAGTTGTCAAAATCTACAAATGCTTTAGATCATATTAACTCATAATTAAATAAAGATGCTGAGAAAACTAATTGGAATGAGAATTCTGAGTTTGTGGAGAGATACATGACAAAAATATATCTACTGTTGCTTTTTTGGAAACACAGCCTGGAGAGAGATCTTACACAGATACAGACTTTACTGCTGGTCTCAATTGGAAAAGAGTACTAGGCTGAGAAGCCCAGAGAACTGCCATATTTTATAGTGAATATGTGTATATCTTTTGCAGACCAAGGAAGAACACCTCATAGAGTCAAATTAAAGTCACCACTGTGCATTTTCCTCTCAGAACAGCAAGTATGTTTTCACCCACCTGAAAGCAGTTGAAATGTCATTTTTAAGGACGGTAAATCTGCTTAAGTGTATTCTTCTAAAATTTTGACAGTTGATTTTTGGAATTTCTTGTTTATTTATAAACAAAATATCACCATGATCCCCAAACATAAAATATTCATTCAAACCTTATAGTAAACATTTTATATGCCACTTAAAAATGAAAGTAATAGAACCGTGAGATATTTTATCTAATAAAGACATGTGAAATCAAAACTGATGATCTAATCATGATCTCTAAGATCCACATAATCTTAGAAAGAGTGAAACACAGCTATGAATTGTTTCCTGAATTACATAATGCACTATATGATGTATATGACACCCACACAACAAAACATATAAATGAAGTCAATTAAAATAAAAAGGCTTGGCATGTTACATATGCCCATATGCATAGCCCTCTAGAGAATAACGTAAGATTACAATAATTTCACTAATGGTAGAGGCTATGTAGTATGTTTGCTGCCCAACAAAAGAAAATAAAATACCTATAATTTGGGCAAAATTAAATGCAGAGATTTTTGAATATAAAAGTACAATTATAGGATTTGAGGGATATGATGTAAATCTATATGATTATGAAGATGGAGGATATGGTTATCACTATAGCAAGGTTTCTTTTACTTTCTGATAGGATAGGCAACTCAGAGATAATTAAAATTTTATTTGCTAGAGCTCTGTGTCTATACTCTATAATTTTACATAAATGAAACATACAGATTTTTACTTTTTTGTGTTTTCTTTGTTCCTCCTACTCTCAAAATTTATCCATGGAACTGTGTGGACTATTTGTTGATGCTCTTTATTGCCAGCTCTATTCCATGGAACGAGTATATCATAGTTTATTTTTATATTCTTTTCTTGAGTCACATATGAGCTGTTTAAAGTTTGATTCTATTATGAATAAAGCTGTCATGAATATTTTGACATGATTCTTTCTGTGGATGTATATTTTCATTTATCTTTTGTATATATACCTAGCAGTAATATTGATGGGTCATAGAATAGACATAAATTTACCTTGGTAACAAACTGTCAAACAGTGTTGCAAAGGAACTGTATTATTTTCTACTCGCTCTCCTGACATATCAGTGTTGCACTTGCTCCGCATCACAGGAAGCAATTATATTTTATGCTTTTAAGTTAGGATTAAAAAAAGTTTCAGCAGTTTGTGAAAACAAACAGGGAAAATCAAGTTAGTTTTTTTATACACTCATCACTTTGTGCAGGGGCTCTTATTTTATTTATTTATTTATTCATTCATTTTAATTTCTTACATATAATTGGAAGCAACTGAAGAAGGAAAGATACAGAAGAAAATAATTACAAAATTATGTTTTATAATAAGTTTGTGATGAAAACATTTGACCCAGTGCTCTGAAATCTTAAACTTAGTTAGTAGATTCCATTCTCCATGGTACCCAAAAGGACATGTTTATAAATAAAGTTTTTTAGTGACTCAGTTACTTACATATTTAGAACTGTACTTTATAGGTACAGATGATTTAGAAGATAATGAATAAAAAGATGTAAAAATCAAGAAGGTGAGCCTTAATGCTTGCTGAGAATTTCATGGATCAGGGCAGGCATCAATCATTCAAACTCTCAGTAAGTCCCACATGAGTCATTCTATTTAAATAGGCAGAAAATTAAGTACTGTTTTTCTCAACTATTTTTCTCATGTAGTATGCCAGGCTTTCATAATAAAGGCATTACCTAACTTCTGTCCTGCCAGTATCAGGGGACATTTGTGAATATGCTTACTCCTATTTCCTAAGTCATGAATTTACTCCCACATTCCTGTTTAAATAATTAGGATGATATGGTGCAAAAATTGTGAAGACTTGTCAGTGCTCCCTTATTGGAGGAGTTATACCCCTTGAATGCAATATGATGCATTTTTTGTGAAGAATCAAAATTATGGCTATCATGCAGTTCAAGGCATGTAACTGTTGAATTTATAAATGTCTATTTTTCAACAGTATGATTGGAAGACTTCCAATTAAAAGGACAAGTAAATATCATCAAGAAAATAGGAGGAAACAATCACTATTCCTTAATGTCTCTTAACATCAATCAACTCAATTTCTCAATAAAAAGTCATAGACTATCAGACAGGATACATAAACAGGATCCAGCATTTTGCTGCAGCCACGAAACTCATCTCAGCAACAAAGACAGGCACTACCTCAGAGTAAAGGGTTAGAAAAAAACTGTCCAAACAAATGGTCCCAAGAAACAAGGTGGAGTGGCAACCCTAATATCGAATAAAATAGATTTTCAACTAAAAGTTATCAAAAAAGATAAAAAAGGACATATTTTACTCATCAAAGAAAAAACAAGATAAACTCTCAATCCTGAATATCTATGATCCAAATACAAGGTCACCCACATTCATCAAAGAAACTCTACTAATTCTCAAAGCATATTTTGCACCACACACAATCATATTGGACAGCTACAGCATACCACTCTCATCAATTGGTAGATTATGGAAGCAGAAACTCAACAGAGACACAGTCAAACTAACTGTAGTTATGAACAAAATGGATTTAGGAGACATCTATAGAATATTTCACTCTGAAACAAAAGAATATACCTTCTTCTCAGCAACTTTTCCAAAACTGATAATATATTCAGTTATAAAAGAAGCCTCAACAAATACAAGAACATTGAAATAATCTCATCTATCCTATCAGATCAACTTGGACTAAGTCTGGTCTTCTTTTTTATTTTTTTTAATTGAACAACTTTATTTAAAAAAAAAAAACAAAGATAAATGTGCAGATATTAAGCATTTTTGCATATAAGTATATGAATACATTTTTGTCAGTACTTTTTTTAAAAAGTATGCATTTAAGTCATATTAGTTACAATGAGCATAAAGTACATGTTTTGGCCTTTGTTTTTCTTTAACTTCATGTAGTCTGTGAGTTGTTTCTGGGGTGTTCAGAGCATTCTGGGGTTAGTATTCAATTATTAGTGACTGCATATTATGTCTGCTCTACACCTTACTCAGGATGATATACTCTAGATGAATCAATTTTCGTAAGAATTTCATAAAGTCATTGTTTCTGATAGCTGAGTAGTACTCCATGGTGTAAATATACCACAAATTTTGCATGCATTCATTTATTTAAGGACACCTGGGTTCTTTTCAGCTTCTGGCTTTTATAAATAGGGTTGCTATGAACATTGTGGTGCATGTGTCTTTGCTGTATGTTGGAGCTTCTCCTGGGTATAAGCCCAGAAGTAAATAAGTGAGTCTTCTTGTAGTACTATGTCCAATTTTCTGAGGAACCTTCAGACTGATTTCCAGAGTAGTTGTAACATTTTACAACCCCACCAATAGTGGAAAAGTGTTCCTCTTTCTCCGTATCCTGGCCACCATCTGACTGTTTGATCTTAGTCATCCTGGTTGGTGTGAGGGAATCTCAGGGTTGTTTAGATTTGCATTTCTGTGTTGGCTAATGATGTCGAGCACTTCCTTAGATACTTATCAGCCATTCCATATTCCTCAATTAAGAATTTTTTTATTTAGCTTTGTACCCCATATTTTAATAGGGTTGTTTGATTCTTTGGTGTCTCCATTCTTGATTTCTTTGTATACCTTAAATATTAGGCCTCTATCTGATGTGGGGTAAAGATCTTTTCCCAATATGTTGGCTGCTCTGTTGATTTCTTGACAGTATTCATATGTTACAGAAGCTTTTGAATCTCATTAA
Organism: Micromys minutus; assembly: GCF_963924665.1. Lineage (NCBI taxonomy): Eukaryota > Metazoa > Chordata > Mammalia > Rodentia > Muridae > Micromys > Micromys minutus. The sequence goes on from NC_137977.1 coordinate 14,786,330, forward strand.
TTCCTATTTGTTGATACCTTAGAGCATGAGCCATTGATGTTCTGTTCAGGAAATTTTTAACTGTTCCTATGTGTTCTAAGGTTTACCCTATTTTCTCTTCTACGAGTTTCAGTGTACCTGGTTTAATGTGGAGTGCTCATGGTCATCTCATTCTTAAGGGTGGGGAAAATTTCTTCTATTATTTTGTTGAAGATATTTGCTGTGCCTCTTAGTTGATATTCTTCACTCTCTTCTATTCCTGTTATCCTTAGGGTTGGACTTATCATTGCATCTTTTATCTCCTGGATATTTTGGATTTTTTTTTGTTTTTTGTTTTTTGTTTTTTTGTTTTTTTGTTTTTTGCATCTTCTCTCACTATTTTGTCTATGTTTTCCATGTTGTCTTCGGCCCCTGCAAACATAGGCCCTCAGGGTGGAAACCAAGTTCATATGGCTGAGTTTCTCCTCCCCTGAACCAATGGGGGATGCGCTTTCTGGGTGCTTGACCCAGACCTCTCTGTGCACCAGCGCAGTTTCACCAGGCCTGCGTCCCTGGATCTCTGCTGTTCCTGGTGATAAATGGCCTGAGCACCTGTTCTGTATGCATGGGCCCTTCCAGGTGGAAACTGAGTCCCTAGTGTGGAGTTCCTGCTCCACTCAACCAATGGGAGGGGCATGCTTTCTGTGGGCTCATCCCAGACCTCTCTGAGCCCCGGCTATTCGCAGCACAGTCTCTACAGTCCTACGTCCTTGGATCTCTTCTGTTCCTAGTCAAGTCTGGTCTTCAATAACAGCAAAATATCACATAAATCCCATATAAGCATGGAACTGGAACAATGCCCTACTCAATGATAACTTGGTCAAAGAACAAATAAAGAAAGAAATCAAAGACTTTAAATTTTCAACGAAAGTAAAGAGACAATGTACCCAAATGTATGAGATATAATAAAAGCAGTGTTATAATGAAAATGCTTTTAAGAATATCTCTGAGTACCTCAAAAAATACAAAAACAAAAACAAAAAAAAAAAAAAAAAACAAAAAAAAAACTGGACGGAGTACCCACTTGACAGCATACCTGAAAGCTATGGAACAAAAAGAATCAGTTACAACCAAGTGGAGGAGACAACGGGAAATAAAACTCGGAGCTGAAATCAACCAAATAGAAACAGACAGACAAAAACTACAAGATTTAACAAAACCAAGAGCTTGTTCTTTGGAAAAAATCGACATGATCAATAAACCCGTAGCTAGACTAACTAGAGAGCACCGAGTATAAAAATTAACAAAATCAGAAATGAAAAAAGAAGGCATAACAAAAGAAACTGGGAAATTTCTAGAAATCATCAGGCCCTACAACAAAATCTTGTACTAAACAAATCTAGAAAATCTAGAGGATACAGGCAATTTTCTGAGCAGATATTAGATACCAATGTTAAATCAGGATCAGATAAACTATCTAAACAGCCCCATAATACCAAAAGAAATAGAAACAATCATCAAATACTCTGAAAAAAATAGCCTAAGACCTAGATTTAGTGCAGAATTCTATCAGACCTTCATAGAAGACCGAATAGTAATACTCTCCAAACTATTTTGCACAGTAGAAACAAAGTAAATTGTACCCAGCTCAGTCTTTGAAGCAACAATTCTGCTCATTCCTAAACCAAGCAAACCCTAAATAAAAAGAGAACTTCAGACCATTTTTTCTCATGAACATTGATGCAAAATTACTCAATAAAATTTTTGCAACCTGAACCCAAGAATATATCAAAAGTTTCATTCCCCATGAACAACCTTCATCCCAGAGATGAAAGGATGGTTAAATATACAAAAATTCATAAATGTAGTATATAATCCACTATATAAACTAACACAAAGAAAAAAAAACAAATGATTATTTCTCTAGATGCTTAGAAGGCATTTAACAAAATTCAACACCCATTCATATTAAAAATCTTAGAAAGATCACAAATTCAAGGCTTATACTTAAACATAGTAAAAGCAATATACAGCAAATCAGGAACCAACATCAAACTAAATGGTTAGAAACTTGAATCAATCCCACTAATACCAGGAACTAGACAAGGCTGGAAACTCTCACCCTACCTATTCAAAGTAGTAGCAAAGAAACAGAAAAGAACTCACACACCAATGGTCACTTGATCTTTGATAAAGAAGTTTAAAACATTTAATAATAATAATAATAATAATAAAAAAAAAAAGACAGCCTCTTCAACAAATGGTGCTGGTTGTACTGGCAGTCAGCATGCAGAAGAGTGCAAATCCATCCTTTCTTATTTTTTTGTACAAAGCTCAAGTCCAAGTGGATCAAAGATCTCCACAATAAACCAGGCACATTGAAACTAATAGAACAGAAAGTGGGGAAGAGATTAGAACAAATAGGCACAGACAAAAAAAAATTCCTGAACAAAACACCAGTGGCTTATGTTCTAAGATCAAGAATTGATAAATGGGACGGCATAGAACTGCAAAGCCTCTGTAAAGCAAAGGACTATTTCAAACAGACAAAATGGCAACCATAATTGAGAAAAAGATCTTTACTAATCCTACATCTGATAGAGGACTAGTATCCAATATATACGAAGAATTCAAGAAGTTATACCCTAGAGAATCAAATAATGCTATTAAAAATGAGGTACAGAGCTAAACAAAGAAATCTCTACTAAAAAATATCAAATGGCTGAGAAGCACCTAAAGAAATGCTAAACAGCCCTAGTCATCAAGAATATACAAATCCAAACAACCATAAGGTGCTACCTCATACCATTAAAAATAACTAAGATAAAAATCTCAGGTGAGAGCAGATGCTGATGAGGATGTGGAGAAAGAAGAACACTCCTCCACTGTTAGTGAGATTTTAAGCAGGTACAACCAAACTGGAAATCAGTCTGGCAGTTTCTCAGAAAATTGGACATAGCAGTACCTAAGGACCCAGCTATGCCACTACTGAGCATATACCCAGAAGAATCTCCAACATCTAACAAGGATACATGCTCCACTATGTTCATAGCAGCCTTATTTATATTACACAAAAGCTGGTAAGATCCCAGATGTCCTCCAAAAAGGATTGGATACAGAAATAGTGGTACATTTACACAATAGAGTATTACTCGATTATTAAAAATATTCAATAATTTCAAGAAATTACTGGGCAAATGGATGGAACTTGAAGATATCCTGAGTGAGGTAACCCAGGCAAAAAAAAGTCATAATACGTAGTCACTGATAAGCAGATACTAGCCCCCAAAGCTTATAATACTCAAGAAGCCATCACAGAACTTATGAAACTCAAAGTGTAGGAATGCCAAAGAGTTTATGCATCAGTTCTTAAAACAAAGAACAAAACACTAATGGAAGGAAATAAAGTGACTAATAGAGGAGCAAGGATTAGAGAAAAGATCATTCAGAGACTGCTTCTCCTGGGCATCTACCCCATACACAGCCACTAAATCCAAGCCCTACTGCTGATGCCAGGTTGTTCTTACTGGCAAGAGCCTGATATAGATGCCTTCTCAGAGGCTCTGCCAGAACCATACTGATACAGAGGAGGATTCTTGCAGCTAAACCTCATACTGAACAGGAGGACCCCAATGAAGGAGCTAGACAAAGGAGGTTTTGAAATCCCATGGAAAAAACAAATGATCAACCAACCAAACCTTCCACAGTTCCCAATGACTAAAACACTCAACCTATGAGTGTGCATGGAGAGACCCATGGCCCCAGATGCATATGCAGTAGAGGATATAATTTTCTGATATCAATGGAAAGAGAGACCTTTGATGCAGCGAATGCTAGTTTTTCCAGTGTAGCAGAATGCCAAGGTGGGAGAGGGTAGTAGGGAGAGGAAGCACATTCATGGAGGCAATGGGAGGGGGATTGGGGGAAAAGGATATCATCTAAAATATAAATTCAGAAAATATTCAATAAAAAGTAGGACAAGATAACACAACTCGTTTATAATCAAAGAGACATGTAAATAATTTATTATATTATTTACTTATTTGCTTGTGTGGTACATGAGTGAGTTCTCACACACATGCATGCATTTGTATGTGCATGTGTGTATATATGCATGCATGCTTACAAATTTTAGTATGTTTCTATAACATATATGAATGACAGGTGATCGTTTATAGATGTTTCTACACTTTCTTTGTATGGGTTACAGGGATTAAATTTAGGTTGACAGGAATGAGCAAACACCTATATGCTGAGCCTTTGCTCTATCTTAAAAGATACCTTCTTTTGTACATTTCCATTGCTTGATATTGGAAGTAAAGGGTAAAATATGGTTCTATAATGTAATGGTACCATTACATGTGAACAAAGAAGGAAGTGTTACACTTGTGCTCTCAGTGCTTTTTGATTTAATAACTGAGCAATTAGCTAAGACAAAGTATGAACAGAAAGTGACTACAAAAAGTGACAGTGACTTTGGACCCAAAGAGGGTGGCAATGAAGGGTGTCCTCATGCTTTATTGATAAAGCCCACAAAACAGAGGAATTTCATAATACCCTGAAGGGAAGTGACTGAAGCAAGGGAAGCTAAGGGATATTTACTGTGGTTTATCAAAACCTATCATAAACAAAGGGCAACCATCTTTTAATTGAAAATATAAAAACATGTGAGACACAGGAGGTACAGTGGTATATGGTCCAAGTAAGCAGAAGGAGGGTAGGTAAGATGACTACTCAGGCAGCATGCACCTTCATCTCTGATTTCTAGAAACTATGTAATCATTGTATTAGGTTTTATCCAGATTCTAAAGTAGTGCATGAATGAACTGATTAAATTTTAAAAAATACTAATGACATCTATGTAGGCATTTATTTTATCTTAGGCATCAGACAGGACAGATCAGAAAGACTCTTGCAGAAACAGAGATAATGAAGCTACGTTTTAGAACATACAAGTTGGACCCATGAGCTTATTTATAGTCCTGTGCACACAGCAACACTAAAAGTTTGAGAACAGGAGCATTATATTTTGTGAGTGTACCTTTTGAGAAGTTTACATACCATAAAAGCAAAATAATGAAATATTAAGAGTAAGGAAGTTAATAGTTGGGTATAGACCTAATCCTTGTAGTGCATAGTCAACAAAAGTAGAGGTAGTGAACTGAACAACCCACTGCTGAGGTAATGTATTATCTTAGGGGCATTGACCTCACATCAAAAATCTCTTCCCACAAATATGACAATGTCCCACTAAAAGAATTTATATGACTATTATGAAGAATGAAAATAGATGTGTATGATGATATGGGAAGGACCAACATATTTTCTAAGAAAAGACATGTTCAATAATCAGGTTGCAGCAGGGTGGTAACCCTGGGGAGCGTCTGACTGTCCCATGGGCCATAAGTTGGCTCAAAATATATTTTACAGAGTTTTTCAATAATTTACAATGAGACTTCAATTTTATGAAAACTGCTCTGTTTTAAACATTTTAATTATGCTACTAATAGAGAAAAGATACAGAAACTTTAATTCTAAGATATCTGCAAATCTCTCTGTCATTCTTTGCTTTTCATTCTGTGTGAATGCATGTGCAGGTGCGTGTGTCTGTGCTTTAGTCCTTGAGAAAAGTTCTCTCACTGCTCCAGCAGCTGTCGGCATCTTTATGTTTCTACCTCCCCATATAGGGGTCACAGTATCACAGCATCTTAGCCTGTTCTATGGGTTTTGAGGATGAAACCCAGCTCCTCATGGCTGCAAGAGAGATGCACTGTATTTGCTTACATACACACACACACACACACACACACACACACACACACACACAGACACACACACCTCTAACAACTTATATCAACAATAAATCAACAACAAAATCTGACTACCTTGTTTTGTATCTCAAGCTACAAAATCTTGGAGAGGCCCTTAAAGCAGGTTGATGGGATATGAGGGAGCAGACATCACAAAGCAGCCTCAGCCTGCATTTTAAAAATAGGTAAGATCATTTCTTCCTTTTGAAGGTACTAACATTATCCCGACCCATGGCCAGTCTGAAACAAGCTGACAGTGAACTCCACAACCTTAAGGCATTAGCTGAGCTATTGTAGAATATATATCTACAGAGTAAAGACAAGACTTCACTTGACAGAAATATTTACATTAAGTATATTCAGAATTATTATTTACACTGGAGCACTGATGAATCAACCAATGACAATTTAATGAGAGTTTGCCATGTCTGTCCTTTAAGGCATATTTGCTCAACAGCCACAATGGGAGAAGAAGAACATCCTATGTCATTCTGTCTTGTCATACTAGATGTTCTGTCACTGATTAAAGCTCTGAATGTCCTCTTTAGTCACAAAAACATTTTATGGGGATAGCATTTCTGTCTTAATGGATGCATGCAATGAAATGAGTGCTAGCAGAGTGGACACTAAAAGACCCTTAGAGAGGCAGAGCTTGCCACTTCTCACCCACTAATGGCAGGCCCTCTCCAGCAGATATTGCTTTTCTGGGCAGAGCTGGTAGAGTCCTTTAAAATGCAGCTGTGTTGTTTGCCCCATCTAATGCAACAGAAGGTGCCCCACAGGGCCATGTTGCCTTTGTTACAAACACTGAGAAAATCACATCAGTAGCAAATGGACAGGTAAGTTCAGAAAGAAACCAATAATTTCTGACAGAGGTACCACCTGCACTGAATTTTCAAAGTTTATATGTATATTGCATTTGTCTAAATCTCCACACATAGGCACAACATATGCTGTTTATTTCTTCTATATATTGGTAATGCAGTTACTTAAGAAATTTATGTGATATGTGTATTCCTCACAATAAATTCTAGTAGCCTCCCACCTCGGTATGAATGCCAATTAGAGTTTAACACCAAGCTATGATACATGCAGGACAAAATAATTGTCCTCTTTAGAAAGAATTGGGAGAAAGGGGACTGAGTTACTGCAAATGGCATTTTATTCTATGTCTTTTGTCAACTTGAAGAAGGACCTAATTCATAAACTACATGGTAAGCACATTCAAATGTTCTAGGACTTTGCTCATGCTTCATGAAAACAGAGATCAGAGCTGGGAAACCAACTGTAAAATTAAAAGAACTAGATGTTGCCAATAAAGAGCATCATTTCAGGGAAATAAATTTGTTTCTGAGAAGTTGTTCTTGAATGCATGCTGGAGGTGCCCACAAGAAAATGAATTCAACTGAGAAACAAATTGATCTAGTTTTGATGTTTAGTGTGAAGAGTAAAACACAAACCAAAAAGTTACATCACTTAATGATGCCTTTTCTCTATAATGAGTCAATGGAAATCTCATTTTGAATTATTATCATTTAAAATCTTATGTACAAAATGGCCCAGAAATACAGCCACTGCACCAAGCTCTAGTTTTCATTAAGAACCTCATCAGAACGAGCCGATTCTACATAATATTTGCACAATCCCTTCAGCATCATATTTGGAGACTTTTTCACTAATATAAAGTATATTTCATGTAGAGAGGCAGTAAAATATGCAATTTGATGTTGTAGTTGTATTTTGAAATGTGTGATTTTATTGTTTGAAAGTGTTTTATGGAGACTCACAAAGGATAAAGGGACATAGCTTTGAAAATCAATTGTAAATTCTGTTACATGATTTCAAAAGTAACATGGAACTTTTATTAAAAGTGTGGGAGATAGTATGAGGGTGACATTTGCCACTCTCCCTACTTGAAAAAACAGTGCTCCTAGCTTGTACATTCAGTGCACACAGACATACTCAGTTCGAGGTCATCATTGGAAAGAGGAAAGGGACCATACAATCTTCATTACAAGGGGCCTCTTTTTTTTTCCTACATTCAAGACCCTGGGAATACTTCTTTCACATGCACATGTGAGTAGGAATTAGGAATTAGGCAACCAATTAGAAATCTCATTGATAAAAAAAAAAAAAACATGATTATCTTTGTCTTGGTATCCATAATTTTTTAAAAGTTTTATTTAGGAGTTGGATCTTGTGTTTTATTTCCAATCACATTGGCATATCAAATGATGATATTATTACACAAGTCATATTAGGAAAATTTACTGTTGATGCTTCATTTGTCTAGATTCCCCATTACGTCTAGAAGACAATGTGTAGAGGTAGATATCTGTGTCTTCTGGCTTTTACAGTCTATTTGCTTAATGTTCTATGATTTTGCCAAGTCTTGGGTGTAATGAGATTGTGTTGTAGATAGATCTCTTGTGGGTGTGAAGCCTAAGTTTTAGTTAGTTGTAGATCTCAGTAGTAGTATCCATCAGCTGAAAAATAAAAGACATTATTTTAATGAGGCGTGAGAGTTACATGTATCTGTGGATACAAGAAAAATACCTTTAAGAAAATTAGAAATTTTGTTCCTTTAAAAAGAGCAGTCAATTGTTTTTTCTTTTGTGGGCATTTTATTTCTCCAGACAGTGGTAGTTTTCTAGGTTTTTAAAACAGATAGAAATTCTTTCCTATTGATATTGTATTAAGTCCAAGTAGACAGCTGGTGGTTATCTCAAGTGAGATTATATTGGCTGACCAAGATATTACTGTAGCACACCAGGTTTATGGCTGAGGAAGTCTGTGGATTGCTTTTCTAAATTTTCATTTACTTTTAAAAATTATTTTATACAGTGTATTTTGATTATGTTTTTCCTCTTCAATGCCTCCCAATAACAATCCACTTTCCTAATACAGCACCTTCATGCTCTCACCCAAAAATTTCTTTAAATAGTATGACTAAGATAAAAAACAAACAAAAATTACAAACAAAAACAAACAATTCTAAATCAAACTAAATGAAACAAAAGTCTTCATAGATTTGGAAAGAATATTTTGCAAGTATTTCTTTAACTACAAGTATCAATTAAAAATAGCATTTTTGTTAGAAGTGAGAATTTTCATACTCTTTGCCCATTTCCTAACTTTTATTTGCCTCTTCTAATTAAGAATAATAAAAACCTGGGCATAACCATAGATGGTAGAAAACAAATTTATTGGGGTTTTGTAGATTTTAGTTGTTTGTTTGTTTCTTACTGTTTTGGGAAACTTTTCAAAATTCTACTGTTATTTTACTTATTGTTTCCACTTTTAGCTCTTCATTTAGAGTTTTTTTTTTTTGTATGCATGTGTTTATTGCTTTAAATATTACTTATTATTCTCTTGTTTTGTTTACCTATTTGCATTCTAAAGAAAGTGAGAGAAGCGTTGTATAGATGGGAAGGTTAAGAAATTTGATAGGAGAATGTGGTCTAAATATATTGTATATAAACACTTTTTAATCATAAAATAAAACAGGAGAGCTTAGCATATTAGGTCATTTCTTTATTCCCACCACTCAGGAGGCAGAGATGGACATATGTTTCTCTGCACAAGGGTAGCCTTGTCTACCTATTGAACTTCATGCCAGCTAAGACTATTTAGTAAGACAATGAAACTCAAACATGTATAAACAGTCACCTTGGATGCTTGCAGAAAAGCTTCTGCAACAACACACCTAGTTACAACATATCTGAAACCCTCTATTAGCCCTCATAACTCAAGTCTTCCATTTCTTTAGCCCAGCTTTGCCTTTACCTCTCAAATGTGTGTGGGTTTGTGCCAGAAACTAAACAACATTATTCTGTGTTGTTTCTATTCCTGCTTAATTATTGGTGGCTAAAATCTGTCTATTCCAGGATTAGCATTTTGTGAAACCAACCACAAATTGGTTTACATATTTAGAAATTGCCCTGCATACAGCAATACATTTTCAATATCTATGTCTCTTTTGAAGTGGTATTTCCTTGAATATTTTTTGGAGAGGTATTCAAATAGTAAAAAATTTTGCTGAAATTAATTCTCAATTACCTGTATGTTTGCATATTGTAGGGACTATTTTCAGCTTCTGTTTCCCTTCCTCCATTTTGTTGTCCATCTGTCAAAGTTCACTGGAGCCAAGAGCTCATGGTTTTATAATGAATTTTCTAATTAGGTCCATAAAATAAAACAACAATAAAAATTACCTGGCAGAAACAACAAAAATATCAAGTATGTTATTTAAAAAATCAGTATTCAAGATTCAGTCATAAGCACACAAGCCTTTAAGTGTTTTTTTTTTTTTTTTTGTTTTTCTTTAATTTTCATTTAATTAAAGTAAAAAAAAAAGGTTATCATGTCATAACAAAGACAGAAAATCTCTAAACAACTGTATCTTTCAATTTGTAGCCAGAAATATGCTGGACAAAGTGGAAATTAATAACTTCTTGTGGTCCTCAAATATCTGAGGGGGTAGAGCAATGAAATAATGAAGCAAGATGGAGAAGACAGATGAAAATATACACTATTCCTGAGAATTAGTACCCTGAGTCAGAATGCACCTAATGTCATGATATCAAGGAAGCCCATTATATAAAGATATAGGGAAAATAGCTAAAAGTTAAATGCAAACTATTGTGAGATGTGGGGCCAGTGTGTGTTATAAATCATACTGTAGTTCACATAGTACTACACTATTTCACCCCCAAACACCCATATCTCTCTACTAAAAAGGCTGGAAATTGTCTTTAAAATGTCCCCATGTTATCCATAGAAGAAAAGAAGCCGCATATTGCCAAGACTCTGACAAGTCTCCTCTCCACATCCAAGGAATAACATCATTAGTTAAGAATACCACCACATTTTATTGTTTATGCACACTGAAGAAAGCAATGGGAAAACATGGCTTGACATAAATGTTTCTCAAAGATATCTATCTGTATGTATCTCTCTTTCTCCCTAGGAAGAAAAGGACAAAAAAAAAAGTACACCCTAAAGACTCTCAAATTGAGAAATAAGAGAATACAAGTGGAGCCAGATAGAAGCCATTGAAAGGACCACAAAATAAATAAAACTAGTGAAACAATACAAAATATATTTGATTTCTTGTCTCCAATAAACTAAAGCTCTAAGATATTGACCTTTCTATAGCCTTAAAATGTTGCTGTGCTTTCATAGAAGCTAAACTAAAGAATGGAATGGGCCAACAAAGACACTTAAAGATCTTCCTCATCTATTGTCAATCAAGAAAAAAATGCATTGTAGGAAACAGGACAATACTTATAGCTTCATGCCATTGGAGAAGCCATTGAGGGAAAGGAAAGAAAATATCTGCCTTTGTATATTTTCAAGAACAAATGAGAAGAATTAAGCATCATATCAAAATGAGAAGACTTGAGAGTCATACAAAACAGGTTCTGAATGCATTTTTAAAGGAAGGCTTAAGCATAATGTGAACAACCATGCTTATTCAAAGATTATCAGACTAGGAAGCATCAGGAAAAAACTATATCTATAATATATCTTGGACCATGAAAAATATAGGGACTCACTGAAGAATGAAAACAAGAAGTCCAAAAACCATATAGTGAAAAGAATTTGCTGTTACCAGGTAAATCTGAAGACTCCAATGTATAGAGCTTCTTAATGTCAAAAATAAATATTAGTCTCAGCCTAGTATAGAACTACATTAACAAACTACTGACTACAAAGATCCAGCAAAGGACAGGGATTGTCAACTAAAAATTTAAGGTTAACATATCTTGTCATCTTTTTGCAACAGGTAGGAAACATTACCAAAAAGACAATTAAAGGTATCCGATAGTAGGGCAGAGTCTCAGGTGATATATTTAAAACACTATTTCTACACATGAGACACATATAATTTTACAAGGGAGTGAGGAATAGGAGCAGGAAGATAATCCAGGAAGCCTGAGTCTCCTAGTTATGTCAGATAATAAATTTACAAAATTTCACCCACTTGATTGTTTAAACATGACCTAAATAAAAATAACAATAATAGACATGCCAACATGGATGAGGAAAGCTCAAGATTCCTCAATTCTAGATACAGGCACCTAAGGAATACTGATGTAGGAGACATAACCGCCCCATAGTACAGCATATCAATCAGCTATCCAATATCAAATTGCAGTCTATGAATGCATATATGCTAGTAACTTAATTTAGACTGAGAAAGTTGTAGTAATGTATTTAGGAATATATATTCATTTTTGTGTAAAGTGTGTGTATGCATGTATGTATGTGTGTGAGAGTGTGTGTAAAAGAATAATTTAAAAAACTGAAGATATACATTTGAAAGAAACAAAGGTTTTTCCATATACACGGAAGGACCTGAAGGAATGGAAGAGAAAGAAAAAAATTATGTAATTATAATATCATAAACAAAACTAGTTTAAAAAGAAAAGGAAAACAAACAATAAAAAATAACAAGAACAATCTGAAAAAATAATGTAGAACAAATATCAGACAATACACTATACTCAAAGTCCAAGAAAGTAAATGGAAGATAACTTCAGTAATTTGGAATTGGATAACCTTCTAGGGGGTGGTTCTTGAAAAAGGCCTATTTTTATCTTAGGAGTCATTAATTGACAGTAGCTCTTCAGCTCTGGGTCAAGACGATTTTTTCTACTTACTTTAATATGTAGATGGGTATTGTCCTTATTAATTGGTTAGACAACCATATTGTTGAGTTTCATGGGTCTTCCTTTTTGCAATTTTCAAATACATTTTTTTCCAAGGATGCCCTATTTTTGTGGATCTTACAATATTTCCGTCCCTACTTTGGAATGTTCCCTCATCCTTCAATGGAGGAGCTCTCCCATAGATATGCTAATTTAATTTGGGACTCTATGGTCAGATGTTCTCTGTATTTTGGTCTGTTGTGGATTTCTGCAATAGCCTTCCAAAGATTGAGAGCCAACTTGCTTTATAAGGGAGAGTGAAAAACATAAATTTATGTACAGGTATTAAATAACTATGTAGAATAAAGAAAAAGAAGAGGTTATTGGCCACCTGGAACAGCAGAGATCCAGGGACACAGGACTAGTGAGACTGTGCTGTGAGTAGCCAGAGCACAGAGAGGTCTAAGCTGAGCACCTGGAAAATGAGGCCCTCCAGTTCAGTGGAGCAGGAACTCTAGCATGGACAATCAGGATCCACCCGAAAAGCCCTGGCTCAAAGTCTAGGCACAAGCGCACAGTAAGGTAAGCGCACTCCCTTTGCTAGTGGGAGCTAGGGTTTGCCTAGGAAAGGCAGTGCTTCAAGTTCAACTCTACGGACCCTCTAAAACCTAGAATAGAGAGGAGTCTAACAAAGGCTCAGAGAGAGCAATTCAGGAGTCCTCAGAGAGCAGAAAGTACTGTGCTGCTATTGAGAAAAGCGTCCATAGTGGCTTATAAGAAGATATAGGTCCCTGCTCAGTACTCAGGACCTGTGGGCATAGAGCTGAGATACCAGAACAGCCTCACAAGAATTCTCACATTTGAGCCCACAAAGACAGAGCTGAGTCACTGCTAAAAGAACTCACTGCTTGCCTATCAAAAGTTTTAGACTCAGAATCAGTTTTCTTCCTGAAACCTCAGGCCCTCAGGTACATGGGAGAGATGGGTTAAAATCATGGACAACAAGACCAAGTATAAGCACAGGCAAGAAATGGCAAGAGGAAAGCAAAAAACTTAAGCAATGGAAACCAAGACAACCTGGCAACATCAGAACCCAGCTCCACCATCACAGCAAGCAATGGAATGCCAAACACTGCAGAATTCCAGGCTACATCCTGTTTTACATGTAATTTTTGCTCATTGTAACTAGTAAGACCTTAAAACAGAGTATAAAACCTTAAAAAAAAGAAAAAAAAGCCAAGCACTGACACAATTGTATTTGTACATATTTATGCAAAAATGTTTAAATTTTTTTCTTTTATCTTTGTTTTTTAAAATAAAGATAAAAAAAGAAAGAAAGAAAAAAGAAGATTCGGACCCGAAATCATAACTCAAGATGATGATGGAGATCTTTGAGAAGAGCACAAAGAACTCACTTAAGAACAGGAGGACAACCATGAACAAATAGAAGCTTATAAAGAAGAAACATGATAAACACTCAAAGAAATCAAAGAACTACAGGAAAACAAAAACAAAGAGATAAAGGAATTGAAAATGGAAACAGAAACAATAAATAAAACACTAAAAGAGACAACCCTGGAGGTGGAAAACCAAAAAAAGAAATCAGTAGTCACAGATGCAAGCATCTCCAACAGACTACAAGAGATGGAAGAGAGAATCTCAGGGGCTGAAGACTACATTGAAACCATAGACAAAACAGTCAGAGAAGATGCAAAATCCAAAAAAATCCTAACCCAAAATGTCCAGGAGTTTCCGGACACAATGAGAAAACCAAAACTAAGGATGATAGGAATAGAAGAGGGCAAAGAATATCAATAAGAGGCACGGTAAATATTTTCAAAAAAATCATGGAAGAAAACTTCTCCACCCTTAAGAGTGAGATGACCATGAGCATAAAAGAAGTCTACAGAATTCCAAATAGAGTGGACCAGAAAGAAATTCTTCCTGACACATAATAATGAAAATACCAAGTCTTCCAAACAAAGAAGACTAAAAGCAGTAAGGGAAAATGGTCATGTAACATATTAAGGCAGGCCAATCAGATTTACACCTGACTTTTCAACAGAGGCAATGAAAGCTAGAAGATCCTAGACAGACATCGAATAGACCCTAAGAGAACACAAGTATCAGCCCAGGATGCTATACCCTGCTAAACTCTCAATCACCATAGATGGACAGATCAAGATATTCCAGGACAAAAGTAAAATTATACAATATCTGACCAAAAATATAGCACTACAAAGAATAATAGGTGAAAAACACAATATAAGGAGTGAATCTACATCCTAGTAAAAACAAGAAAATAATTAAGCAAGAAATCCAAAAGAAGAAATACATACAGACACAATTCTACCTCTAAAAGCAAAATATAACAGGAAACAGTAACCACTATTCCTTAATATTTGTTAACATAAATTGAATCAATTCCCCAATAAAAAGACATAGGCTATCAGACTGGATATATAAATAGAATCCAGCATTTTGCTGCATACAGGAAACTTATCTCAGAGACAAATACAGACACTATCTCAGAGTAAAAGGTTGGGGTAGAACCTTTCAAGACAATGGCCCCAAGAAACAAGCTGGAGTAGACATTCTAAAATCGAAGACATTAGATTTTCAAAAAAGATAAGGAAGGACACTTTTTTTTTTTAATTACAAAAAAAAAAAAAAAAATTATCAGGAGGAATTCTCAATCCTTAACATATATGCTCCAAATACAAGATAACCCATATTCATAAAAGAAACTCTACTAAAGCTCAAAAAATATATTGTACCCCACACAATAATTGTGGGAGACATCAACATGACACTTTTACCAATGGACAGATCATGGAAGCAGAAAGTGAACAAGGATGCAGTGAAACTAGTAGAAGTTATGAACGAATTTGAATTAATAGACATCTACAGAACATTTCACCCTGAAACAAAAGAATACACCTTCTTCTCAATACCTCATGGCACCTTCTCTACAATTGACCATAAAATTG
This sequence comes from Micromys minutus, assembly GCF_963924665.1. Lineage (NCBI taxonomy): Eukaryota > Metazoa > Chordata > Mammalia > Rodentia > Muridae > Micromys > Micromys minutus. Next base: position 14,801,741 of record NC_137977.1, read on the forward strand.
GTCACAAAAGAAGCCTCAATAGATATAAGAAGATTGAAATACTCCCATGCTTCCTATCAGATCACCATGGACTAAGGTTGGTCTTTAATAACATCCAAGACAACAAAAAGCCCATATACACATGGAAACTAAACAATGCTCTATTATATGATAGCATGGTCAAAGAAGAAATAAAGAAAGAAATTAAGGATTTTCTAGAATTTAATGAAAATAAAAACACAACATAGCCAAAACTATGGGATGCCATGAAATCAGTACTAAAGAAAAACTCATAGCTTTGAGTGCCTCCAAAAAGAAACTAGAGAGAGCATACACTAGCAACTTGACAACACAGTTGAAAGGTCTAGAACAAAAGGAAGCAGATACACCCAAGAGGAGTAGACGGCAAGAAATAATCAAACTCAGAGCAGAAATTGGCCAAATAGAAACAACAACAACAAAAAAAAAAAAAAAAACATTCAAAGAATGAATAAAACCAACAGCTGGTTCCTTAAAAACTTAAAAAATTGATAAACCCTTAGCCAGAGTAACTAGAGGGCAAAGAGAGAGTATCCACATTAACAAAACCAGAAATGAATGTTTAGACATACATAACAACTGAAACTGAGAAAATTCAACAAATCATCAGATTCGACTACAAAAGCCTATACTTAACGAAGCTTGAAAACTTGGAGAAAATGGATGAATTCCTAGACAGATTCAAGATACAAAATTTAACCAGAACCAAGTAAACCATGAAAATAACCACAGAACACCTAAAGAAATAGAAGCATTCATCAAAGCCTCCCAACCTAAAAGAGCCCATGTCCAGGTGAGTTCAGTGCAGAATTCTACCAGAAATTGATGGAAGGAATAATAACAATATTCTTCAAACTATTCCAAAAATTAGAATCAGATGGAACACCTTTTTTGAAGCCACAATAACCCTCATTCATAAACCACATGGAGACTCAACAAGGAAAGAGAACTTCACAACAATTGCCTTTATAAATATTGATACTAAAATATTCAATAAAATTCTTGCAAACCAAATCCAATTACACATAAAAATGATCATTCAACATGATCAAGGAGACTGCATCCCTCGGATGCAGGGGGTGTGTAATATATGGAAATCCATCAATGTAATCTACCATATAAACAACCTGAAAAAAAAATAAAACAAAAAACACATGGTCATCTCACTTGATGTTGATTTGAAAAAATTCAACACCCTTTCTTGTTAAAAGTCTTGGAAAGTACAGGAATTCAAGGCCCAAACCTAAACATAATGAAAGTAATATACGGCAAAAGAATAGACAACATCAAACTTAATGCTGAGAAACTTAAAGCAATCCCACTAAAATCAGGTACTATACAAGGCTGCTAACTTTCTCCCTACATATCCAACATAGTACTTGAAGTCCTGGATGGAGCAATTACAGAACAAAAGAAAATCAAAGGGATAGGAATCAAAAAAGAAGAAGTAAAAATGTCACTATTTGCAGATGACATGATAGTATACACAAGTGACCCCAAATATTCCATCAGAGAACCTCCACAACTCATAAACAATTTCAGCAAACAATTCATTAATGTGGTTGAATAGAAAATTAACACAAACAAATCAGTACCCTTCCTCTACTCAAAGGACAAACATGTGGAGAAAGAAATTAGGGAGACAAGGCCCTTCACAATAGTCACAAACAATATGACATACCTTGGTGTGACTCTAACTAAGCAAGTGAAGAACCTGTATGACAAGAACTTCAAATCTCTGAAGAAGGAAATCAAAAAAGATCTCAGAAGATGGAAAGATCTCCTATGTTCATGGATTGGAAGGATCAACACTATGAAAATGGCCAACTTACCAAAAGCAATCTACAGATTCAATGCAATCCCCATTAATTTCCAATGCAATTCTTCATAGAGTTGGAAAGAGCAATATGAAATTTCATCTGGAATAACAAAAAAATAGAATATTGAAATCCATCCTCAACAACAAGAAAGCATCTGTGGGGCAGAACAAAGAGCGGCCCATCTGCCACTCGGATCAGCAACTCCTAAGCTTTAAAGACTGGTGAGTAGGAGATGCAGGCAGCCAGGTAGAAGAGGGATCTCTGTGAAGTGCACACAGTAAGCATACCCCCAGGCCTGCCTGATCCAGGGAGCAGGAACACAACTTTGGAAATTTGATTTCACGCAGCGGCGACTTCAGGGTGCAGAACAAAGAGTGGCCCATCTGCCACTCGGATCAGCAACTCCTAAAGCTTTAAAGACTAGTGAGTAGGAGGTCTGGGCAGCCAGGGAGCAGAGGGATCTCTGCGGAGTGCGCACAGTAAGCGCACCCACAGGCCTGCCTGATCCAGGGACCACAAATACAACTTTGGAACTTCTGTTTCCACCCTGCGGCAACCTCAGGGCGCAGAACAAGGCTTGGCCAATCTGACACCTGGACAGTGGAGATCCAGGGACACAGACCAGATACAAGGGAAAGGCAAGAACATATCACTGACAACAAAATGGCAAGAGGAAAGCGAAAGAGTATGTCTGAAGGAAACAAAGAGAACCTGGCAATACCAGAACAGAGCTCTCCCATAACAGCAAACATTGGAATGCCAAACACTCCAGAAAAAGAAGACACAGACCTGAAGTCATACCTCAAGAAGCTGATAGAGATACTTAAACAAGAACGGGAGGAAAAGCAAAAAGATTCAGATGCTTTCAAAGAGGAAAAAGAAAAACACTAAAAGAACTCAAAGAACTAGAGGAAAACGGAACCAAAGAGATGAGGGAATTTAAAACAGAAATTGACACAATAAAGAAAACACTAAAAGAGATAACCCTAGAGGTAGAACACCTCAAAAAGAAATCAGGAGTCACAGAAGCAAGCATTTCCAAGAGACTACAAGAGACTGAAGAGTGAATCTCGGGGGCAGAAGACAACATTGCAAACATAGACAAAACAGCCAGAGAAGATGCAAAAAACAAAAAGCTCCTAACCCAAAATATCCAGGAAATCTAGTACAAAATGAGAAGACCGAACCTAAGGATAATAAGATAGAAGAGGGAGAAGAGTATCAACTAAGAGGCACAGTAAATATCTTCAACAAAATCGTAGAAGAAAACTTCCCTACCCTCAAGAATGAGATGACCACAAGCATAAAAGAAGCCTTCAGAACTCCAAATAGGTTGGACAAGAAAAGAAATACCTCCCAACACATAATAGTCAAAACACCAAGTGAGCAAAGCAAAGAAAGAATACTAAAAGCAGTAAGAGAAAAAGGTCAGGTAACATATAAAGGCAGGCCAATCCGAATCACACCCGATTTCTCAACAGAGACTATGAAAGCTAGAAGAGACTGGACAGACACCATGCATAACCTAAGAGAGCACAAGTGCCAGCCCAAGCTGCTATACCCAGCAAAACTATCAATCACCATAGATGGAGAGATGAAGATATTTCAAGACAAATCAAAATTTACACAATATCAGACCACAAACCCAGCACTACAAAGAATTATAAGTGGAAAACCCAATACAATTAGGGAAAATACAGCCTAGTGAAAACAAGAAAACTCCTAAACAAGAAAACTAAAAGAAGAAAAAGACACAGACACAACTCAACCCACAAAGGCAATAATGGCAGGAAACAGAAACAACTATTCCTTGATATCTCTTAACATAAATGGACTCAACTCCCCAATAAAGAGACATAGGCTATCAGACTGAATACATAAAAAATCCAGCCTTTTGCCGAATACAGGAAACTCATCTCAGAGACAAAGACAGACACTATCTCAGAGTAAAAGGGTGCAAAAAAACTTCCAACAAACAGCTCCAAGAAGCAAGCTGGAGTGGCTATTCTAATATCGAATAAAGTAAATTTCCAACCAAAAGTTATCAAAAAAGATAAGTAAGGACACTTTTTAATCATTACCAGGGAAATCTGTCAGGAGGAACTCTCAATTCTTAACATATAGGCTCCAAATAAAAAAGCACCCACATTCATAAAAAAAAAAAAAAACCCTACTAAAGCTCAAAAAATACATTTCACCCCACACAATAATAGTGGGAGACTTTAATACCCCACTCTCACCAATGGACTGATCATGGAAACAAAAACTGAACAAGTACACTGCAAAACTAGAAGAGATTTTGGACCAACTAGAATTAATAGATATATGTAGAACATGTCATCCTAAAGTAAAAGAATACACCTTCTTCTCACCACCCCATGGCACCTTCTCGAAAATTGACTACATAATTGGACACAGAACGAGCCTCAATCGATAAAAGAAGATTAAAATACTCCCATGCATCCTCTCAGATCACCATGGTCTATGGCTGGTCTTTAACAACAACAAAGTCAACAATAAGCCTACATACATATGGAAACTAAATAATGCTGTGTTAAACTATAGCAGGGCTAAAGAAGAAATAAAAAAAGAAATTAAGGACTTTCTGGAATTCAACGAAAATGAAAACACAAGATACCCAAACCAATGGGATGCAATGAAAGCAATACTGAGAGGAAAACTCATAGCCCTAAGTGCTTCCAAAAAGAAACTGGAGAGAGCTTACATCAGCAACCTGACAGCACAGCTAAAAGCCCTAGAACAAAAGGAAGAAGATATACCCAAGGAGAGTAGACGGCAAGAAATCAAAATTAGGGCAGAAATAGAACAAATAGAAACAAAAAGAACCATTGAAAAAAATCAACAAAACCAAGAGTTGGTTTTTTGAGAAAATCAACAAGATTGATAAACCCCTAGCCAGACTAACTAGAGGGCAAAGAGAGAGTATACAAATTAACAAAATCAGAAAGGAAAGTGGAGACATAACAACTTAAACTGAGGAAATTCAAGAAATCATCAGATCCTACTACAAAAATTCATACTCCATAAAATTGGAAAATCTGGAGGAAATGGACGAATTCCTAGACAGATACAAGATCCAAAGTTAAACCAGGACCAAGTAAATCATCTAAATAACCCTATACCACCTAAAGAAATAAAAGAAGTCATCAAAAGCCTCTCAATCAAAAAAAGCCCAGTTCTGGAGGGGTTCAGTGCAGAATTTTATCAGACATTTATTGCGGATATAACACCAATACTCTTCAAATTATTCCAAAAGATAGAATCAGATGGAATACTACCCAACTCATTTTTTAAGGCTACAATAACCCTTGTACCTAAACCACACAACGACCCTACAAGGAAAGAGATCTTCAGACCAATCTCACTTATGAACATTGATGCAAAAATACACAACAAAATCCTTGCAAACCAAATCCAAGAACACAAAAAAATGATCATTCATCATGACCAAGTAGGTTTCATCCCTGGGACGCAGGAATGGTTTAATATAAGGAAATCCATCAACGCAATACACCATATAAACAAACTGAAAGAACAAAATCACATGGTCATCTCACTAGATGCTGAGAAATCATTTGACAAAACTCAACACCCCTTCATGTTAAAAGTCCTAGAAAGAACAGAAATCCAAGGTCCATACTTAAACATAATAAAAGCAATATACAGCAAACCAACAGCCAACATCAAACTTAATGTTGAGAAACTTTAAGTGGCAATCCCACTAAAAGCAGGGACTCGACAGTGCTTCCCACTCTCCCCCTACCTATTCAACATAGTACTGGAAGTCCTAGCTAAAGCAATTAGACAGCAAAAGGAGATCAAGGGGATACAAATCTGAAAGGAAGAGATAAAAACATAACAGATGCTGGCGAGATTGCAGAGAAAGTGGAACCCTTCTCCACTGTTGGTGGTGTTGCAAACTAATACAACCACTCTGGAAATCAGTCTGGCGATACCTCAGAAAATTGGACATAATACTACCTGAAGACCCAGCTATTCCACTTCTGGGCATATACCCCAGAGACACCTTAGTACACAACAAAGATATATGCACCACAATGTTCATAGCAGCTCTATTTATAATAGCCAGAAGCTGGAAAGAACCCAGATGTCCTTCAGAAGATGAATGGATATAAAAATTGTGGTACATTTTCACAATGGAATACTACTCAGCCACCAGAAACAATGACTTGACCAAATTCTTAAGAAAATGGCTGCATCTAAGGAATATCATTCTGAGTGACATAACCCAGTCACAAAAGAACTGACATAATATGCAGTCACTGATAGTGGGATGCTAAACCCAGAGGCTCGCACTGACCCAGAAACAACTCACAGACTGTATGAAGTCCAAAAAATAAAGAAAACAAAACAAAACAAAACAAAAAAAAAATCTTTATACAACAAGAAAACGTTGACTATTTCCATGTTACATTTTGTTTTACATGTACTTTATGCTCATTGTAACTATTAAGTTTTCAATGCATACTGTCAAACCTTTAAAATATCAAGTACTGACTAAAAATATATATTCATACAGTTTCATGTAAAAATTATTTTAAAATCTGAAAAAAAGTACTAACAAAAATATATTGTATAATTTTACACAAAAAAATGCTTAAAATCTTTACATTTATCTTTGTTTTGTAAAATAAAGTTTATAAAATAAAGGAGAAGAATACATCTGTGGAAATCACCATCCCTGACTTCAAGCTATATTACAAGGCAATTGTGTTAAAAACCACATGGTACTGGTACACAGATAGGCATGTGGATCAATGGAATAGAATAGAACATCCATAAATGAACCCTCACACATATTGACTCTTTATTTTTGACAAAGGAGCTATAAATATTCAATGGAAAAAGGACAGCTTCTTCAACAATGGTATTGGTTCAACTGGCACTCAGCATACAAAAGAATGAAAATAGACCCTTTCTTATCTCCTTGTACAAAGCTCAAGTGCAAGTGGATCAAAGATCTCCACATTAAACCAGGTACACTGAAACTATTAGAAGAGAATGTAGGGAAAACCTTAGAACACATAGACACAGGGGAATAATTTCCTGAACAGAAGAACAATGGCTAGTGTTCTATGGTCAAAGATTGATAAATGGGACTTAATGATATTGCAATGTTTCTGTAAGACTAAGGATACTGTAAAGAAAACAAAATGGCAGGTAACATATTGGGAAAAGATCATTACCAACCCCACATCTGATAGAGGCCTAATATCCAAGGTATACAACATACTCAAGAAGTTAGACACCACCTTGTACAAAGCTCAAGTGCAAGTGGATCAAGATCTCCACATTAAACCAGGTACACTGAAACTATTAGATGAGAAAGTAGGGAAAACCTTAGAACACAGAGGCACAGGAGAAAATTTCCTGAACAGAAGACCAATGGCTAGTGCTCTAAGGTCAAAGATTCACAAATGGGACTTAATGAGATTACAAAGTTTCTGTAAGGCTAAAGACACTGTCATGAAAACAAAATTGCAGCCAACAGAGTGGGAGAAGATCTTTTCCAACCCAAATCAGATAGAGGCCTAATATCCAAGATATACAAAGAACTCAAGAAGCTAGACACCAGAGAATCAAACAACACTATTAAAAAAATGGGCTACAGAGCTAAACAAAAAGTTTTCAATTGAGGAATATCAAATGGATGAGAAGTATGTAAGGACATGCTCAACATCATTAGCCATCAGGGAAATGCAAATCAAAACAACCCTGAGATTCCACCTCACACCAGTCAGATTGGCCAAGATCAAAAATTCAGATGACAGCAGATGCTAGTGCGGATATGGAGAAAGAGAAACACTTCTCCACTGTTGATGGGGTTGTAAGCTGGTATAACCACCACGGAAACCAGTCTGGTGATTCCTCAGAAAATTGGGAATAGTACTACCTGAAGACCCAGTTATTCCACTTCTGGTCATTTACCCCAGAGTTGGTACAGCATACAAGAAAGACACATGCACCACAAAGTTCATAGCAGCTCTAATTATAATAGCCATAATCTGGAAAGAATCCAGATGTCTTTCAGTAGATGAATGGGTACAAAAATTGTGGTACATTTAAACAATGGAATACTAATCCACTATCAGAAACAATGATCTTATGAAATTCTTAAGAAAATGGATGTACTTAGAGAATATTATCCTGACTGAGGTTGCCCAGACACAAAAGAACAGACATAATATGCAGTCACTGATAATTGGATACTAATCCCAGAAAGCTCTGAACACCCCAGAAACAACTCACATGCTGTGTGAAGCTCAAGAAAAACAAAGGCACATATATATGCCTTTTTAGAAAAAAAATATGTAGCACCCACTCAGAGTGTGCTACACCCAACCTTAAATCATTAATAATCCAAGAGCTAAGATAATAGCCTTGTGGCAGTTTTTGGTATTCACAGATTATGCTTACCCTATACTCAACAAGTAATGTGTTTCCATGTTACGTTCTGTCCTACGTATACGTCAAGATTGTGGTAACTAGTCGGATTTCAATGCATGCTATCAAACCTCTGAAACAATTACATTTTGACAAAAATATTCATATAATGTCATTCCAAAATGCTTTTAAAAGTCATTTTATATATCCCTCCTTTTTATTTAAATAAAGTGCTTAGAAAAAAAGAGATTATCAATTTGAGAAGGGTAACAGTGACATATAAGGAGTTTAAAAATAAAAGAGAAATAGAAATTATATAAGTATAGAAATTTGTACAACATCCCAAAAGTAAAATATTTATGTCTGTAAGTATTAAATTAAAGCTGCTAAATGCCTATAGTACAGAATGAAGGAAACTGTACTTTCAGAGAAAATAATAATATATATATATGTGTGTGTGTGTGTGTGTGTGTGTGTGTGTGTGTGTGTTTGATAGTCATAGAAATTAAATCAATCAGCAATCATAAGAGATGAATAAAATAATTCTTTAATATCAGTGTGTTGGCACTGAAGAATGCATCAATACCAATTTGAAAGTGTCAAATTAGTATATTTGAAAGACAAAAATAAAAATAAATATGTGATAAAATTAGTGAGACCTAAACACATATACATTGCTATAGCAACAGTAAAGAGGCTAGGCATATACACACACACACACACACACACACACACACACACACACACACACACACACTACATATATGCAGAGAGACACACACACTCAAATGTAAGCACTCATGAACACAAAAACACATTAGGATATGTGAAATATTCTAATATGAACAGAAGAAATAAGTCTATAGTTGAATGTCACAGTATAGTTCAAATATGCAGAGGAATAATCGAATTGATATGAATACATTATGCATGGAACAGGGATAGACTAATTAAAATAAAATTTAACAATTAATACATTTAAATCAAATTTCATATAAAAATTATTAAAATCAAAGATCTAAAAATTATTTAGTCTAATAAGTGTGTACTAGCACTCCTTCAAGTATGCAGAACAATAAGATGATAAAAAGTAAGAAAATGATGCATTTTTTTAAAATTATGAATGAATATTAAAATAACAATTTAAGGACTTCAGTTCAACTTATTGTGTGGCATTCTTTTAAAAGACATGAGCAAATGTCTTAATTATCCAAAAAGTATAGAATATAACAGTGACAGGTGTAACATAAATCATTAATTAATCAAAATGAAAGCACCCAACCCATCATGAAAACACCCAGCCAAACAAACCTTTCTTTTGATAAAACACCTTTAAGAAATAACATGGTAAACTATGTTGTATGAAAACCTGATGTATTTGGTTAACTTTGGAAATGAGAGCAGTATATAAAGGAAAAGGAAAGGCAGGTTTTTTTTAAGTGAGTAAATGTTTAAATTTGTTTCTCCTGCAGAATGAGTGAATATGTCTATATACTGCACTGGCCTATGGGACGTTCATGGTGAAATATAGTTATAGAAGTATATGAGCCCTGTTTTCTTAGCAGTAGAAAGCATGATTACAAAGAGGCAGGTACAGTAGCCTGGGAAGTTACAGAATGGCTACAGATTGGAGGATTAGCAATGTTAGAAGAGAAAAACAAATAAAGGTTAGAAACAAATACTGAGAAAATAAAAATTTTATGTTCTGGTAATAGGTAACCTATTCTTCAAGTTCTATGGCTTTGTGAAAAGCAGTAAGAGTGTTAGAAAACAAATGAGGATTGCTCAAGGAATTCTCAGAGTTGAGAATGATTAACTGAAAAGGGGCTTCAAGGGTGAGTTTTTAGGGGAACAAAACCATTTCTCTTTAGATCTCACTTTGGGTAAAACCTAACTCCATGCATTTGTCAAAGCCTGGTAAAATATTGAGAAAAAAAATTCTCAAAAAAAAAAAAAAAAACAACCTATATTATATGCTAAGTTTACCTTTAAAAACAGCCAAGAATATTTGTGACAAGTTCCATGATGGGTTTAAATGTATTAGAGATGTTTTTCTTAATACCATTACATTGGTCCAAGAGGCTCAAGTCAAAGCAATTTTACATGAACCTAGCATAGTTGTATGTAGGTTGATTTTTCCATAGGTGCCATGAGCAGACCTAAAACTTATTTACAGGTACACTATGGTAGAATAAAGAAATAATATGTTGGGACTGTAAGGAGCCATGACTTCTTTTGAGAGAAATAATTTAGAAAATCGAGAAATATTCTGTAATTTCATTGTGCAGATATCAATAAGTGTATTTTGTTTTAATATACATATAAATTTGTCGATACATACTTTCATGCTTACAATGAATACATAAACACATAAGCATTAACATACAGGACATATGTGTGCGTGTGAATGTTTGTGTATGTGTGTGTCTATTTGTGTATGACCATGTGCACTCTCTTCACAGAAACAAACACATATGCCATTATTATCAAATTCATTTTTCTGAAAAAACAATCCATTTCCTGAAGAGAATGTTTAATTTGCCTCAGAACTAGACTGTGCAGTCTATCATGGTAAAACGCTGTGGAGGCAAGGATGAGAAACATCGATGTAAAGAACAAGGAGAGAACAAGGATTGCTGGTTCTTAGCCTCACATTGTCCTTTTAATGTCACCCAGGAACAGCCATGGAACCATTAAACTTATTGTTAGATATTCAAAACCTTTATTAAAAGCCTACTTTAATAATGGTTTACAGACATTTTACCCCCTTCTACACCATCATCTAAATGCCGGGTAAGAAAAATTGTGATAGGAGAAGGGTCTATGGACCTATTTAGAAGTAGTTCTCTGGAGAGTTCTAATCCCAATTTGTCAGGATACCAGAAGTTCAGTTCAGTAGTGTCAGGACATCAAAAAAATAAGTTTAAAAGTATCAGGAAACATGAATGAGCAATGGTGTCACAGTCCAGTAGAAATTGCCAGGCCACCACATAATCTGCAGGATTCAACAGGAACTACCAGGACAGCCAAAATGACCTGAGAAATTCTTTACTGTGCCAATTTCAAAATAGTAAAGATCGGTGAAGGTAAAGTAGCAAAGAAGAGCTGCATTGATCACTATACAAGTGCCCATCACTGTTTCTCAAGTCCCATTTATACTCTCTATAAACACCACGTGTCCTCCCATATGTCATGATCGAGCAAAACCACATGTGAATCTGCCTAAGCACAAAACCATGTAAGTCTGTGTCACATGATACAAGAGAAACTTCTACTTTAGTACAACAGTTTTATTACAGTAGGTTTTTCTATTAGAGTTAACATCATTCAGAAAATGATTAAATTTAATTCACATTAAGTTGACAGTCTAGATTAATTATCATATATTCATATTTATGTGTATATAAATATCACATATGAATTCATAGGAAAATATATATTTCTTTCTATATACAGAATAAATTAGGTGAAACTACTATATATCTAGAATTGTTTTGTTTCTTTATGTATTTTAGATAATATTTTCAATGGGTCAGGCACCTTATATATAATGTTTTTACTGTAAACCAGAGTGAACAAAGTTCCTGTCCTTGGGTTTACAATGTAAGAGTGCTTTGTTGGTGTGTGAAATGTCCTCTTTGTGGCCCAGGTGTTTAAAAATTTGGTCTCCAACTAGTGGCACAATTTTGAAAGATTGTGAAGTTATGACTGTTCTTAGGAGGTGAATCTTTGCTGAAGCAAGTAATTACTCTAGGTCAACCTCAATGTTTTATACTAAAACACTATTGTCAGTTCAGTCATCCCACCAGAAAAACTCTATAATGTCTTTCCTGCCATGATAAATTGTATACTTTCAAACTATGGTATAAAAATTACCTTCCTTCATTAAATTGTTTCTTGTGAAGCATATGTTCAGAGACCAGACAAAGAACAGACACAGTTGAGTATTAAAATAACATGGGGTATTCATGGAGATGCAGAATTTCCACAGCTGGTAACAAAAAATCCACTGTATAAGTATGGAGTACAATATGGTTCCTGATTCAAAGAAGATTGAAAATAATAAATTTAATTTGAACATGAGTATTATTAGGATATAGATATATGTACAGATATTAAAAAACTCCAATTTACCCAATTTGAAAATAACTGGTAAACAAAAATGTAAAGAAATTGAATAAACAAGAAAAGAAGTTATGATCATGTTTTTATTAGAGGTTAATTTTAATTTAAAAAATATTTTTTATATTGCACCATATTTTGCCTTCTCTAACCACATAAATGTTCTCCACAAATTCCAAAACACATGACTTCACATTAATTTATTACAGAGTATATAAAACTGTAATTAAATGACCACAAAAATTGTAACAAATAACTCATACACCTGATAAACAACTTCAGCAATGTGGCTGGATATAAAATTAACTCAAACAAATCAGTAGCCTTCTTCTACTCAAAAGATAAACATGCTGAGAAAAAAATGGGGAAAAGACATCCTTAACAATAGCCACGAATACTATAAAATACCTTGGAATTGACCTTTACAAAGCAAGTCAATAATCTGTATGACAAGAAATTTATGTCTCTGAAGAAGAAAATTGAAGAAGACCTTAGAAAGTAAAAAGATCTCCCATGCACATGGATTGGAAGCATCAACATTGTAAAAATAATCATCTTGACAAAAGAAATCTACAGATTCAATGAAATCCCCATCAAAATTCCAACTCAATTCTTCATAGAGTTAGAAAGAGCAATTTGCAATTTCATTTGGAATAATAAGAATTTTAGGATAGCAGGAACTGTTTTCAACAACTAAAAGAACTTACTGGAGAATCACCACCCCTGACCTCAGGCTGTATTACAGATCAATTGTGGAAAAAAACAAAAGAACTCTCTGGTGTTGGTAGAGAAAGAAGCAGGAAGATCAAGTCCAAGTGAATCAAATACCTCCACATAAAACCAGATACACAGAAACTAATAGAAGAGAAAGTGGGGAAGAGCTTAGAACACATAGGCACAGAGGAAATTTTTGTGAATGGCAAACCAATGGCTTATCCTTTAAGATCAAGAATCGAAAAATGAGACCTCAAGAAATTGCAAAGCTTCTGTAAGACAAAAGACAAAATACAACGAATAGATTGAGAAAAGATATTTACCAATACTACATCTGATAGAATACTATTATCCAACACATACAAAACTCAAGAAGTTAGACTCCTCAGAATCAAATAATCCTATTTAAAAATGGGGTACAAAAAATTCTCAACTGAGGAATGCCAAGTAGCTGAGAAGCACCTAAAGAAATACTCAATATCTCTATTTATCAGGGGAAAGAAAATTAAAATAACCCTAAGGTTCCACCTCACACAAGTCAGAAAGGCTCTGATCAAAAACTTGAGTGACAACAGATACTGGCAAGGATATGAAGAAATAAGAATTATTCTCCATTGTTGGTGGAATGGTTACAACCACTCTGCAAATCAGTCTGGCAGTTCCTCAGAAAATTGGCATAGTACTACCTGAAGACCCAGCTATACCACTCCTGGGTATATACCCAATATAAGCTCCAACATCTAACAAGGATACATGTTTCACCGTCTTCATAGCAACCTTATTTAGAATAGCCAGAGCTGGAAAAACACAAATTTCCTTCAACAGATAAATAGATACAGAAATTGTGGTATATTTATACAATGGAGTACTACTCAGTTATTAATAACAATGACTTAATAAAATTCATAGGCAAACGAATGAAACTAGTAGCTATCATCTTGATTGAGGTAACCCAGTTAACAAAGAACACTCATGGTATGTACTCCCTGATAAGTGGCTACTAGCCCCAAACCTCAGAATATAAAAGAAAAAATTCATAGAACTTATGAAGCTCAAAAAGAAGAAAGGCCAGAAGTTAGATGCCTCAGTCCTACTTAGAAGGGAGAACAAACCACTCATGGGAGGAAATAAAGGGACAAATTAAGAAAAAAGGATAGGAGAAAATATCATCCAAAACCTGCCTCAACTCGGGATACATCCCATATACAGCTACTAAACCTAAGTGCTATTGCTGATGCCGAAGAGTGCTCACTGCCAGGAACCTAATATGGTTGCCTCCTCAGACACTGTACCAGAGCCATACTGATACAGTTGAGGATGCTTGCAGCTAACTGTTGGACTGAACACGGGGGCCCTCAAATAAAAGAAGAAGCTGAAAGGGTTTGCAACTACATGGGAAGAACATTATCAACGAAACAAACCAACCACAGCTCCCAGGGACTAAAACACCAACCAATGAGTTCAAATGCAGAGACCCATGACTCCAATTGCATATGGTGTAGAGGACAGCATTGTCTGTTATCAATGGGAGGAGAGGCCTTTGGTCCAAGAAGGTTTATTTTCCCAGTGTAGGGTAATGCCAAGGTGTTGAGGTGGAAGCAGGTGGTTGGAAGAGAGAGTACCTAAATAGAGACAATGGGAGAAGGACAGGGGACTGGATTGGAAGAAAAGGGGATAACATATGAAATGTAAATACAGAGGATATCCAAATAAAAAATTAAAGAATACTATACACCATGATGCCATAAGAATTTAGATAAAAATTTTCAATAAGATATTTAAAACTAAAGAACAAATACTTTTATGTAATACACCATATTTTGCCTTCTCTAACTCCTTGAAGATTCTCCTCAACTTCTAACACACTTGACTGTGTATTAATTTATTCCTTTTCAAAAAACAAACAGAAGAAATCAAAGTCAAAACAAATTAAAAACTAATAAGAAAAAAACCACAAAACACTACAAAATAAAACAAAATCCAATAAAATAGAAGCAGAAAACTCTACTTTGTATTTGTAATTAAAATTTAAATAACTCAATAATTATTCACTGTATTTTTAATTAAATGCTTTCTCTGAACACTTATGTTGCAAAATTCTTGTCATACAAACGTTCAGACATATTTGTAACTTAAATTGTACAAAATTTATAGATTGAAATACATTATGTACATATATAACATCAAAATACAAACCATTCAAAAGTATAATTAATATATTATAATACGATATTCAACTATGTAAATTATAAATATTTTAAGAGTCATCAAATACATAAACTTAAAAAGTTATATAAGGAAAGTAAATTCTTAATGAATACTAAAACACTTCTATATATGATTGCTCATGCTTAAAATCTTACCACCTAGAACATAGCATCAAATAAGCAGGTATTCAAGACCTTCCTTGATTAAGAGCATGTTTAAAGACAGTTCTGGACCCAGAAGACCTTCAGCCAAATTTAATTAATGAAACAAGCAAGGAAATAAATGTAAATCTCAACTAATCAACCATACAAAACACACAGCCAGCAGCATAGTCACTTTGAAAAAGACTGAAATGTCCATTTCTCTGGATATACTTAACTTGAATAAAATATATAGAAAAGGACCATCAATCTTAATTTTCATTGTTTTGCACATGAATAATTAAAATTAGATTTTTTAAAATATCACTATTTGCATGGTATATGATCATATTCTTATGTGACACCAAAAATTCCACTAGAGAACACCTTCATCTGAAAAACAACTTCGGCAAAATGGTTGAATATAAAATTAACTCAAACAAATCAATAGCCTTCCTCTTCTCAGAAGATAAACAGACTGAAAAAGAAATTAGAGAACCAACACCCTTCACAATAGTAAGAAAGACTATAAAACACCTTGGAGTGACCCTAAACAAGCAAGTGAAGGACCTGTATGACAAGAACTTCAAGTTTCTGAAGAAGGAAATTGAAGGCCTCAGAAGATAGAAAGATCTCCCATGCTCATGGTTTGGAAGGATCAACATAATAAAAATGATCATCTTGCCCAAATCAATCTACATATAGAATGCAATCTGTATTCAAATTCAAATTCAATTCTTTATGGAGATGGTAAGAGCAATTTGCAAATTCACTTGGAATATCATAATGACCAAGGTAGGAAAAATTACACTTAACAAAATAAGAACTTTGGGGAAAATCATGATCCCAAACCTCAATCTGTACTACAGAGAAATAGTGATAATAACGGTAAGCTATTGATACAGAGACAGGAAGGTAGATTAATGGCATAGAATTGAAGGTCCAGAAATGAACCCACATAACTATGGTCACTTGATCTTGACAGAGAAGCTAAAATGATTCAATAATAAAAATAAAAGACAGTATGTTCAACAGATGGTGCTGGTTCAATTGGAAGTCAGCATGTAGAAGAATGCGAATTGATTTATTCTTATTGCCTTGTACAAAGATTAAGTCCAAGTAGATCATGACCTTCACATAAAACCAGGTACAGTGAAACTTACAAGCAAAGTAGGGAAGAGCCTTGTTAACATAGGCACTGGGGAAAAAAGCTTACTTCTAAAATTTAAGCTTATTTCTGGAATAACCTGTTAACAAATATTACCCCTAGTTGTACAAACATTTCTGATAAACTTATGCATATCTGCTTGTAAGAGAAAACCTAAAGAATTCTGATATTTGTATGCAATCAGCATTAACTTGACAAATATATATCACTCAATAAGGAAATGGATTGGCGTGCTAAGCATACTTCTAAAACATACACATACCAACCCCTCCCTTTGACCAAACATGGGGTACATCATTGGCTTCTGTAAAGTAATGTTAGGAAAGACAACTGTATATTTTATTGTGACCCATGGAAATGCACATGAGACTGAATTCATAATAACATTTTAGCTTTTCTCATTTATTATTATCAATAAAGTTTTAACTTGTAAGGTAATTGCCTGAATTGGGAATTTTAACCTACTATTATCTAAAGTGATATTTAGATTGAATATAGCAAAATGATGTTTGGAGAAAGGAATGAAAAATAGCACTTGTAGAAAGGGTTTCCCTGTGTAAGAATCTAGATTTTTGTCATGTGTCATATAAAAGAAGCTAAGGACTCGACGGTGAGTCCTACCAATGCACTGCCTGAAGAATCCTAACCACAGCAGGTCACAGTTATTATCCTGGTCCACAGTGTAGTACACACCGTTGGAGCTTGTCTTGGGCATGATTACAATTGCAGGTACCCCAGGGCTGGATATTTTAAATGCCTAGGTATAGGTAGATTTGACATCTCAAATATATTCCGTCTATACCATTTCTCATGAATCCTCTAAAGAGAAAGTGACATTGCCAGGATCTTCCTGAAGATCATTTATTTAGCTATCGTTCTGCTGTCATTTTTTATATGCTTGGTATTTCGCTCCCCATTTGATTAAGAGAGGCATACTTATAAATAAAAGATCTTAGCTCCTGAAGCTGTCATGCTCTCTTATTTCCCCTGTGAAGTCATAATCTCCCATTTGTGACATCACAGTCTATCCACTACAATCAGCATTGATGTTTCAAGCTGGGTATTAAATGCTGCATAAGAGAAAGACTTTACAAGAGCAAAGGGACTCTCTAGGAATAAAGATCCAATTATTATGTAAATGTGTTTTTCAATTAAAAATAAAAAAAAAAGAAAAAAGGAGGAACAGTGAATGAGTAGTGGGCAGGCAGACCCCATGATGACTATATTCTAGAATAATGATTCTGACCTTCTCTTGAATTGTCTCTCCTAGTTTTTGTTGTGAATGCATAGTGAAAGCTAAGAAAACTATACAGTGAGAGGGACTACTTGGAGAAAATACAGCTGTTTTCCTAGAGGCAACGTGTTTACTCAATTAATTTCCTTGAAACTGAGGCAAATTCAGAGATTCTCTTTTTTATAAGAGAGCATTGTCTCAGTTCCACATGACCTGATAAGGTCCTCACTGTACAATCCATTTCAGCAACTCTGTGCTCCATGGATGGCTTTCTTTATGTTTATTATCATCTCAACTTTTTAAAATTTTTCACACATCTTCTCTGCTTCAGAACTTGATTGCATGACACTCATTCATCCAGGGATGTGCTTTCCCTAAGTGTTATACACACTATTCTCTGTCCCATTGAATGGAAACTTTTGTGCTAAACATCATCAGCTTTTGCTGCTTCTTCCTTTTTCTTTTTGACTATTTACAAATTGTTTTATTTTGTTTGTTTATTTATTTTCTTTTGTTTTTTATTTATTCATTTAAATTCCATTCACTGTCCCAACTTCCCAGTACTCTCTCACAGAGACCTTCTCTTTTTCTCTGAGAGAGTAGAGAACTGATCATCCTACATCTTGGGCACATCGAGTATTTTGGGGGTTAGACTATCTTCTTCCACTGAGGCCAAACGTGACAGCCTACTTGCAAAAGGATTCCACAGCCAGGCCCCGGCATTAGTGAGAATCCCTGATCCAGGTGATGAGGGGGCAAATACAGGCTGAGTTCCACATGTGCCATGGTACTCAATCTATAAGAACTTCTAGCCTTTCTATGAACTTACGTGCTCCAGTCTCGGAGAGCTCTCAAAAGACATTAATTGGCTCGGTTGGTCTTCCTGTACAGTTCCTATCCCCTTCAAGACCTTCAGTTCTTTCCACAACTCTTCCATAGGAATCTTTAAGCTCCTTCTGACAATTGTTTTGGGTGTCTGCTTCTATCTGAGTCAGGTGTTGGGAGAAGCATCTCAAAGGATAGTTATGCTAGGCATATCAACGTATCACTAAGAGGGTCAGAGATTGGTGCTTGCCCATTGCATATGTCTTAAGAGGTCAAGTTATTGGTTGGTTATTCCCTCAGTATTTGATCCATCTTTCTATATGCATTTATTTCAGACAGGAAAATCTAGGGTAGAAAGTTTTACGGGTGGGTTAGTGTCCTTATAACACTACTGGGTACTACATAACTAAAGGTGGTGGCCTCTTCAGCTTCCAAATCCTCACTTGTATGAATCTCAGCTAAAATCACCCTCTTTGACTCCTAGGAGACTCCCCTGTCTCAGTTCTCTGAAACTTTCTAGAGATTCTCTCTTCTTCTCCCAGCCATACCAGCCCAGCTTTCAAACACAACCCTCAACCCCAAACCTGTCAGATGCATATTTCCATTCTTTCTCCTGGCTTTCTGACCCACTCTCAGGTTTCTCTACACAACTGATAATGAAACTCATATTTCCCTTCCCCAACCCAATCCTGTCTACCACCCAGTTCCTCTTATCCCTATGCTTTATCTGACTATTTTAATACCCCTCCTAAGTGAGCATCCTGCCTTACACCTGCATTCTTATTTAGCATTGTTTTTTGCATCAGTGAAATGTATTATGGGTATCATGTACTTAATGGGTAATTTCCACTTAGAAGTGAGTACCTACCATTCATGTCCTTTGCTTCTGAGACCACATTCAGGATGATATTTTTCTAGTTACTTACATTTTTCTTACAATCTTCATAATAATCTTGATTTAATAGCCAAATAATATTCTACTGTGTCAATGAACCATGTATATTATATCTATTCTTCTAATAAGGGACATCTGTGTTACTTCCAGTTTTGGGTTATTATTAATAAGACTGCTATGATCACAGTGGAATATGAGTTATTGTGGTATGGTAGAGCATCTTTCAGTTACATACCCATCATGGGCATAGCTGGGTCTTCAGGTAGAACTATTTCCAGTTTTCTGAGGAACTAAGAAATTCATTTTCAGAGTAGTTGTACACTTCCATGTGTCTACCAGCAATGGAGGAGTGATCACCTCTCTCTAAATCTTTGCTAGCATGTACTGTCACAAGTTTTTGTTTGTTTGTTTGTTTGTTTTTATCTCAGCCATTCTGATTGGTATGAGGTAGAATCTTGGAGTCATTTTAATTTGTATCACCTTACTGATGAAGCAGGTTGAACCTTTCTTTTCTTCTTCTTTTTTTTTTTTTCAAAGCTGTTTATTTAGGAACCTTACAGCATGCCAGGGATAATCTTTCTCTGTCCCCTTCTATCTCTCTTTCTGTTTCTCTTTCCTTTTGTTTCTCTTTCTGTTTTTTTTCTCTTTCCCTTTCAGTTTCTCTTTTTCTTTCTCCCCGCTCCCAAGCACAGTCCTATTATCCTGATCTCGAGTCATGGGTGCACCTGTGCAGCTTTTCTTTAACTGTTCCTCTACCATTCTAGATTGCTCTGTTGAGAAATTCTTTGTTTAGTTAGGCATTTTCTTTTTTTTAAAAGTGGACTACTTGGTCTTTGGAGTTTAACTTCTTGAACTCATTATATATTTTGAATATTAGTCCACTGTGCGATGTAAGAATAATGAAAATCTTTTTCAAATATGTAGGCTGCTTTTTTGTCCTATTGACAGTGTCCTTTGTCTAACAGAAGCTTTTCAGTTTTAAGAGTTCCTGTTTATTAATTATTCATCTTCAAACCTGTATCAAATAGTGTTCTGTTCAGAAATTGTTCCCTGAACCAATACATTTGTACTGGATGGTTTGTGTCAACTTGACACAACCTAAAGTTATCACAGAAAAAAGGAGCCTTGGTTGAGAAAATACTATCAGGAGATCTATCCCTAAGGCATTTTCTTAACTAGTGACCAAGGGTAAGGTTCCAGCCTTTTGTGAATGGTGCCATCCCTGGGCTGGTAGACCTGGGTTCTATAATAAAGCAAGCTGAAGAAAGAGAAGCAAACAAGTGAGTAACATCCCTCCATGGCCTCTGCATCAGCTCCTGCTTCCTGACCTGCTTGTGTTCCAGATCTGACTTCCTTTGGTGATAAACAAGAATATGGAATTGTAATCTAAATAACCCTTTCCTCCCTAACTTGCTACTTGTTCATGATGTTTGTGCAGAAATAGAAACCCTGACTAAAGTAACATTCAATGCTCTTTCTAACTTTCTCTTCTACTAAAATTATTGTACCTAGTTTTATGTTGAGGAGTTTGATACACATGGACTTGAGTTTGTGATAAATATGAATCTATTTGCATTCTTCTACATGTAAATACCCAGTTAGACCAGCACCACTTGCTGAAGATGCTGTCTTCTCTCCATTGTATAATTTTGGCTTCTTTGTCAAAAATCTAGTGATTGTAGGTATCTCCATTTACTTCTGGGTCTTAAATATTTTTATATTGACTAATAATATATTAATTATTAACTCTATATAATATTTATACAGCTTTTAATCACTATTATTTGGCAGTACAGCTTAAGATCAGCTACAGTGATTTCTTCAGAAGTTTTTTTACTGTTCAGGATTATTTTAGCTGTACTGTATCATTTCTTATCCACATAAATTTGAGAATTGCTCAACTTTCTATGTTTGTAAAAACTGTTTTGAAATTTTGATGGGAATTGCTTTGAACCTAGAATTTAATGAAAATGAGATCATAATACACTCAAAGTTATGCTACACAGTAAAGGTAGTGCTAAGAAGAAATTTCAAAGCACTAAATGTTTTTAAAAAGAATTTAGAGATTTCTCATACAAGCAACTTAACAACACACCTGAAAGCTCTATAATAATAAGGAAACAAAGACATGTAAAGAGGAGTAGTTGGCAGGAAATAGTCAAAATCAAAGTTGCAATTGATTAATTAGAAGAAAATAGATCAATACAAAGAATAAACCAAACAAAAAACTCTTCATTGGGGAAAATCAACAAGATATAAAACTTTTAGCCAAACTAACTAAAACTAACGATGAGACAGTTTCAAAAACAGAAACAGGGAATTTTTATAAATCATTATGACTTATTTCAAAAGCCTGTACTCCAGAAAATTAAAAAATATGAATGAAATGTATAGTTTTCTAGATGGCTACCACTTACCAAAGCTAAAGCACAGTCAGGGAAAATATCTAAACAGTCCTATGACACATAAAGAATAGAAACAGTCACTAGAAGTGTGCTAACACCAAAAACAACAACAAAATAGCAAAAAACAAGTCCAGATGCAGAAGTCTGCCAGATTTTTAAAGAAGAGCTAATAACAATACTCCATAAACTCTTCTACAAAATAGAAACAGAAAAACCATTGTCCAGTTCCTTTTATAAGACCGCAGTCACCCTGATAGCTAAAACATAGAACGCTCAAAAGGAAAGAGATTTTAAGACCAAATTCTCTGATAAACCCAGACACAAAAATGTTGAATAAAATTCTCACAAACCATATCCAAAAACACTTCAAAAACACTATTCACCATGTTCCTGTATGGTTCATCCCAAGGATGTTGGAATGACTCAATATACGAAAATCTGTGAACACAATCCATCATATAAACATACAGAAAGTAAAATATTACGTGATCATCTCATACATTGAAAAAGCCTTTGACAAAACCCAGCACCCCTCCATGCATTTCATTTACTTTAACACCCTGCTCTTTTCTAATCTGCCACCTTGGGGGGTAGTTTTTCACATCTACACAAAATCGTTTTTCTATGCTCATGGCTATAAACCTCAGGGGGGAATGTCTTCTTTTTTTACTGACTGGTCTTTGTCATGACTTCAGTGATGAGTAGATAACATACATTCTTGCAATTCCGTTTGCATTAAAAACTTAATATTTCAGATTATGGCACCTGTGATTGTGTAATGTGTGAAGGCATATATATATATATATATATATATATATATATATATATATATATATATATATATATATATATATATATATATTATGGTGAAGAGTATATATAATTTCTAGGTAGAATCTAGAAAAGGTTCAAATGCTTCTAATATAGTCTCTCTCTTTCTCTCTCTCTCTCTCTCTCCTCTCTCTGGGTATGTGTGTGTGTGTGTGTGTGTGTGTGTGTGTGTGTGTGTGTGTGTGTGATGTTTTATTCAGAGTTTGAATGTACAGCTTCACACAATAGTAAGTGCTTTACAACTGATAACTCTAAGAAACAAGTCCTCAAATACAAAGAGTAAATTCTGTGTGTAAACATCTTTTATTTTTAGCATTATGACAAGATGAAAATCATGAACTTAATATAAGCTGAGGAAAGATTAAAACAGAAAATATATTATATATTCCATTATTGACTTTAGTTGAGTAATTCTCACTCTTATGAAGGAATACCATGACCACAGCAATGCTTATATAGCAAAATTTTAATTGAGCCTGTCTTTCAGATTCTGAGATTTTGTCCATTATCATCATGGCATCAAGAACAGTATTATGCAGTAAAACATGGTGGTGAAGAGTGATGTGAGTTTTATATTAGGCTCTACAAGTCTCTCTCTCTCTCTCCCCCTTCTCTCTCTCTCTCTTTCTCTGTGTGTGTATGTGTGTGTGAGTGAGTGTGTATGTGTGTTTGAGATATAAAAAGAGACTGAACTTAGCTCTAGATTCTAAAACTTCAAAGCCCAAAGCCCACCCAAGTGACACAGTTTCACCAGCAAGGACAGACTTATTCTAATAAAGCCATATGTCCTAATCCTTTCAAATTATTACCCACACTATGAGCATTTGGGGACCATTTTTATTCAAACAACCACCTTCCAGTCCCTGAATCCCAAAGGCTTACAGCCATATCATTATGCAAAAATACATTCAATCTAACTTTGAAAATTGTCATTCATAGTTTATAACAATTTCAATTGTTTAACAGAGTAACACTCAAAAGCTCTTCTGAGACACATCACAAACCTCTTAAATGTAGTTCCTTCTAAAATCAAAATAAAAATGACACATCTTCACTCTGTACAATGGCAAATGTAAACTAGCATTCCAAAAAGGAGGGAAAGTAGCATAATGCTTAAATATGATACCAAAGCATGACCAAAACCCTGCTGAGCAAATCAAGCTCTCCATCTCTATTTTTGATATCAATGTACTTTGTTGATCTTCCAAATCTTTTCATCATCTTGACTATAACCGAACACTCACTCGTGGACTGATTACACTTCATAGGATCACCTTCCCTTAGTACACATTCTAGGATTCTGGTATCTACAACATCTTTTAGTCTTCAAGGCAATTCATGCTTTAGAAACATGTCGCCAAAATCTGCCACTTTCAGTTGCTTGCTCAAGCTATTTTCAGCTACATATGCAATTGGATCAATAGATCTCTCAAAGTATGCACAAAGGTTGGTGTTTTACTCCTCAAAGCAGACCCTCACTGATACATTTTTGCCAAAAAGGTAACATATACTCTAAGGTTACAGGACCAAATGCATCCAGATAATGCTACCCTCCCAAATAATGCCAAACTACAACAGTTGTTCTTAGACTGAATTCTTATAATACTCATCTGATACCTCTATACTTCTATTTTTTTAAGACAAACCTTAAAAAATAAGGGATGAACACTGAAATAACATACTGAAAAAATCTTTCATTCATGGTATCTGTAATTTAAAACTATTTATTGAAATGATGCACACTTGATAACATTAATCAAGTATTTTATCATTCAACAAGGAGCTTTCATGAGTGAAAATATTGCTAATCAGATTGTTTTGTTGAATGGTGGGCCTACACTACCATTGCCTTCGTTTGGTTAGGAGTGCACTTTATTTATAAAACTTTGTAGAAAATCTTAGAGAATGTCACAGTAGTGGACAAGAAAGAGTACTTATTCTTAAAGTTCCATGAAGCAAATCTCCCACATAAGAATGCTAGTACAGAAAAAAAATAACTATAAAGTAATGCATTCTTTTACTTATGAGAGCTATAAAGTTTTTCTGAGTTTGGAAGTAAATACTTATGTATGATCAATGATGTTTTTATTTTAAAAAAAGAGATAAAATGTAACTGTGTAGTACTCTTCTAGGTTCTTTTTCCATATATATGATAAACCACTCAAGGAACAATGTGAAACAGAAATCATAAGGAATTCTATTTGTTATCTAGGTCTGTGGGTCACATTTACATAGTTTTCATATAGAACACAGTATCATATACATAGTCAGAATACCCGTAATAGGCAACTGAGCTCTCCTCTATTAAGAAAACATGCATAGATGTTCCCATCCAACAATCTAATAGGCAATTCATCCATGAATGCTCCTCTATCAGATGACACCAGCCTGAGCCATATTGCCAAGCTTAACTCGGACATTTGACTTTGTGCTAACTTGATAAGCAAAGAATCAACCTTTAGTGGTAACCATTGAATTGCTTGCACCCACAATTTTACATTTTAATTATAAAATGAAGTTCAATGTTAAAAGTCCTAAGTTCTTAAAATTTTTGACATTTTAAAATACCAAGATCTCTTAAAAATCAAAAAATAGCGTATATAAAGAAAAAAATATATGCTTTCTAATTCTAAATTAGAAGAAGCAGAACATAAAATCAAGAATATAAATGATAAACAAAATGAAGATCTTGGTAGCTCAGTGTCTAGCTAGCATAGGACTCATTCATAATCTTTATCAATCCAAATATCTCAACAGTCTCACTTACTCATCTTTGTCATTTATAGGTATGCAGGAAACCCAATTTGTCCTCCAGGCTCAAGCTTTCTCTATGTCACACATGCTGCTGTCCTTTGTGCATCCATTTGTGGTACTTGGGGGTCTTTCATTAATTGTGGGAATGCATTTTCATTAATGACCTCTACCTTGAGATTTCAGTGTTTCGTTTTTTCTTATCATATTTACTTTCATTTTGAACTTTTCATAACATCAAAACTAGCATTTTTATATTTTTGGTTGTGAGCCTAGCCTTTAAAGACTGAGCCATCTCTCCCGCCCAGTGCTTCTACTAAACCTGTTCCTTTTGACCTATCCTCTGATGGTTCCACAGACCCTGGACAACAAGGAAACAGCCAAATCTAAGACTGGACAAACTTCCTACCCCCATTTTTCTAGACTCTCTAGAAACGTTGCCCCAAACAAGTGTGAAGCAGTCAAGAGATCACAACGACTCTATTTCCTGTCCACCATCACTTCTAGTTTTTTTTTTTAATTAAACCAAAACAGGGGAATGTTGGGATTCTGTAAACCCCACCCCTCAATTACCTGGTAGTAGCCAGGTATGCTCCACCCCAGTGACCTGACACTATAAAAGGGGCTGCTTGCCCCCTCCTCTCTCTCTTGGCCTCTATTTTCTCCTGGCTCTATTGTTCTCCTCTTCCCTACTCCTCCTCTTTCCCTCCCCCCCTGCTCTCGCTCCAGGTGCTCATCGCCAGCCTCTACTCCTCTATTCCCCCCTCTCTCTCTGTGCCTCTACCATCCTCTTAACTCTCCCATGGCCTGAATAAACTCTATTCTGTACTATTAAAACAAAGAAACAAACAAATAAAAAAACCCTAGCATTCTGAGGAATGTTGTTTGTTGATTTACTCAAAGGCTTAAGGCTGGCTGTCCCAGGTCACTTGTCTACTGATGGTACCAATCACAGTGGGCTGGACAGCAAGACAGTTTTTCACAGACAAGTCCATAAGCCACCTGATACAAGCAGTTCCTCAACTGAAGCTGGGTCAAACTGACAACAAAAAGTTAACTAAGAGAACCATTAAGGTACTTCTCCTAATTCTCTGCTGTAGAACAGCATAAAAACATCATTCTATTCTACACTGATGCCTCCAAACACCCAATTAATTGTTCAAATTTTATTTTAATGTGAAAAACAGAAAAATAAATATCACTTGTATTTAATATTGTCGTGTGCCAAATATGATACACTTTGAGAAATGTCTATTGCTTGTTCTTATTATATAGAATTAAATTTTTTGCTGGGTCATGGATATGTCAAAAATTGAGAGAAAAAATAGTTAATTTTGGTCACAATTTGTAGAGACATTCAGTTTATTATTGCAAAAATCATAGCTGTATAGCAACTTTGGATGTCTGATTGCTTAGTTACATTTTAATAGAAGGATAAACAGAGAAAGGGTATTTTGGTGCTCAGATAGCTAGGACTCTTCCACATTTTCATCAGTTCATGAACTTGACTTCTTTAAAGTAGTTATGCACATATTAGCACTGAATCTTCACATAGGAGGATGTAATTTATGAAATAATACTCTTCAAAGCTAGAATATTAGTTAATCCATTAAATTGTGGAACTTATAACAATTATATACTATTTGCAGATTTCGTGCAATTGACCAGCAACATTGGTGGATGGTGGATTCATTATTTTTCCAGAAACAGGAACAAAAGATTGTTTTGATGAGTTCATGGCTGCCAGAAAGAAGGAAGGCAGAAGAACTGGGAACATCCTTCAATGCCTCACACAATTGTGTTAATGCAATTGTGATAAGTATAAGGATTCCAAAATAAAACCAACTGTGGAAAAGCAGAATGCTAGAGTGCTCTTTATTAGAATAGGAATAAAGAGATTAAATTTTTGGAAATATAAGTCATATCAGAAGTTTAAATGCTGAAATGCCAACACCAGTAAACATGCCAATGTGGAATAAGAAAAATCCATATAGACTCAACACTGCACTAAGAACTCTAGGCGGCAGAGAAAAACTGTGAGTAGGGGAAGGGATCTTCTTCAGGGAAGAACACAACAATTGGCTCTGCAGTGACAAGTTCTTAGCTCTGAAAAGACACATAAAAGTAACATTATAGATAGAGGCTGAGCAACTGGTGAGTGGGAGACCTAGGCTGAAGGGGAGCAGAGAGATCTCTGCTGTGTGCACACGGAAAGTGCACACCCTACCTTGCCCTGCCCTGCTTTGCCCAATCCAGCGATTGGGAACAGAAAATCAGAACTTCTGTTTCCTCCCAGAGGCGACTTCAGGACATAGAGCAGAGCCTGGCACATCTGCCACTGGAACGGAGGCTTGTAGAGGCTGAGCAACTGGTGGGTGGAAGACCTGGGCTGCTGGGGAGCAGAAAGATCTCTGTGTAGTGCACATGGAAAGTGCAACCCCTGCCTTGCCCTGCCCTGCCTGAGCCAGCAACCAGAAACAGAACGGTGAAACTTCTGCTCACACCCGACAACTCTGAGGCATAAAACAGGGCTCAGCCCATCTGACACCTGGACCAGTGGAGAACCAGGGACACAGACCAGACACAAGGGAAAGGCAAGAACATATCACTGACAACAAAATGGCAAAAGGAAAGCAAAAGAGTATATCCCAAGGAAACCAAGACAATCTAGCAACACCAGAACCCAGCTCTCCCGTAACAGCAAACATCGGAATTCCAAACACTCCAGAAAAAGAAGACACAGACCTGAAATCATACCTTAAGTTGCTGATAGAGATACTTAAACAAGAAAGGGAGGAAAAGCAAAAAGAATCAGAAGCTTTTAAAGAAGAAACAAGAAAAACACTCAAAGAAATCAAAGAACTAGAGGAAAACAGAACCAAAGAAATAAAGGAATGGAAGAGGGAAATTAAAACAGAAATTGACACAATAAAGAAAACGCTAAAAGAGATAACCCTAGAGTCAGAACACCCAAAAAAGAAGTCAGGAGTCACAGAAGCAAGCATTGACAATAGATTCCAAGAGATCGAAGAAAGAATTTCAGGTGAAGAAGACAACATTGCAAACATAGACAAACAGCCAGAAAAGATGCAAAAAAAAAAAAAAAAAAAAAAAAAAAAAAAAAAAAAAAAGCTCCTAACCCAAAATGTCCAGGAAATCCAAGACACAATGAGAAGACCAAACCTAAAGATAATAGGAATAGAAGAGGGAGAAGAGTATCAACTAAGAGGCACAGTAAATATCTTCAACAAAATCATAGAAGAAAACATTCCTAACCTCAAGAATGAGATGACCACGAGCATAAAAGAAGCCTTCAGAACTCCAAATAGGTTGGACCAGAAAAGAAATACCTCCCGACACATAATAGTAAAAACATCAAGTGCCCAAAGTAAAGAAAGAATACTAAAAGCAGTAAGGGAAAAAGGTCAGGTAACATATAAAGGCAGACCAATCAGACTCACACCTTATTTCTCAATAGAGACTATGAAAGCTAGAACAGCCTGGACAGACACCATGCACTCCTTAAGAGAGCACAAGTGCCAGCCCAAGCTGCTAACCCAGCAAAACTATCAATCACCATCGATGGAGAGACAAAAATATTTCAAAACAAATCAAAATTCACAAAATATCTGACCACAAACCCAGCACTAAAACGAATTATAGGAGGAAAACCCAATACAAGGAGAGAAAATACAGCCTAGTAAAAACAAGAAAACTTCTAAACAAGAAAACTAAAAGAAGAAAAAAAAACACAGAGACAACTCAAACCAAAAAAGCAATAATGGCAGGAAACAGAAACAACTATTCCTTGATATCTATTAACGTAAATGGTCTCAACTCCCCAATAAAGAGACATAGACTATCAGACTGGATACATAAACAAAATCCAGCCTTTTGCTGCATACAGGAAACTCATCTCAGAACAGAGATAGACACTATCTCAGAGTAAAAGGGTGGGAAAAAAACTTCCAAGCAAACAGCTCCAAGAAGCAAGCTGGAGTGGCTATTCTAATATCGAATAAAGTAAATTTCCAACCAAAAGTTATCAAAAAAGTAAGGAAGGACACTTTTTACTCATTACCGGGGAAATCTGTCAGAAGGAACTCTCAATCCTTAACATACATGCTCCAAATAAAAAATCACCAACATTCATAAAAGAAACCCTACTAAAGCCCAAAAAATACATTTCACCCCACACAATAATAGTGGGAGACTTTAATACCCCACTCTCATCAATAGACAGATCAGGGAAACAGAAACTGAACAAGGACACTGCAAAACTAGCAGAGACTTTGAACCAACTAGAATTAATAGATATATACAGAACATACTATCCTAAAGTAAAAGAATACACCTTCTTCTCACCACCCCATGGCACCTTCTCAAAAATTGACCACATAATTGGACACAGAACGAGCCTCCATCGATATAAGAAGATTGAAATACTCCCATGCATCCTCTCAGATCACCATGGCCTATGGCTGGTCTTTAATAACAACAAAGACAACAAAAAGCCCACATAGACATGGAAACTAGACAACGCTCTGTTAAAGGATAGCAGGGTCAATAAAGAACTAAAGAAAGAAATTAAGGATTTTCTAGAATTCAAAGAAAACTGAAACACAACATACCCAAACCTATGCAATGCAATGAAAGCAGTATTGAGAGGAAAACTCATAGCCTTAATTTCTTCCAAAAAGAAACTGAGGAGAGCTCACATCAGCAACCTGACCGCACAGTTAAAAGCCCTAGAACAGAAGGTAGCAGATATACCCAAAAAGAGTAGACGGCTAGAAATAATCAAAATAAGAGCAGAAATAGACCAAATATATACAAAAAGAACCATTGAAAAAATCAACAAAACAAAGATTTGGTTCTTTGAGAAAATGAACAAGATTGATAAACCCCTAACCAGACTAACTAGATGGCAAAGAGGGAGTATCCAAATTAACAAAATCAGAAAGGAAAGTGGCGACATAACAATTGAAACTGAGGAAATTCAAGAAATCATTAGATCCGATTACAAAAACTTATACTCCACAAAATTGGAAAATCTGGAGGAAATAGACGAATTCTTAGACAGATACAAGGTCCCAAAGTTAAACCAGGACCAAGTAAACCATCTAAATAACCCTATAACACCTAAAGAAATAGAAGGAGTCATTAAAGCCTCCCAACCAAAAATAGCCAAGGTCCAGACGGGTTCAGTGCAGAATTTTATCAGACATTTATTGGGGATATAACAGCAATGCTTGCAAAATTATTCCAAAAGATAGAATCAGATGGAATATTACCCCACTCATTTTTTGAGGCTACAATAACCCTCGTACCTAAACCACACAAAGACCCTACAAGAAAAGAGAACTTCAGACCAATCTCACTTATGAACCTTGATGCAAAAATACTCAACCAAATGCTTGCAAACCGAATCCAAGAACACATCAAAATGATCATTCATTATGACCAAGTAGGCTTCATCCCTGTAATGCATGGATGGTTTAACATAAGAAAATCCATCAACGTAATACACCATATGAACAAAATCAAAGAACAAAGTCACATGGTCATCTCACTAGACTCTGAGAAAGCATTCGACAAAATCCAACACCCCTTCATGTTAAAAGTCTTGGAAAGAACAGGAATCCAAGGCCCATACTTAAACATAATAAAAGCAATATACAGCAAACCAACAGCCAACATCAAACTTAATGGCGAGAAACTTGAAGGAATTCCACTAAAATCAGGGACTTGACAAGGCTGCCCACTCTCCCCCTACCTATTCAACACAGTACTGGAAGTCCTGGCTGGAGCAATTAGCAAAAGGAGATCAAGAAGATACAAATTGGAAAGGAAGAGATAAAAACATCACTCTTTGTGGATGACATGATAGTGTACTTGAGTGACGCCAAAAATTCCACCAGAGAACTCCTACAGCTGATAAACAAGTTCAGCAATGTGTCTGGATACAAAATTAACTCAAACAAATCCGTAGCCTTCCTATACTCAAAGGATAAACATGTGGAGAAAGAAATTAGGGAAAAGGTACCCTTCACAATAGTCACAAAAACTATGAGATACCTTGGTGTGACTCTAACTAAGCAATTGAAAGACCTGTATGACAAGAACCTCAAACCTCTAAAGAAAGAAATTGAGGAGAATCTCAGAAAATGGAAAGATCTCCCATGCTCATGGATTGGAAAAATCAACATCTTAAAAATGGCCATCCTACCAAAAGCAATCTACAGATTCAATGCATTCCCCATCAAAATTCCAACCCACTTCTTCATGGAATTGGAAAGATCAATGTGCAATTTCATATGGAATAACAAAAGACCTAGAATAGCGAAATCCATCCTCAACAACAAAAAAACATCTGCAGGAATCACTATTCCTGACCTCAAGCTATATTACGAGGCAATTGTGCTGAAAACTGCATGGTACTGGTACAGAAATAGGCATGTGGATCAATGGAATAGAATAGAAGATCCAGAAATGAGCCCTCATGTATATGGTCACCTGATTTTTGACAAAGGAGCAGTAAACATTCAATGGAAAAAGGACAGCCTATTCAACAAATGGTGCTGGTCCAACTGGCACTCAGCATGCAAAAGAATGAAAATATACCCTTTCTTATCTCCTTGTACAAAGCTCAAGTGTAAGTGGATCAAAGATCTCCACATTAAACCAGATACACTGAAACTATTAGATGAGAAAGTAGGGAAAACCTTAGAACACATAGGCACAGGAGAAAATTTCCTGAACAAAACACCAATGGCTCAAGCTCTAAGGTCAAAGATTAACAAATGGGACTTAATGAGATTGCAAAGTTTCTGTAAGACTAAGGACATCATCAAGAAAACAAAAGAACAACCCACAGAATGGGAAAAGATCTTTACCAACACCACATCAGATAGCGGCCTAATATCCAAGGTGTACACGGAATTCAAAAAGCTAGACACCAGAGAATCAAATAACCCTATTAAAAAAGGGGTACAGAGCTAAACAAAACATTTTCAGTTGAGGAACTCGGAATGGCTGAGAAACATCTGAGGAAGTGCTCCACATCATTAGCCATCTGGAAATGCAAATCAAAACAATCCTAAGATTCCACCTCACACCAGTCAGATTGGCCATGATCCAAAACTCAGATGACAGCAGATGCTGGTGAGGTTGCGGAGAAAGAGGAACACTTCTCCACTGTTGGTGGGGTTGCAAGATAAAACAACCACTCTGGAAATCTGTCTGGCGATACCTCAGAAAATTGGATATAGTACTAACTGAAGATCCAGCTATTCCACTTCTGTGCATATACCCCAGAGACACTTTAATACACAACAACGATATATGCACCACAATGTTCATAGCGGCTCTATTTATAATAGCCAGTAGTTGGAAGGAACCCAGATGTCCTTCAGAAGATGAATGGATACAAAAATTGTGGTACATATACACAATGGAATACTACTCAGCCACCAGAAACAATGACTTAACCAAATTCTTAAGAAAATGGCTGCATCTAGAGAATATCATCCTGAGTGAGATAACCCAGTCACAAAAGAACAGACATAATATGCAGTCACTGATAGTGGGATGCTAACCCCAGATGCTTGCACTCCCCCAGAAACAACTCACAGACTGTATGAAGTATAAGAAATAAAGAAAACAAAACAAAACAAAACAAAAATATTTACAAAACAGGAAAACTTTAACTCTTTCCATGTTACATTTTGTTTTACATGTACTTTAGCTCATTGTAACTATTAAGTTTTCAAGGCATACAATCAATCCTTGAAAAAAATCAAGTACTGACTAAAAAAATATTCATATAGTTTTATGTAAAAATTATGTTAAAATCTAAAAAAATGTACTTACTAAAATGTATAATTTTAAGCAAAAAATGTTTAAAATCTGTACATTTATCTTTGTTTTGTAAAATAAAGTTGTTTAAAAAAAGTAACATTATATTGACTGAGCAAGATATAGTTAGGAATATGTTGTACATTCATGAATATATGTTATACCAATTAATATCAGTCCATGAATTTGAAGGAGAGTCAGGAGGAGCATGTAAGAGGGTTTGAAAACATGAGAGCAATGGAAGAAATATAAAATTATGTTACAATCTGAAAAAAATTAAAAAGTAAACCTTTTGTTTTTTAATCATGCAGGTCAATCAGTAAGTTAGTTGAGCATTCATCTTATATAGTCTACTAACCATCACTGTACCTTGACAACTACTCAGGTTTAGAAACAAAGTATCTAATGATATCCAAAGTTTTACATCATGCTATGACTTTAAGTTCTATAGAAAAAAAGATATTTTTAACTTGCTAAAGAAAATGTTAGTTTGTAGAGAAGTGAAACTTCTGGTCAAGTACCCAGTGTTAACTGAGCATCAGAGAGACTGCAGGGTTGAGAAATTCATACTTCTCCCCCCTCAGAAGAAAGAAAAGTTTAAGAGCATTATTATAACATTCATCATTCTGAAGGAAAATGGGTGTAAAACTTTAAATACATTAATTGAAATTAAAGACTAAATAAAAATAATTTATCATAAAATTAGCTACTGAAATGTTTAAATTTCATAATATCATTTTGGTTTTAGAATGTTTAACTTCCTTCTCCATATAAGCTCCTAAATTTAACTTAACTTTTTCTGAATCACTGAGACAGAATGTTGGATTAGATACTCTATGAAAAATCTCATATTTATGACTTATTGTTTGTCTATAGCAATATATTGGTTACCTTTATGTTAAGGTACAGAAGATAGAGGTAACTGAGATGAGGAAGCCTCAATTGAAAAGATGCCTCCATAAAATCAGACTGTAGCCAAGTCTATAGAATATTTTCTTAACTCATCGGGAAGAATCAGGGCCTAAGCATTTGTGGTGATACTATTCCTGGCCTAGT
This sequence comes from Micromys minutus, assembly GCF_963924665.1. NCBI lineage: Eukaryota > Metazoa > Chordata > Mammalia > Rodentia > Muridae > Micromys > Micromys minutus. The sequence continues at coordinate 14,836,211 of NC_137977.1, forward strand.
GGACCAGAGTTCTATCAAAAGAGCAAGCCAGGAGTAGTAAGCCAGTAATCAGTGTTCATTGTTGGCCTCTATATCAGCTCCTGCCTCCAGGTTCTTGCCCTGATTAAACTCCTGCCTTTATTTACTTTAGAAACAAATTGTGATGTGGAAGCATAAGTCAAGTAAACCGTGTCCTTCCCTAGTTGCTATAGTAATGGTATTTCATTGCAATAATAACTCTAAATAAGACAAAAAGTATAGCTCTTGTCATCTTTTCCATACTACTTTGAAGGCAAATCAAATTCCCCTGAAGGTGGGAAAAGCATGATAGCACAGTGTGAGGAGGCAGTTGCTCACAGTGAGGTTCACCCATCAGAGCTGAACACAATCTATATTTTATTTCACTTATATTTTAAAAACTGATCTGTACCCCAGGAATAACCAAGTGTCCAGCTGTGTTCGGAAATGCCTTAGAGCCATGGCAGTCCATGCTCCACTGTCCAAGGCTCCCAAAATGAAACACTTTGAACACTCATTCAGAGGTGTGAAAGCGTGGGAGTGTCACTGAGACTAGCCACACAAGTCCTTCTCTCTTGCTTTGCACTGACTTCTTCTTTCTCAGTTGACCTTATGTGTTACTTGCCCTTTGATTCTGGCAGTTTGTCAAACGTTTGCTGAAAGAGCTGAGGAAGCCTGGGAGAAAGAACCAGAGTGAACATAAAAACGTCTCTAATTTGAAGTGATGAGAGCTGAAGAAATATAATAGTTCTCACAAAACACCCTGACAATGGATCCTGCCCTAACAGGTCCCTCATTTTTGAGTCCAAATCAAAGGATGCCAGCCCTTAAAACAAACCAGGCTGGCCTTTGACAGAATACCTATGGTATTCATATCTCATTGTCTATCTCCACAGGCAACCTTGACATTTTGCTTCCAATGATGGAGTGATCCTATAGGACTTTTGCTTATAGACTCTGGCACAGTCCTGATTAGAGTTTACTCCTCACTAACTTTTACATGGTGTATTATTGAATGAAGCAAATATATACCATACAAAGCAATCCTTTGGAGGAAAGTTGTCTAACATGATTCTGTGTGCTAGTTAGATATCCCAGTCTACTTCAAGAAGTTCTCTTCTGTGTAACTTTATTATTTTCCCAAGAATCCCTACAGTTATTGTTCCTGTCAGCAACTCCACTGGAATATTCATTCCCCATGGGACATCTCTGTCTTTACGAGATCACATTCCCAAGGATGGAGATACTCTATGTCTACCAGTGATAGCTTTTTTACCCCAATGAAATTTCTTTCAACTCAACAATCCTTACCACCATTTTTTTTCATGTATTTCAGTTAAAATTGCAGTGTAGTTTTTCTGACTTAGGGATGGGAAGACACATTTATGCAATAAAATAAAACGGTGCAACTTTTGTTAGTTTTAAGCAGATTTCAAAACTTGGGTAAGAAATAAAAGTTCTTTGTCTTTTTTTTTTTTTTTTGAGAATTTTATGCATGAGTACAGTTTCTACTCCTTACCTTTTTCTGGTCACTCTTTTAATTCACTCCTACTCCCTCTCAAATTCATGTCTTCTTTAATTATCTTTTATCACCACTCACATTCTTCATACCAGCACCCTGCCATGTCCATTAAGTGCTCTTTGCATGTGAATATATTTAGCATTGGCATATGCCATGAAAAATCTATCAGGAAACAGTACTGCGAAAAATAATATTTATATGCCCAAACCCAATCCATTTCTTGAATAATAAATATGAAAGATATCTGGAGAAAGAACCAAAAGTTTGTATTCTGGAGCTAAAATATTAAGTGTGTTGAAACAATGAACATTCAAGAAAATAAGAAGGCAATGTTAGTTTCTGTTGCTAAGAATGATTAATATATCTGTTGGACTAATAGAGACAATCTTAATATCAAGCAAGTACAGCAGATCTCATATCATTTGCTGTGCCTGCTCCTCAGAGGACATACTCTGCTTCTCTTCTGTTTTAGTTTTATATCTGTCTTAAGAGATATATTGTCCATTTCTTCAATAGTAATTGGTGCACTTATTGTGTGTTTAGGATTAAGTCAAGAAAATATTGTTTCCTTTTATCTTGTACAATCAATATTCATTTATTAATATTCTCAAAGTGTATCATAATTAAATTAAAAACTACTTTTGTTTAGCATATTGACGATTAAATATAACCAGATTTGAAACTGAATTCACCATTTACATATAGCTACCCTCTTTGGTGTAGGTGTGTATGTGTGTCTTTATGTTGATTTTATGTCTATGTATGCATATTTGTGGGGACATAGAAAAAATGTCTAAAAATGAATCAGTTAGATGTCCTTGGATGCTATATAGAGAAAGGATGCTTTATATTAACATAGATAATAAAGCGTGTTCAGATTCATGATGAATTCATGTTGCTTCATATGTAACGATATGTGGCCTACATCATTGCCCTGTATCCATCTACATTTTAATCTGTTTATCTCAGTTTTTGGTGTCATTCATAGTACCACAATATCCAGGAAAAGATAAATTGTTTCTTTTTTGTATCACCTTGTAGCAGTGAGCAAAAATTACAAAATTTTTCCTAGATAGACCTCTAACTTCTTTCTTGAACACAAATGATCCATTGTCAAGCTAGACTAAATTATTTTATAAATAATGTTATTAGGAATGACTTATTGAGATTACTAGAAATTGCTTAGGTCATTGAAGAAGACTGAGTACTCCCCAAAATAAGATATCTTTGTCTGCAAGAAAAATGTAATGATAAGTGTGTCTTTAGTAATTGGTAGTTATTAAATGGCTACTCTAGTTGAGGTACTGGGGTAAATAGTTAAGTAGACTAACAGGTTTAGTATACATGACAATATTTCAGAAGATATAGACCCAGTAACTCACAACTATTAGCTACAGTTTCTGCCTTTACAGACATGAAATGGCAGATTTAAAATGATTCTGTCCAGATAGCCACTTCATTATACCATGCCTCATTATGATTTCTCAAGAAATCCTGAAATAACATATGGTCCATAAGCTGAGAATCATATGAGAGATGTGTTTAATGATGTCAATGAAACACTTGCTGAGGCAGCTATAGTCCTTCCCACTACTGTGTAATGGCTCATCTAAACATAGCACTTGCTGACTGTAAACTCTTGTAACTAGAATATAAAAGTTGTTTGACAACATTCTTTCAGGCTTCTTATTAATGGTCTATTTAAGATTCACTCAAAAAATCTCGATTTCTTTGCCAATTAATATATGTTAAAAAGAAACTAGAATTGTCCCATAGTTGATGATCTCAGTCCAATGAGAGCATTCCTTGACTTATTCATCACTGAAATTTCAAGCCAGAGTGCAAAATTCATTTTAAGAGGATGCTATTGCATACTAATGTTGCCTTTCTGATATTGCCATAAAATGTTGAAAAGATTTTCAAAGTGTTCTACTTACTCATGTTCTCCAAGAAACACATGGGTTGTTCATTGCTGGGCGTCAGGACTATGACTTAGGAATTGTAATATTGAATATGTCAGCATAAGGATCTGAGTTCAGATCCTTAACACCCACAAAAATTTAAAAGCAGAGTGGGGGGAAGCATAAAACAACAACAAAAAAAGAAAGCAAAAACACCCTATCACTTGGGGCTTGGGAAAGGAAAAAAAAAAAAAAAAAAAGAACAGAAGAACCATGTAGCTGTTGGATTGTAATTCTAGGTAAATCTGTGAGTTTCAATTTTATTAATAGACTCTGAAACACACACACACACACACACACACACACACAGACACACACATACAAACACATACACACACAAAAAAAAAAACAAACAAAACAAAACAAAATGTAAAGCAACTTCTTGGCTATCCCAGGTAAGCCCATCATATGTAGCTGCAAAAACATATGGATACAAATACTTCAGCTCTCTCATCAATTTAAATATATTGTCCAATTTCTAGACTTTTAAAAACAGGCTTTCTTTCAGAGATAGCTTCCTGCTTCTTTCTGGTTTTATTTCTTCAACAGCTTTGGGGTCTAATAGAAAGGTGCCTACCTTTTCTGACACAACCAGTTATCTCCGTTAAGTTTCTGGCATGTAGCCCACAGTACATGTTTTATAGAAACATTTGTAACAAACATTCATTTCCCTTTTACTTAATTTTTCTTTCTATATACTGGTATGATGATGTATTCTGACACATAAATATGTACTGGTATGTTTAGAGAGGTAAAATGGGTAACCTAGGTCATTCAAAAATAATTCAGAGAGAAGTGGCTTACAAATGTCAAGGACTACACTTTCAAATTAGTACCCAGAAGACAAAATAATATGGAGTAAGTTCACTCTCCCCATTTGCAAGTGTTATTTTATTTCTTACTTCAGTCTCAAAGTAAACATTCATTTTTATTTAGAAGCAAGGAAAATTACTATATAATGTTAATTTTGCAAAAATATATCTACTATTTAATATAACTAAAATGCTATGTACAAGTGAATCCTACATATACTTTTGAGATAGAAGTTTATCATATTCACCTGCCTCAGTCTACATTTCTCTGTGGCTCTGTGGCCTCAAGCTGCTTACTGCAATTTAGATTTTGCCTTAATTGTCTAATGTTGAGTAGGGGATATGGGCTATAAATAATTAAGTTGTAAGAAGTACAAAACTAAAGCAATCTATTCATATGGCATGAACATTCCTTAATTATATTTGTAGAGAGAATTTACCTACTTTAAAAGGTGAATTAAAATTGAAAGGTAAATTGAAATTTAAAAGAAAATGTAATAATAAATTCTCTCTCTCCCTGCCATTTCTCAGTATCACATATCTGAGTTATTACTTAGTAATGCTATCCAGATAAGGATGAATCATGATCATAAGGTATCAACAGATGTTAATAGATTAGCTTTGACCATTACTCTTCATGAGTCTTTTTTGGTCACCTACTAAAGGAAATAATTTATGGAAGTTAATGCCTATTGTTGTATTGGTTACAGGTTTATAAAATTGTAAACTAAAGCTTTGTTTCATTATAGTGAAAACTATTTAAGAAGTATTGAGAAATACAGTTGGCCTTCAGGACAACTGGAAAGGCAGTTCCAAAGTCCCTAAGAATATGAAATGTATGAAAATTCAAGGCCCTCCAGGAAAGAGGCATTATGTCATTTTATATCCATGGATTACTTACAATAGCTAATATAATGCAAATAATATGTTAATGGTTGTTATTCTGTATTATTCAGGAAATAATGAGCAGAAAACACATACAAATTCAATGTAAATGCATTTGTGTTGTTATAAATTTGTCCTCTGCAGCTAACTGAATATATATATGTAGTATCTGTTCACATTAAAGTCTTATGTTTTACTGTATTTATACATGTATACAAACACATATAAATGTGTGTGTATGAGTAATAGAATATATAGATGTTAGTATGATATATAGATAGATAGATAGATAGATAGATAGATAGATAGATAGATAAATCGCCAGATAGATAGAGACAGACAGATAAATAGGCAGATAGATAAATAAATATATATTGGATACCCTACAAATAAAACTGTTCCTGTCAAACTCAGTGTAACTTTCTCTGCAGTCATTTGATGAGACTCCACAAGAAAGGTAAAATAACTCATCCAAGAAGTGTACATTACAAAACCTTTCTAGGCCTTTGACAGAAAATTTGGCTTAAACAGACAATTAAATGCTTAATTAGATTAAGACAGTGACTGGAAGAGTAAGGCATTTCAAATGTGAAAAGGAGAGTAAGGATCCCATGGGAGCTAGGATCCCAAGCACTAGTGTCAGATGCAGTTTTCAGCAGGGCGATCTTAAACAATGATAACATAATGGAGGGCTTAGATATTTGTCATCACATCAGAAAGTTTTTCTTGCAGTCAAATACATTTGAAGGAGATCTAATAAAATTCCTAGGATTATCAACACTTAGTCTCCAAAGGGATAGAATTCCCTTGTGTAAGAAGGAAACTTGCAGGATTACATATAAGGTGAAGGGCATATCTGAGGCATTTGAAGTCCTGAAGAGAAAGAGAGCAAGTGAGGGGGAGAGAGAGAGAGAGAGAGAGAGAGAGAAGAGAGAGAGAGAGAGAGAGAGAGAGAGAGAGAGAGAGAGAGAGAGAGAGAGAGAGACAGAGAGAGAGACAGAGAGAGACAGAGACAGAGACAGAGAGAAAGAGAGAGACAGAGACAGAGAGACAGAGACAGAGAGTGAGACAGAGAGAGACGGAAAGACAGAGAGACAGGGAGAGAGAGAAAAACAGAAACAGAAGCAGAGAAATAGACAGAAACACACAGACACACAGGGACAGAGAGATAGAGACAGAGAGATGAAGAGACAAAGAGAAATACAGAGAGACAGAGAGACAGGGAGGGACAGAGACAAGGAGAAGGGGGAGGAGGAGGGAGAGAGGGAGAAGAGCAGAAAGGAACACACTTGATGCATACACATCAAAGGTTTCCTGGAACAAAGGCTTTTTCTGTGCAGGTTCAGTCTGTTCTGACAGGGCAGAGGATGCACATGAATATACATGCACGTGAAGGTGAAGGGACATAGGGTTTCCTAAAGTGAAAAACAACCAAATAAATAAATGCAACCGGATAGTCATAAATATTTTCTGAAATTCTCATAAAGTCCACTGTATCTATTCTATATCCTTGTGAAATTGAATTACGGTTCCTAAAAATCACAGCCTCATTGTATTTTTCTACGGCCTTGCCTTAATGGATGATGAATCATTAAGCAGCACCTGCCACACACAGGGGCCTTTGCAGTCACTGTGCGTGTTCACCCTGCGAACTGCAATTAAGCTCATAGATGTGCTTCCCAATCTATCTCATTAGCACAGATTTGAAAAATAACTAAGGATGAAAACTTTCACATTTGCATATAGAGACTTAATAAATTCACTGGCTTTTTCCTCCTGATTTGTGGATTAGAAACTGTAAGTGGAAAGACTATTGCACAGGGAGTCAGAAGACCTGAGTTTAAATACTACCTTCAGCTTTTGTTTTTGATTGGATTTGAAGAGCTGGGTCTGTGTACAGGGTTAAAGCCTGAAAGTTATGTTAATTGACACAGTTAAGAAATCAAAGACAAATACCACAAAATACACACAAAACTCACTGTATTTATGCTTTGGCAGGGAGGAGGGATATTATATGAACCATTCATTCACCTTGGGTAGATATGCATGTCTGTTGTTGTTGATATTTACCTGAACTGTTTGCCCTTAGTTCTTAGTATTAGGTCTGGTTCAACTATCTCTGATCCAAAAAGTACCACAGACACCTGCAGCACAGAAGAAAGCACTAACAAAGAGAGGTAACCTATACTCTCATCTTCCTATTCACCTGCATATTAAAAGTCAACATGTTCAACCTCATTTCACAAATCATCACTTCTAAGACAGATATGCCAGCTTAGAAACTTCCATTGTTTCATTCTTTCCTTCCTTTTCATTCTCTATCTGTTCTATGGATTGCATTATGGGCATCATGAGGTTTTGAGCAAACTTCACATATTAGTGAGTATATAATATGTGTGTTTTTTTGTAGCTGGGTTACCTCACTCAGGATATTATTTTCTTGTTCAATCCATTTGTCTGTGAATTTCATGAAGTCATTGTTTTTAGTTGCTGCATGGTACTCCATTTTGTATATGTCCAACATTTTCTGTATCTGTTCTGGTATTGAGGCAGATCTGGGTTGTTATCAGCTAATGGTTATTATAAATAAGGCTGTTATTAACATAGTGGTGTATGTGTCCTTGTTATATGCTGCAGCATATTTTGGGTATATGCCCTTGTGTAACATAGCTATTTCCAATTTTCTCAGGAATTACCAGACCAGTGGTCCCGGGTTTCGGCACCACTTGTCACGCGCCCACGCTTCCCGCCACTAGGAACAGGCGTGCAACAAACAAACAGATTCTTCTGCGGACAACCTTTATTGTACAGCACTTTGAGCAGAGGACTTCTTGAGCAGGAAACTTCTCTCTGAGCCGGGGACTCCCTACCGGGTTCTACTGTCTAGGCGACTTCTCACGCGCAGTCCCCCACGTGCTATCTCTCTGTCCAGTCTCTGTCCACGCGGGATCTCCTGCAATCTCTCCTATCAGGTCTCTCTCCATGTGGTACCTCTCTGCCATCCCTCCACGTGGGGTCTCCCGCAATCTCTCCACTATCTTCCTCTTCTACTCACGTGGGGGAGCAATGCACTGCTATATATGCCTAGGAGACTCGTGTAACTACCTGATTGGTGCACCCTCTAGTAACTCAATAGTATGCCCTGAGAGCGGGCTATGACGTATGTGGCGCATGCTCATTAAGTCTCCTGGCTGGGCAACAGCTCTGTTTGCTGAGTTCTCAGCGGGAAGCCGGCGCCATGTTTGGGTGTGGCACAAACGGCTCCCTACAATATTTTCAACATGCTTTTAAGAGTTTGCTTTTAATATTTTCAACATGCTTTTAAGAGTGGAGAAGTGTTCCTCTTTCTCCACCGCCTCTCCAGCATCTGCTGTCATCTGTTTTTGATCTAACCCATTCTGACTGGTGTGAGGTAGAATCTCAGGATAGTTTTGATATGTATTTCCCTGATAACTAATTATGTTGAGCACATTTTTAGGTGTTTCTCAGCCATCTTGACTCTTTGGTTGAGAAATCTCTAATTAGTTTTGTAGTCCACTTTTCAATAGGGTTGTTTATTTGGTTCTCTGGATTCTACCTTCTCAAGTTCTTTTTATATTTTAGATATTAGCTCTCTATCGGATGTAGGGTTGATCTTTTACTAATCTGTCGGTTGCCATTTTGTCATATTGACAGTGTCATCTGCTTTACAGAAGCTTTTAAATTTTGTGAGGTCCCATTTGTCAATTTTTGCTCTTTTATGCCACTAATTTTCTGTTAAGGAAAATTTCCCCTATTCCCCGGTGTTTGAAGCTCTTCCCCACATTCTCTTCTATTAGTTTCAGTATATCTGGTTTTATGTGGAGATCCTTGATCCACTTTGACTTGAGCTTTGCACAGGGCAATAAGTATGGATCAATTTACATTCTTCTACATGATGACTCCAGTTGGGTGAACCGTGTTGAAAATGCTACCTTTTCTTCTAGTAGATGGTTTAGCTCCTCTGTCAAAGATCAAGTGATCAGAGGTGTGTGGGTTCATTTTTGGGTCTTTAATTCTATTCCATTGATTTACCTTCCTGTTTCTATATCAATACCACACAATTTTTTATTACTATTGCTCTGTACTTCAGCTTGAAATCAAGGATGGTGATTGCCCTAGATAGATGTTCTTTCATTGTTGAAAATAATTTTCTTTTTCTGTTTTTTTTTTTTAATCCAAATAAATTTCAAGTTGCTCTTTCTCACTCTAAGAAGATTTGAGTTGGAATTGTGATGAGGATTACAATGAATCTGTTGATTGCATTTGGCAAGATGGACATTTTTACTATGTTGATCCTCCCAATTCATATGAATGGGATATCTTTTCATCTTCTGAGATCTTCTTTGATTTCTTTATTCAGTGATTTTAAGTTCTTGTCATACAGATCTTTCCCTAGTTTGGTTTGAGACACAGCAAGATTTTTTTTTTTTTATTATTTGTGACTTTTGAGAAGGGTGTTTATTTCCTAAATTCTTTCTCATCCCTTTTATTCTTTGAGTAGAGGAAGGTCAGTGATTTGAGTTATTTTTATATTGAGCTACTTTGCTGAGGTGGTTGATCAAGCATAGGAACTCTCTGATATAATTTTTGGGTCACTTATGTATACCATCATATTATTTGCAAATAGTGATATCTTGAATTCCATCATCACAATTTTTATTTGATTGATCCCTTTTGGTTGTGTAATTACTCTGGCAATGACTTTGAGTACTATATTGGATAGGTAGGAGAGAGTGAACACCCTTGTCCCTAATTTTAATGAGATTGCTTGAGGTTTTTTTCATTGAATTTGATGTTAGATACATATGGTTTTCTGTATATTACTTTTATTATATTTACCTATACAACTTGATTTTCTGATCTCTCCAATATTTTAACATGGATGGGTGTTGAATTTTTTCAGTATTTTTCAGCATATATTGAGATAATTATTAATTTTTATTTTCTTTCAGTTTGTTTATATATAGTGATGTATATTAATGGATTTTCATATATTGAACAATCCCTGCATTCCTAGAATGACACTTACTTAATCCTGTTGGATGATCTTTTAGTGTGTTCTTGGATTTGGTGTGCAAGAATTTCATTGAATACTTTTTGTTTTATTTTCTAATAAACAACTTTATTTTATAAACAAAGATAAATGTACAGATTTTAAGCTTTTTTGCATAAAAGTACACTAATATATTTTTGTCAGTACTTGGTTTTTTTTAAAGGGTTGATAGTGTGCATTAAGATCTTACTAGTTACAATGAGCATAAAGTACATGTAAAACAAGATGTGACCTGAAATTAGTCAAAGTTTTCTTCATGTGTAAAGATTAAGCATAATGGTTTTTCATTTTCTTTATTTTTTTCTTGAACTTAATATAATCTGTGAGTTTTTTCTGTGGTGTTCAGTGCTTTCTGGGGTTAGTATCCAAATATCAATGACTGCATATTATATCTCTTCTTTTTGACTGGGTTATCTTACTCAGGATGATATTCTCTAAATGCATCCATTTTCTTAAGAATTTCATAAAGTCATTGTTTCTGATAGCTGATTAGTACTCCATTGTGTAAATATATCACAATTTTTGTATCCATTCATCTACTGAAGGACATCTGGGTTCTTTCTAGCGTTTGGCTATTATAAATATGTCTGCTATGAACATTGTGGTGCATGTGTCTTTTTTGTATGTTGGAGCATCTCTGGGGAATATGACCATAAGTGGAATAACTGGGTCTTCAGAAAGTACTATGTCCAATTTTCTGAGAAATGGCCAGGCTTATTTCCAGAGTGGTTGTACCAGTTTACAACCCCACCAACAGTGGTGAAGTTTTCCTTTTTCTTTGCATCCTCACCAGCATCTGCTGTCATCTGAACTTTTGATCTTAGCCATTCTGGTCACTGTTTCTACCTGGCAACCGTGTGTGCAGAACAGATGTTCAGGTCATCTGCCACCAGGAACAGCAGAGATCCAGGGACACAGGCCTGATACATCGGAAATACGGGAACCAATCACTGACAATAAAACCACATATAATCACAAACAACAAGATGGCAAGAGGGAAGAGAAAGACTGTACTCCAGGGAAACGAAGACAAGGTGGCAACATGAGAACCCAGCTCTCTCATCACAGCATACAGCAGAATGCCAAACAATCCAGAAAAAGAAGACTCAGACCTTAAATCACACCTCAAGATGATAATAGCGATCCTTAAACAAGAATGAGAGGTAAAGCACAAAGAATTAGAAGCTTTTGAAAAGGAAACAAGAAAATCATTCAAAGTTCTCAAAGAACTAGAGGAAAACAGAAACAAAGAGATCTTCGAAGGAATGGAAGAAGGAATTTAAAATGGAAAAGGAAACAATAAAGGAAACAGGAAAAGAGACAACCCTAGAGGTAGAAAACCTCAAAAAGAAATCAGGAGTCACAGATACAAGCATCTCCAACAGACTACAAGCAATGGAAAAGAGAATCTCAGGGGCCGATGACAACATTGAAAACATATACAAAACAGTCAGAGAAGATGCAAAAATCAAAAAGCTTTTAACTCACTGAAAATTTTTGCATCCATCTTCATAAAGAAAAATGGTCTGATGTTCACTTTCTTTAATGGAACCTTTTGTAGTTTAGGTGTTAGACTTTCTTTAAAAATCTAATAGAATTGTACACTAAAGACACCTGGCCCTGGGCTCTTTTTATTTGGGAGACTTCTAATGACTGCTTCCAATCTTTGGGTTTAAAGGGCTGTTTAGTTAGTTTATCTGACCCTGATTTAACCTTGGTACCTCATATCAATCTAGAAAATCATTCATTGCATCCAGGTTTTACGGTTCTGTTTAATACAGACTTTTGTAGTATCATCTGATACTTTTTCAATTTCCTCAGTTTTGTTGCTATGTGTCTCCTTTCATTTCTGATTTGTTAATTTGGATACTATCTTTTTGCCCTCTGATTAGTTTGGCTAAGAGTTTAATCTTTCTTTTTGATTTTGTACAAAAACCAGCTTCTGGTTTTGTTGCTTCTTTGTGTAGTTTTTTTTTGTTTGTTTGTTTGTTTTATTTCTACTTGTTTTATTTCAGCCCTCAGCTGAACTTTTATCCTGCTGTCTACTCCTCTTGGGTGTATTTTCTTCCTTTTGTTCTGGAAATTTTAGGAGCTATGTGTTTTTCTCTTAGCACTGCTTTCATTGTGTCCCATAAGTTTGAGTATGTTGTGCCTTCAATTTTATAAAATTCTTAAAAGTCTTTTAGTTTCTTTACCATATTATCATTGATTAGAGCATTTTTCAGCTTCTATGTGTATACGGGCATTTTATTGTTTAGCTTCCATGGTGAGCTTTCTCTTGTTTTTGTTGTTATTGAAGACCAGCCTTATTCCATGGTGATTTGATAGGATGCATGGAATTATTTCAATCTTTTTGTATTTGCTGAGGACTGTTTTGTGACTGACTGTATATTCAGTTTTGGAGAAGGTAGAATAAAGTGCTAAAAAGAATGTTTATTCTTCTGTATTGGGCGAAATGTTACATAGATATCTGTTAAATTTATTTGTTTTTAAGCTTCTGTTAGTTTCACCATGTCTCTGTTTAGTTTTTTTCCATGATCTGTTCATTGGTGAGAATTAGGTGTTGAAATCTCCTACTATTATTGTGTGAAGTTCAATGTTTGCTTTGAGTTTCAGTAACATTTTTTTTTTTTCAGATTTAGGTTCCCTTGTATTTGGGGCATAGAATTTCAGAACTGAGAGTCAGTTTTGGTGGAGTTTTCCATTGATGTGTACATAGTGTTCTTTCTTACTTTTTCCATAAATTTTGGTTGAAAATCTATTGTGTTCTATATTAGAATAGATATTCCAATTTGTTTCTTGGGACCATTTGCTTGGAAAATATCTTTCTATCCTTCTATTTTGAGATAATATTTGTCTTTGACACTGAGGTATGTTTCCTGTATGCAGCAAAATGATGGGTCTTATTTATGTATACACTCTGTCAACCTATAACTTTTTATTGAGGAATTGAGTCAATTGATCTTCGGAGATATTAGGAACCAATGATTGTTGCTTCCTGTTATTTTGTTGTTAGATGTGGAATTATGTTTGTGTGGATATCTTCTTTTGGGTTTGTTGTAAAAAGATTAATTTCTTGCTTTTTCTTCAGTGGAATTTTTCTCTTTGTGATGGACTTTTCTTTCTCCTATCCTCTGTAAAGCTGGAATTTTGGTAACCCTGTATAAAATATTTTTCTGGGAATACCCTGGTTTCTCCTCTATAGCAATTTTGAGCTTTCCTGGATCTAGTATCCTGGGCTGGCAGTTTTGTTCTCTTAAAGTCTGTATTATATCTGTCCAGGTCTTCTGTGTTTTATAATCTTTGTTGGGACATCTGGTATAATTCTGATAGGTTTGCATTTATATGTTACTTGGCCTTTTCCCATTACTCCTTTCAATATTCTTTTTCGGTCCTGTGCATTTGGTGTTTTATTAAGTGACGAGTGTAATTTTCTTTTCTGGCCCCATCTGTTTGGTGTTCTGTAGGCTTCTTGTATGTTTGCAGACATTTTTTTCTTTAGTTTAGGAAAGTATTCTATAGTTTTGCTGAAGATTTTTATTTTCTCTTTGATTTGGAAATATTCTCTCTCTTCATAACCTATAATTCTCAGGTTTGCTCTTTTTGTTGTATCCTGAATTTCATGAATGTTTTGAGATAGGAGCCTTTTGCTCTTTGTATTTTCTTTGACTGTTGTGTTGATGTCCTCTACTCTATTTTCTGCCAATGAGTGTCTCTCTTTTGTCTCCTGTTTTCTGTTATTAATGTCTTTTTCCTAGGCTTTCCATATTCATGGCTGTCTCCCTTTGAGTTTTCTTTAATGATATTATTTCCACTTTTGGATCCTGGATGGCTTTGTTCAGTTACTTCACACATTTGATTGTATTCTTCTGTGTTTCTTTAAGAAATTTTGCATTTCCTTGTTAAGGGCTTCTGCTTTTTTACCTCTGTTCTCCTGTCTTTCTTTAAAAGAGTTACTATGTCCTTCTAAAAGTTCCCTATTATCTTTATGAAAGGAGAGTTTAGGTGTGATTCTTGCTTAATAGGTAAGTTGGTGTATCCAAAACTTGCAGTTTTGAGAAAACTGGGTTTTAATGTTGCCATATTTCTGTTTGTGTTTCTGTTGCTTATGTTCTAGCCCTTGGTTCTTGCAATCTGGTTATCTTTGGTGTTGTCATGCCTTACTGTCTCTCATGGGAACCTGTTTTTGTTGTGAGCCTGTGATCTTACTATATTGTGAACCTTTTATCCTGGAGAGTAGAGCTGTATCTGGGGTTTTGGCCAGGTTGAATGGGATCAGGTCTGGCTCAGATGGGAACCAGAAAACATTCAGATCTCTGGCTGGGTTGGGAATCTGCTTCTCTGAGTCACAGGGGTCAAGGTATTCCAGGTTTTGAGGCTAGGGTTATGGTCTTACCTAGGGACACAGCTCATTGTGTAAAAATACATGAGATTCAAGCTACAACTGTTGTGTGGACTGTGTGTGATGGGGTCTGAAACAGGTTGAAATCTGTGGCACACAGATCTCTGGCAGGGCAGTCTCTAATCCAATTCCCCAACAATGTTCAGCAGCAGCTGTGAATGGGAGTCCAATGATATAGCAGTTGTTAAGTCCCACTAGACAAGCCAGCAAGGAAGCTCATTATTTTATATAGAACAAATTTGAAGAAAACCTGACTATGTCTAGGAAACCCTTAGTATCCTACTGACATATTTCTTCTACCAATTTGAATTCACATTTTCACTTCTCCCATGGTCCTGTCACATTTTATCTTTGATACTGGCTTTGCCTTCTTGTTTTGTTCATAGAAGGTGGGAACATCCAGGGCATCTATACCATTCAAGTTACCGAGTTACCTTCTTACAAATAAAAGTCTCTCTGGGGTTTGTGAAGTTCTCGGTGTGGAACACTCTGCTGCATCCAAGGTTGTAGCACCACACAAAAGTATCACATTTTTGTTGTTGGCAGTAACTTTAACAGTAATCACTTGCAGGAATGAAACCACACATGGTTCTGTATCTCTCTTCTGCCTCTCCAAACCCTCCATTGTTGCCGAGGAGAAGGTGATATGCACAGGCTTGGTGAATTAATTTTTCCATTTTTACTCATGGAAACAATAGTGTTTGACATGTTTTCTAAAGAGACAGTGAATGGAGATGGCAGATGCATACATGTGCACAGTCACACCAATACGATTTGTGAGAAGTAGGTAGAGAGGATTAACTAAACAAGGCTGAACTTTATCAAAGGTTCTTTCTTGGCTGGCCTTATCACATGGATGGTGAAGACATGCCATTTTGCTAATAAAGGTTTTTTCCCCTCCTTAAATGTAATGTCATCATTATCTGATTATGCTATTGCTGACTATATCCCTTGGGGAAATGAAAAAAAAAATACAGCTATCCAATGATCTCAATCCCACATACACTGATGTCTGAAATCTTCTACTGATAATCAGGCAAATGGTTTGAATATTGAACCTGAAAAGGTCACATTGGTCACAACTATAATTGGGCCCAACACCACATTGCAATTAAAGCTACAGAAGGTCTCAAACTGCCAGCTCTCTGTCTGTAAGATGATGAAAGAAATATGAGTTTCACAGACCACAGGAAAATGCACCAATTCATTATATGGTGGCATGTATTATCCCTAACAGAATAGAACCTTAGAATTTCCAGGATTAGATCTTCTTTCAAACTCCCCTCTTAAAGGGCCCTAGGATAAAAACACAGCAATTGCTTTCATATACTGCAGTAATTTTACAATAGGAAGAAGTGTTCTCAATACCAAATATTTATAACACTACTTAATGACTAATTTAGCAGAGAAAAACCCATCTATTTCCATTTGCCATCACAATTTGTAGTTCTTATAATCAAAGCATTCTCTCTTACTAGACAGATCTTGCAATAGAATTGAGAATAGTGCTAACATAACAAAGTTTAACTTGTGTTTTGCATTCAAGGGCTCCTTTATGCAGGAATTAGGGAAGAGCAAATATAGTATCCGGCATTGTAATAAACAAACAAACAAACAAAAAACCCAACACATTAAAACTAATAAATGTTCCGAGTGTTCTACAGAAAGAAATAATTTATGAAAATTACTCATTTTCTGTTTTTTCCAGAGTGATATTCTAGAGATCAAAATGGGAGGATGCAAAGTCTATCAAATTTTGCCATAAAGATATAGAACAAATCACAGTGTGGTTGGTATAGAAATATGAGACTTAAAACAGGATGACCTCTTAGAGTCTTTCATGTGGGCTCTGTGGCTTACTTAGGCAAAGGAATATGTTTTAAGCAAGTTAACTCTAGAAATTAGAAAAAAAATCAAGAAAAACTCAAATAATGATGAGAAGTCACCTTCTTCAACAATATTCTAAGAATATACCATGAGGACTCTTTAAGTCTGTTTTGTCACTAACTTTGGCATCAGAAACTGGCATGTTTAAACTATATAAATGTTTGGTCCAAACGCTAGGAAAATGCATTCCTGCATTACTTGAACTTTAAATATGAACCAGAAGCTTCCTACATTATGGGATGAGACTATAGTGAATATTATTAGAATCAGAAAATGGTGATACAAAAGCTACCTGAGGAGACTGTTGAGATGGTGTACTGACAGAAACACAGAAATATATTTTTTTCACAGAAATATATAAATCTATATATATGTATATATATATGCATATATATATATAGATACATATATATATATATATTAGGAATATATATATATATTAGGAAAACAATCTTCATTATGGTAACTGTTTTATCACACTTAGCAAGTGAACTAATGATTTGAACATATTTGTTTATGTGTGGAACTGAGCTGACTAAAACCTACATACTGTTGACTTTCCAACAGTGAAACATATTACAATCTGGAAAATTAGTGGAGTTGGAAATCAGCATGGAGCACATTCTCTGTTATATGCTACTTTTCTCATTTTGCTGGATGACTTGCCCTGTATGTCAAAGTACAACAATCTCTTAAAAAATAAAATGTGTGTGTAAACATGTGTGTATGTATATATGTGTGTGTATGTGTGTGTGTTTGCATATGTTTAAGTTTGTGAATAGCATAGGTAATATATGTACTAATTCTATCAGATTAATCTTTTATTGACAGTGTGTATCAGTATTCTGTTTGCTACTTTGATTTATAGTGGAAACAGAGTGGTGATTTTCAACCTATGCAGTCAAAAACCCCATGGGAGCAAAACCAAACTTTCACAGGGTTTGCAGATCAGATATCTGTATATCAGGTATTTACATTATGATTCATAACAACAGCAAAATTACAGCTAGTAAGTAGCAACAAAAATTAATGGCAATATTAATTTATTCAAAACACAAAAGAGACCTTTTCTCAGAATTCACCATACTTTACTTGAAAATATTAACCTCTTGTCATGCTTTTAATTCAGATTCATTCTGTAAAAGAAAAGAAAGATAAGCAAAAATAAATTATTATGCCAAATATATGACCAGTTTCATCATTAATTGTATTTTGTTCTCCAAAATCAACAGTTCGTCCTTTGATTACTCTGTATTTTGTGAAGATAAATATTTATCTGTTATAAGAGACAGGCAGAAAAAGAATTTTAGCTTATACTTTGAGCTTTTCTACACTGAATCTTGTAAGTTTTATGAATATGTTAGTTAATCCTCTAACATGTCTATCTCATAACAGAATTACAGGCACTCTCAGTCCTCTACCTCTTTTAACTGTCTTACTTACATATTTATGTTCCACTATGGTCATAGCAATCTTTTTTATAATAGTCAGAAGCTGGAAAGAAAACAGACATCCATCAAGAGAGGAATGAATACAGAAAACATGGTACGTTTACACAACGGAGTACTACTCAGCTATTAAAAATAAACACTTAATGAAATTCTTAGGCAAATGGATGGAACTAGAAAATATCTTTCCAAGTGAGGTAACCCAATCACAATAAAACAAACCAAAACAAAACATGGTATGCCCTCACTAATAAGTGGATAGTATTAGCTCAGCAGCTCAGATTACCCAAGTACAATTCATAGACTCCATGAGGCTCAAGAAGGAGGAAGACCAAACTTCAGTTGCTTCAGTCCTTCAAAAAGAGGAAACAAAAGTATTCACAGGAGAAAATATAGAGGCAAAGTTTGAAGCAGAGACTGAAGAAAAGCTCATACAGAGACCCACCTGGACATCCAGACCATATACAACCACCAAAGCCATACAATATTGTTGATACAACAAAACGCATGCTGACAGAAGCCTAATATAGCTGTCTCCTGAGAGGCTTTGCCAGACAATGGCAAATACATAAGCTGATGCTCACAGCCACCCATTGAACTGAGAACAGACTCCCAAATGCAGAAGTTAGAGAATAGACTGAAGAAACTGAAGGGGATTGCAACCCCATAAGAAAAACAATACCAACCAAAGAGAACTCCTAGAGGCTAAACCACTATACAAAGATTACACATAGATGCACCCATGGCTACAGCTGCTCATGTAGCAGAGGTTGGCCTTGTTGGGCATCAATAGGAGGAGAAACCCTTTGTCCTGACAAGGTTCAATGCCCTAGTGTCAGGGTGAAGAGGCAGGAGGGTGAGGGCATGGGTGGGGGTGCACCCTTATAGAAACAGGGATAGAGGGAATGGGATAGGGGGTTTCTGAAAAGGAAATCGGAAAAAGTGATAACCTTTGAAATGTAAATAAAATATATCCAATAAAAATGGAAAAAAGAAAATAATAATAATCTGTTTGATTTTTAACCAAACTGAACTAAGTTATAGTACCAAGCTTTACAGTTGTTGTGGTGGTGGTTGTTTTGTTTTTCTAATTTTGTTGGTTTTTTTTTTTTTTTTTTTTTTTTTGTTTTGCAATTTTTTCTAATATTGACACATTTTATCAACAAAAGAAAACATATTTACTAACTAGTAATGTGGAATTATAAAATTTAGACAAAGGACCCTTGCTTGCCTCTGGGACAGAATAAAATTATTGGTGAGACAGATGTGGAAAAAATTATTATTAGAGCTGGATAGATGTGTCTACTGTAAGGAAAACTTCTGCTCTTTCAGAAGACTTACGTTCTGTTCTCAGCAGTCACATTGGAGTGTTCAAAATTCCCACAGAACGTATGTAGCAGACATGAAGCTCAGTTTCCATATAGGTTCCCCCACCAATTAGAGTTGTGGCTGTTCCTAAATCTCTAGCCTTATCCAACAGGGCTGTTTTCTCTGGCCTCAGGGCAAGAAGGTATCCCAGAGCCTACAGAAACTTGATGCATCATGGTGGGGGGAATACCAAAGGGGCCCCAAAAACTGAGATGAGAAAGGGGATGGGGTAGAGAAGGAACACTACAGAAAGCAGTACAGCTTTGGGGATGTAAATCAATCAATCAATCAATCAATCAATCAATCAATGTAATAAACAAAAAACAAAAATCAGAAAAATAAAACAAAAACCAAGCCAAAACATAAAACAAAACAACCATGCAAACAAAACTCTCAGAGGAAAAAAATTATCATCTGGTTCCTGTGGGCATTTGTACTTTTTCAGACACACACACTCAGAAATAAATAAATGAATGAACGAATGAATGAATGAATAAATAGATAAATAAATAAATAAATAAATAAATAAATAAATAAATAAAAATAGCTCTTTTTTTAAGTGGTACCCCTTAGGCTTGCTAAAGATTAAGCTTAATATCTCCTTTCTAATTAATAGATATCAGAAACTCATTGAATTGAACAATGAAATCAAGAGTATTGCCAAGGAAGAGTGGAGTTGTGTGTTTCAAATTAGTGGTAGGAATATACACATGGTTTCAGGACAAAGCAAGATATCTTGACATCTGCTGTTGAATCATGGGAACTCTTGACCTAGACAACTCAGAACTGGAGAGAGCACGCAAAAGTCTGTTTAGTGATGCACTGTGGATGATGATCTGAGTGTTCTTACATTGCTTATTATTTAAAAAGGAGAGAAAATTATTCCCGGACTGACAGGTAATATTTTATCTTGGCAATTGGGGCCCAGAACAGCAATCAAAACATGAAAATCTTTCAGTGTCCACCAGTAAAGCTTCAGAAAATCTTAAACAAAGAAGGCAAGAATCTCAGGGATTAAGAACTCAAGATTTAGCCTCCTGTTTCTCCTCATGGTTTACAACACAAAAATAGATGTACTTCTCTGAAAAAACAAAGTGCTAAGAAAAGAAGAAGGAGGAGTTCAGAATATGTTAACCTTAACCTTCCTGCCAAGAGAAAGAAGGAAGCCAAGAGAAAAATGCCTACAATAGATTGCCAAGAAATATATTTTCATGTAAATATTGTCTTTCTTTATTGGTACAGTTTTAAAATTCGAGTACCTAAATTTGGTTCAATGTCTTTCTATGGAAAATACTTATTGGTGATGATACCTGCACAATAATACCTTTAACCACTCAAATGTTCCACTGTCCACATCTCAGTTATGAGCTAAACTAAGCCTCCAGGAGTTGGGTAGTATTAGTAATGAATTAAGAGATTCAGAAAAACGATAATGACTTAAAACTCTTTTCTGTGACCCATCATGGAAATAGTCCTTAGCCAGTGTTTGATGTTTTTTTTTTTTAGTTTATTATTACTTCACACATAAGAACTGGACACAATTTTCAACAAACCTAAGTGGAGATGATTGTTAGATGTTTGTTTGTTTCCAAATCTTAATACATTTGCAATACAGCAAGGCTACATTTCTTTCTCAGGCATAGCATGAGAATACAAATAATCTAAGAGAAGTGTGAAATCATTAGAGTTTCTGTCCCAGTGTGGTTCCAAAATTGGTTTGTCTTATATTTTTTTCTGGAGGATCTATGGTTTCCAAGTTCATGGAACTGTCTCTTTGGTACTCAGTAGCATGAGTGGATTCATGATGAATTTTAAGTTTCAGGAAGGACATAAAGTAGCAAGATTTCCCCTGGGTTCTGCCCTTTGCATACATTCTATCTATTAAATTTTGCTATAAACTGAGGTACAATTTGGCATCCCATGGAATCAAATACATATAATCAATCCTGCCTTTCTGTACAGTGTGTAGCCAGCCTTTTAAAGAATGAAATAGCAATGACAACTGATAATATCTATACACAAACAAGTGCTAAGAGACCCTAAGTCTTTTAAGTAATCAAGCAAGGATGCAGGAAAAAAAAAGGGGAGGAAGCATAGGAAGTTATTTATAAAGATGACATTAAATTATGGAAAAGATGTGATAAGGGGCTTGCTTGATTTTATAGAGAACATTTAGTCAGCTTTCAGATGTAATTCAGCTGACACTAACACGAGCTTCCTACCAGGAAACAGGACTGTGTGTGTGTGTGTGTGTGTGTGTGTGTGTGTGTTTGTGTGTGTGTGTGTTTTCGATTTTAGTTTAATGTTTAATCTTTTCAGTTTGCTGTCTGTCCTATATCCTAATACAGAGTTTTCTATGATTGGTGCATTTGAGTCATCTGTTCTCTGCGCAGAAATCTACTTCCTACTGATCTCCCTAGGAACTGAGACATTCTGTGAAATCTACAGTTGACTCTGTGCTATAGAAAGATAAGTTGCTTGTGGCAGAGCCCAATTTCATGTCTCTATTCACTAATAACTGAGTCAGTTGGGATTAAAATTGTCCTGTAGCTTGGTGTCTCCTGATATGACAAGATTGGGCTAAATTCCATCTTGCTGAGAGAGAAGCTGGAGCTGCCCGGATTTGATGGATCTGCCATTATTTACTAAATATGTATATTTCCTGTGTTAGTATTTTTACTTCAGTACTTAAATCTTACTTAAAATACCACAGAAAACTGTAAAGAAATGACCCAGACTCAACCTTGGTCATTTCTTAAAATCTGCTTTAAGATGTGCTCACATGTCGTATTGATTAGTAGTCATATAATTTGGGAAAATGAAGGCACTAGTACATGTACCTGTGGCAGCCCGTGCCAGTAGATTATATGTAACAGCTACTTAGGCCAAATCTGGAATAAAAATATAATTTTCTTTTGCATCTAAGATTTCACTGTGCTTCAGTCTAGGGTAGGGATGTTTAGAAACATGAGTTTCTATGAAAGCTGTGATGGCAAAGAGAGTAAGGAAGCGGTCCGGTCTACTCATCTTCCCTGTAATCTGTCTCCAAAGCACTTATCTCGACCGCTATTATGACAATTGCCGAACATGACAGCATGCAGCAGATCTGAGATAACACTCAGGCTTCAGGGCCAGCTGGAAATAATGCAGCTCAGAGTGTCATGGTCTCTAGCCACCTTCCCCTCACAGCTGAGAGCCAGCTCAGAAAACACTTTGAGCAGAGAAAATAGAGTTTCTTTTGTGTTTATGTATTACTCCTCTGGTTCTAACCTTCACTTCCTGGCAATATTGGCTCTTCCTCTCACAGGTCCAAGACTGGCATGTTCTTTCCATCAGAATTCATAAGTGGTCAGCTAAATGCTTCATTATCAACCTTTAATGTTATATTAAAATCACCATAAGTGGATTTTACAATTATATCCAGATTTATTCTTGATTTCTGATTTGCCCCCCTTTCTCTTTTAAATTGGATATTTTATTCATTTACATTTTAAATGTTGTGTTCTTTTTCAGCTTTTCCTCTGTAAGTCCACCTATTCCATTTCCCCCTTCCCTGCTTCTATGAGGGTGCTCCCCACCCACCTACCCACTCCTGCCTCACTGCCCTAGCATTCCTCTGCAGTGGAGCATCAAACCTTCACAAGACCAAAGGCCTCCTTTCCCAATGAGACCAGATAAAGTCCCTTCAGCTCCTATTGTTCTTCCCCTAGTTCCTCCATTAAGGATCCCTGTATTCAGTCTGAGGATTAGATTCAAGCATTCTCATCTGTATTGGTCAGGATCTGGCAAAGCCTTTCAGGAGGTAGCTGTATGGGACTCCTGTCAACAAACACTTATTGGCATCAGCAATAGTGTCTGGGTTTGTTGTTTGCATGTTGGATGGGTCCCTGTGTGGGGCAGTCTCTGGATGGCCTTTCTTTCATTCTCAGCTCCACTCTTTGTTCTTGTATTTTCTTTAGACAGGGGAAATTGTGGGTTAAAATTTTGGAGATGCGTAGGGGGACCCATACTTCAACTCAGGGACCATACCTAAACTCTAGATATAGTCTCAGCAGGCTTTCCCTTCCCTTTGTGTCGTATTTCATATAATATCATCTCTGTGGGGAACTGGGAGGCTCTTGCTTTCCTGACAACAGGAACTTTCTGGTTGCTACCCTCAGTTCTCCATACCCATTTGTACCCACCTTTTTTCAATTTTCTGACCTCAGTACATCTCTTCCATTTCCTATCACATCTGATTCTGCCCTCCTTTTTTCCAGTCCCCTCCTCCCTTCCTCCCCAGTACCTCCCACCCTTTACATCCCTTGATTAGTTTGTTCCTCTTCCTAAGTAGGAGTGAAGCATCCACTCTTTTGTCTTTCTTCCTCTTGAGTTTCATGTGGTTCGTGAGTTGTATTGTGTGTATTCTGAGCTCTTTGCCTAATATCCACTTATCAGTGAGTACATATTATGCATGGTCTTTTGTGACAGAGTTACCTCACTCAGGATATTTTTTAGATCCATCAATTTGCATAAGAATTAAATAAAGTCATTGCTTTTAACTGCTGAGTAATACTTCATTGTCTAAATTATTACATTTTCTTTATCTATTCCTCTGTTGAGGTACATCTGGGTTGCTGATGGGATTGTAGGCTGGTACAACCACTCCAGAAATGAGTCTGCAGGTTCCTCAGAAATTTGGACATAGTAATGTCTAAGGATCGAGCTATACCACTCCTGGCCATATATACAAAAGATGCTCCAACATATAATAAGGACACATTCTCCACTATGTTTCTTTATAATAGCCAGAAACTGGAAACAACCTAAATGTCCCTCAACAGAGGAAAGGATACAGAAAATGTTTCTTTTTCTTGCTTTTTAGTATCAGTCCTTCTTTGTCTAGGTTCCCTTGAGTTGGGTCAATGAAAATATTTGATAGTTCTCTTTCTTATAACTGTGTCCAAGATCGTCACAAGAATTTCTGATTGAAATTTCATTAATCTTGTTTCATAACTAAACAGGATTCAGTCTATAATACTATTCAGCCTTCATGCTCTTAAGCAGCTTATAATGGTAGGAAAGAATCATCATGTGGGAAAAGGTGATTTTCACTTCTTGACTTACAGAAAGATGCGGTTCTGAGAGTTGCATGGACAAAAGACATACGCCCAATTGTTTCCTTTCCCACCAACACTGGTAGTTCTCAGAATCTTCTGAACTGACAAACACCAACAGTTGTTCAAGCTCTAAACATAACGGCTTTTAGACAGACACTTTATATCCAAACCATAACAAAATCTAAAGCTATTGGTTAAAGGTTAGGAAACCAGAAGGCTGGCTACATCTGTTTTATGCTAATCCCTACTGAGGTGTCAAATTTCCTCAGATGCATGAGTTAAAGCTCAATAATCATTTCTCTGATCTGGACAGGCAATGTTCTTTGTGAAGGGACTACACCAACAGGACTCTGCCCTCATGAACTGATCTGTCCTATAAATATCAGGGATTTGGGGCTGTAGCTTGGACACATTTCTTCTTCTTATTCTTCTTCTACACAGTGAGAAAGTGGTGCTTTTCTCCAATTGACCTTTCATACCCTTTGCACTATGAAGAACCCCAGATGTTTCCATATGTATCAAACAGGATGCCACTAGAATTTAAATGCCAGAGCTGTATCTTGTACTCCCTGGGACCCAGAACCATAGGAAATGTGTCTAAATTGTTTTCAGAATTCAGTTTTTTTTGTGCCATGCTAGCATGTGTGCATGAAAGGAGTTGCATTCCTCTACTGAAAGGACTCATTTTCAAACTTTTCCCTTTCTTCACTTTCACTTTCTTATTTCCTATGCCTTTACTGTAGGTTGTTAACTTTCTTCCTTTTGCCTCTACTACCTGGAAGGTGTCATGTTATGGCGACCCGATGTTATCAGCCCTGGTTGCTTATCCTAACCCATTTATTTCTTTAGTAAAAGTGTCTTTAGTAAACCAATTTTATCTGTTGTTAAGCACTGTTGCTGAAAATGTGTATTAATTCAACCAGTGTAGAAATAGGATGGGAGGGTTTTCACTTTCTAAAAATAAAACTACCATGTTATATAGCTTGAAAAATATGTAAATGATTCTAAGTCAGCATACCACAGAGGAACTTATGCATTTTGTTTATTCTGCACAATTGACAGCTCATGAGTTATACAGTCAACCTAGGTGTGTCTCACATTAGATAAATCTTTAAAGAAGACATACTAGATATATACCTATTGAAATGTTAGTCAACCATAAAGAATGGAATCTTGCCATTCCTTTGAAAAATGAATGAAACTTTGTCTTCACATTAGCAAGAAATAAGACAAATTCATGTAGACAAATATATTTCCTTACCACTGTATCCAAGGACTTATATAAATGATTCCTGCCAAGAGTAGAAGTTGACACTTGGATACCTCACTGCGGTGGCCCAAAAATAAAGACATAAACAAAAGCTGGCATGAGGTGAGTTATACTTGCTCTAATGGAGTGAAACTCCTGTGCAGTGACCTAGAACCTAGGCTCTGTCACAAGAGGAGTTAGCTGGGTTCAGAGGAAAGGCTCTGTAGGAAAAAGCAGTCTGTGGTTGTAACTATCTGGGAAAAGGAAACAACAGTAGATAATTTTTCTGCACAGTAGTCAGTTGATTGCAAACATTCATATGTGCACATCCTGTCAACATTTTAATGGGGACAAAGGAAAATTTGTCATTCCTCTAAGCTTCACTGACAGGGGAGACGCTTTGCTATTCCATGGGCATGAGGCATTCAGTATTTGACATAACTATGTTCATCTACTTTATCCCCTGAAGAGGGATTCCCTCATTCACTAAGAAATTTCTGAACTTTATATAATATGAATAATATGTAATACATGTAAATATTTTAGGGAGTTCCAAAAATGTAAATGCCTTCCTTAAAAGTGTGAGCCAAATTGCCTATTCTCCTTCACTAGGATGGACTGTTCTCAGTAGCCCCCAGATACAAACAGGACAAAAAAAGACTTGTAGCACAGAGGAGTCCCTGAGTGTGATATCCTCCTGAATCTGTGCCATGATGCTATAAGTATACTAAGACTTAAGACACTGCAATGTGGAGCCTTAGAATTTTAAGGAAAATTGATGTTTATTTCCCATCATTATTATTTTATTTAATATATTCCTTTCAAATACAGGGAAAATGAAAATAACAAAAAATAAATTTACAGAAAGAAGATTTTTGTAAATACAGATTTTACAGAATGAAGGGGAAAAGGAAGGTGTTTCCCAGGTCACAGTGTTATAATTGACTCGTTTACTTTTCAAATGTGCTTAATTTTCACAGAGTATAGCCAAGCTGCTCACTGTCCCATACTTCTATGACTCGTGCATACGTTCTCTTCCCTTCCCTGCCTCTACTTCCATCCCACCACCTGAGCCACCCTACCTGTCTTAACATGAGCAGTGTGAGTTTGAGGTAGTCTCACACCTTCCATTCCATTTTATGTTTCACTGCAAGTTTCCAGCCTGTCAGGGAGAGGACAGAGTGTCTAAAATTTTAAAAGAGCATCTTCAAGGTATGTCTGAGGCACATCTCCATAATAGCCCTGTGAGTGACAGGCTGCAGAGTCTGTGTCTTTTAAACCAGCAGGCATCAAGGTCTATAACCACATCTTTCTAGAGGCTGAACTCAGCCCCATGCTGGCCACAGTAAAATGCTCATAAATAACAGGATCACAGGAAATTGGAAAATGATGACTACACAAATACAAGAGGAATTTTTATGTTTTCCAAAACCCAAACGGCATTGACAGTTCGTCTCTCCTTGGCCATAAGTCACTATTCCTCAGGGAGCTGTTAAAAATTTGTGAGGGGGTAGTAGAAGTCATATTTGGGAAGGGTAAGTCTCATAGCCCAGGCTAAAATAGTGCAATTTGCTTTAGGCTCCCCGTATGTCATTTTTAGTACTCCTCTTATGTGCCACAAATGCACTAATTCGCTCTCTGCTATTTGTCAAAGCAGGTAATAAGGTGAATTCCCAATATGATACAATGACTAATTGATGTTCTAAGTTAGCATACAAGGGTTAATTATTTAAAAGCCAGCTTAATAAAACAAATGCCTTTTGAATTTGCATTTCAAGCAACTACAAGGAGCAAAACAGTACACTTTAGGCAGGAGAGACGTGTTTTACATAAGATAGAATATTTGGCATCATCAAGTCAGAGACATATCACAGGATATGAAGCTGAAGTGATAACTTGGTGGGAAAATGTTTGGTATCTTTGTAAGAAATCACACTACTCTTTTGAGTTTTAAACCTTGTCTTGGTAATAATGAGAGAAGTATTGACATTAAAATGAAAAAAAGAAAAGAGGAAAGTTGGGAAAACAGGAAGGAAGAGAACATAGATGGAAAGAAAAAAAGACAAAGGAGAGACAGAAACAAAGAAACTAATCACATTAAAATCTAATCACCATATACACGGTTAGTAACAATGCCTAGACTAGACTGCATTTTTCCTTTCCACATTCACTCATGAAAAATATATAGTTCAAATAGTGTATCTCATGTCAATACAGATATGTGAAAATCAGAACCAGAGAAATTGTTTTTGGATTGAGCATTTTATTAATTGGAATAGTTTTGGTAGAACTCCTTGCATAATAAAAATGTTCACATGTGGCTCTTAAGTGTGATTTTTGTTGAAATAGTGAAGACAGAATCAAAGATAGGTGTGTGTGTGTGTGTGTGTGTGTGTGTGTGTGTGTGTGTGTGTATACATACATATACACATCTTGTGTTGTAATCAAAAATTTCTTACTCAGTGTGAGTTTCTGTTCACTTAGGAAGGCCTACGATGCACGGGACAGTATAGATATTTAATTTCTTTAAAGGTATATTCAATACTATTGAAAGGGATATGGGTTCTAAGGGGCACATACAGCACAACTGAACCCAAGCAACTTCCATCATCTCTGTGCTATTTTCCAATTTCTTCTGCTCTGGTATCACAGCGTTTTCTAAAATAAAATAACTAAACTGTAATGTCATAATGTTTTCCTTTGTTACAGCTTTCATTCTGCCTCTAAATGGACTTCATTTATCTGGATATAGATTTAATGGTATGCTTTGTTTTAGTTTTTATTACTCTATCTTAAGTGCCCTTATGTTGAAACCTTTTTTTCCATTGGCAGACTTTACCATTTTTAGTAGCCCCTGTTATGTCAAATTTACACTAAGAACAGATGGATATAAAATGAATGAATGAATGCAGTAATGAGACTATATAGATATTAATATACACATAAGGTTGAGGGATAGTGCACTTGTCCTAAAAGCTATGAATGATTTAAGGTGTCCACTATAAAGCCTGTGACTAGACTATTAAGACATTGGAGTTTCTTTGTTCTAAAGAAAATCAGAAAGGGTTAACCTTAGTTAAAATGCACTTTAAAAATTTTTTGAAACAAAATGAGAGTAGTCATGTGTGACTAATTCAGAGTGATATTTTAAGAATTAAAAGTATTAATTAATAAAGGGGAAAACCATTCTTGCATGAGAATGAATTCATGCACCTTCCTGAGAAATGGAGCCTGCCTCTGGAACAGGGCTCAGTTTATTGATTTGCTTAGAACCTGATGATGCTTGAAGTTGGATACTACCATTGTATTCAAATCCACATATCCTAAAAATTCCAAAAATAACCTAGAAATTAATATCCTCAGAGTGATGGGACTTAAAAGGAAATTCATCCCAGACAACTGAATCCATGTATAAACTTAAAAATGGACCCATGTGTTTTATATCTATTGCTGGAAAAACTCTTCTATTTACAGCCACATAGGCTTTGTAAAGAGGTTGAAATTCCACCACTGAAGCTCAATCTTTTGAATTCAAGAGCTAAAATCCCTTTAAACTCCCTTAGGAGATGTTACACATTAAAGCATAATCATTTAATAAAAATGATGGTTGCTAACATTTATTGAGGGCTTAAGATGTGCAAGACACTCTTCTAAGCATTAGTGTTATCTGTTTTAATCCTTACAATAACCCGATGAGTAGGTAATGCTATCATTCTACTGTAAAGATAAGAGAACAGGGATTTCATGTATTTAAGTTACTGTCATAGCTGATGCTGATGACCAAAGCCGGAGTCCTGACATGTTATCACTTAAATACCTGCACTGACATTCTAACCATTCACATCATAGGTAAACAGAAGACAACACTATTTTATTCTTGGCATTTCATATTCATGGGACAACTGTGGACACATGAAAGCTGAAGAGAGTGAATGCCACTGGGGCCTACTTGGAAGTCTCCAGAAAAGGATCTTTAAAGAACTAATTATTTAATACTCTTGATACTTTAGTCCCAGCACTAGGTCCTTTGAAACTTACAGAATATATAATTCATCTGTAGCAGTCAGTGGAATTCATCAGTCTCTTCCAGTTCTATCAGTAAAGGCTTTCTTCAGATTTGTATGATTGTGACCACAGGGTTCTTCAGTAGGACCATTCCATTTTTTCTCTTTATCTGCTCTTTAATAATTGGGTCATGGAATTCCATCTGAGAGCCTTAACCTTGTGGAGAGTATGCTAGGATCACTAAGTAGCATCTCACAGCATAGACAGATAATTGATACTTATTATCTACCAAATTAAAAGCAGTGATGCTACACCAAAATCTCTGAAATGGGAAAACAGCCACGTACACATACAGCATTTTCCTTTAGGAAGTCTGGAAAAAAGAAAAAAATGAAAACACATTCAACAAACAAACAAACAAACAAAACAAACAAAACACCATTTGAGAAGATTATTTTCACAGTTTTTCACTTTTATTTCCCTTCACTATTCCATCTGTGGATAAAGGAGACTAATATAAACTGAACTGGGAAGGCACCACGTCAAGCCTCAGTCCACCATCTCCTTAGCTAGTACTAATCACTCTGTGTTAATAAAATAAGCCCACATATCTGTCCTCTATCTTAACTGGACTTTAGGTCTTTGTCAAATAAGAAAGGATGCAACTTCACAATTTTCACTGTATAGCATATTTATTTAGAAAAGGTGGACAATATCATAAAAATAAGTGTAGATAAGATTAGACCTTGGCATGAAAAGACTTTCTTGAAACACCACATAAGTTTCTCTCATGTGGTTGCTACAGAAAGATGGGCAAGGGGTAAGGGGGAGAAGAAAATGGAAACAGCAAAGATAGAGATGGAAATAGAGGAGACATGGGGGAAAGGAAAAGAACACTTCATGATCTTTTTACTTCATCTGAAAATCAGGGACCATAGAATCAGCAAAATTTGTTACCAAGGAACCTTTGTAATAAATATATTGAAAAGCTGAAAGGGTCAAAGATATGAAAGCACATCTTCCTGTGTCAGTTTATAAAAAACAAAGCTTACTGTTTTGTTTCTATCAGATACAATGCAATCTTAATAAATGGAAAGAATGTGCCCATGGCTTGCTGTACACGGTCTCTGATTCTAAAGTACAACCAACATTAGATAGCAGTTAAGAAAATATCCTGTAGTCGATTGCATTCTTTTGTTTGCATAAAAAATCAGAAATAGAAATAGCTTGTTAAAATAACTCAGAGCTCCAGGGGCAGCAAGCAGTTGGCTTAAGCAAAACAAAATCAGCAACATATAGATTATATCATCCTTAATGAATATGAGAATTTCCAGAAGTTCAGTGGGCAATGATGCTATGAGGTGTACTTGAGCCCTGGGCACTGAAAGATTAATAAGATATTCAGAAATGGAAATATATCTACATATCTGTGACAGTCATGCAAAGTACTTCTTTTGTGTAGCGTTTTTGCATAGGAAGACTGGAGTCTGTTTATTGCATTTTACTATTTTCTACATCTATTCAATGACCCAAATTCTCCATTTCATGCAGTTCAATCTCACACCAAATGCAGTTAACGATCAGAGAATGACTTCTGATTTTTTCACAGTTTCCAATTGAAGCTGTAATATATCTATATTCCATGTCTCTGACCAGGTACTATAAGAAATCACCGTGCTTTGTGATGGGAGAAAGAATGGAGCAAAAGTCCAAGGCATTAACTTCCAAGGCTTCTATCAATAGACAGAGATGATAAAAATAATCAGTGATGGAAGCAGCATAAAGTGCCTTTGAGAAGAAACAGTGGTCATTGCAATTCAACAGAACAGCTCAAATAACAGAAAGTACTCCTCGGTGTTCTGAGAGAGTTTATGGCTTTGGAGATGAGAGCGTCTGAGAGCTTCCTTAGAGTCACACAGAATACAGGATAACCAGAAGTCAGAAAAAAATATGTCCTGGGCAGCACAGTAAAGGCACCTCCTTCCATTTAAGAGATAGGAAGTTTCTTCTCAAAAGGTAAAGAGTATTTACAGTGTCACAGTAAAAAAAAAAAAAAAAAAATACCACAGATAAACAAACAAATTGAACTGAAGATTAGCAGGTCTTTAGTGCATATTTTTAGAACAAAATTATGCTGCCCTAAGAATGATCATAGTCAGATCACAGGGCTCTGGAATTGAAATGTAGACATTGGCTACATTATAAAATCTAGGTTGCATGAATACTAAAGGGATGACACAGTGTTCTTGCAAAACTCATACTGGGTCTTATGCTTTTATGTTCTAGTTGTTATAGAAAATCTTAGCACAACTTCTTATTCTGCTCAAATGGTCACCCTCATTAAGAGTAAATGATGAGTTGGTGAGGAAGAGAGAAAGAGAATGGATTTATAAATTGATAGATAAAAATTTCTCAAATGAAATAACAGTTCAATAGATAGATACATAGATAGATAGATAGATAGATAGATAGATAGATAGATAGATAGATAGATAGATAGATGGATGGATAAATGGTAGATAGATAGATATATTAGATTATATATAAATGATAAATCAACAAATAGACAGTAGCAAGATACCTAGATGGTAAAACAAATAGATAGGTGATAAATTATAAATAAATAAATGTTTGATAATGATTGATAGATAGGTGATATATAAAGTTTACAAATTATGATCAAGAAGATACATAAGTAGGTAGATTAAAAAGTATAAAGAAGATAGATCACACACTGATATAAGTGATAAATGAATTGTGATACATACATAGATTGATAGATAGATACATAGATTGACAGACAGATATTGATAAATAGATACATAGATTGATAGATACATATATGGATAGATACATTTTATCTTGAAATGAGGGGAGAAAATTTCTCTATTTTCCTTCAGCTTATTTTTGGCAGTGTTTAAACACTTTTTTATGGAAAGAAAATAAAAAGAAAGAAGACCTGTAAAATGCTCACTTGTAAATTCAGCTCTGGGTCGATCCTAGAGAAATTTGACTTAAGTCCATCTCTTAGTGCCAAGACCCATAGTTCTAAGGTAGAACACTTTTTTAAACAGTATGTTATTTCCTATAGAGATCTTTTCTTTTGATTTTATTGGATATTCTCTGAATTTGCATTTCAAAAGTTATACCCTTTCCTCCCAAATCCCTTCCTTCTCCCCCTCAGCTTGCTTCCATGAAGGTGCTTCCTCTCCCAATCACCCTCTCCACTTTAGTGCCTTGGTTGGTTGATGTTGTTGTTCTTCTCTAGCTTTTTCATTGGTTCCCAGGGCTGTGTTCCACTCTTAAGGGTCTTCACTTCCATTAGTATTCACTCTAACACTAATTAGAGTATGAACACTCTATATAATTCTCTAATTATATAGGTGCTCATTAGACAGAATGGGCAGATATTGTGTTAGCCTCCCGACTTATTATGAGTTCTTTCTTGATTCTCAAGTTCAGCCATGGGCGTTAACATCACTAAAGTTTCTGAAACCTTCTGCTGTGACCCACAGATGCAGGTTTTATGCTAAGAGGTCACACTTGGTTTCTTTCTTCCTTTCCTTCCTTTCTTCTTTTTTTCTTTCTTTCTTTATTTCTTTTCTCTTTTTTTTCTTCCTTTTTTTCCCTTTCTGTCTCTTATTGTCAGCCAAGTTGCCCCTAATTGTCACTGTGAGCTTTGGTAGATTAGAGTTCTATACACAGAAGGAAGCTATTGACCACTAAAATCTACCATTTTCTTCTGAGAAGTTCACATGACTTCTAGTGATTGGAAAATACAGAAGTCATAAGTATGCATGTATTGTTTCCTTTACCCTACCTACAATGCTTTTCTTTGCTCACTTTATGTGTAACTCCTAAGCCATTGCTTTAGCTACAAGCACAGGTTTCTAGAGTTTCATTTTATTTTCTTGTTATGAACTATTCCAGTAGCTTGAAGCCTCTATGGTGCTCCTAGGTAGAATAAAATTTCAAAAATAACACATTTCTTCATTAATATTTTACAACTTGTTTGGGGCATTTGAACACATTATTTTGAGATAAGGTCTAGACTGAGGGAGAGGTCAATGTTCAATCTTCAACCACCCTTTCTGGTTAGGAGCCAAAGTCATAAATGTTTCTGGCAAAACTGCTGCTTGTGACCACATTATTTAGGAATGGAAGACTTTTGTTCCTGGCTCTAGTGAAATCTTCAAATCTGTTTAGTTATAAGGAGAGAGCTACTCAGTGGAAATTGTCTCCACACAGTCAGCATTCCTTAACACTTCACAAGCCAGCTGAACATGGCCAGTGTGGCCCTTTATCAAGTTTCCTGGGGCAGGACTTAAGCCTCCCTCTGTGATTAGTAAGATGCAGAAATCAGTTCTCATTCTCCTGTGGAGTCTTTTGAGGTTTACCTAGGCATCTTATTATTTGTTTTCTTGGACTACAAAAGGCTATGAGCCCCATGGCTTTTGTAGATGGTAGTCCAGTGGACTTTTGGCTCTGGCTCTCTTGAATTTCTAACAGAATCTATATTGGGAAGATGGCTATTTAGTAGCTCACCTGCAATGCAAGGATAAGCAAAACATATAAAATTCTGTGATAAATGATAATTATTGTAGGTTCCAAATTTTCCCAGAGGTATTTATGACTGTTCCCCAACTACACTGTCCTCTAGATGATGCAGTATATGGCCTGGCTTAATCCAGCTACCAGGGGTATCCTCGTTAAAGTTTCAGGAATATCAGGAGTGGTGCACATTCAAATTCTTTGTAGTGACTGTGACAGTAAGAGCTTTGGTAACCTCATATGCCCTCTTTGGGGAAGTTCCAGTTCTTCAGATGTCCCAGTTGTTGCAAGATCTGTAGAGCTCAGCTGTTTGTTGGCCTCTGAGGCCATTCATGTTATTATGTATTCACCTCCCTTAGCCCCACATGTTGCAATGGAGTCCAACAAGTGAATAACAACAAGAAAGGGAAAGCTGCCCTTGGGTTTCTGGCTGTGATGTGAACTCCCAGGATCCATCACCTCTGAGATACAGAGTGCTCACACTAACCTTAATTGGGTAGAGGGTTCAAACTCCCTTATATAATTTTCTATTTACAAACATATCTACAAGTCTCAGAGGCAATATAAATGCATGTTGGCTTTCCAGTTGATTCTCAGGTCTCTGTTTTTACTTCTGGTACTACAGGATACAAATGTGTTTCTTCGCAAAGAGGAAGTCATCCAATAGGAAGGATCCCCATAGAGCTGGCTTTCCATAACACTTCTCAACCCTGATAAGCAGAACCACATGCAGCACTTTATCAAGCTCTGTTTCTGGACTAATTTTTACCATTTTCCATGTTCAGTGGTTAAAAGCAGATTTGTGAGATACTAGGAAGGTTAAATCAGTAAGACAGATGCCAACCCAGTGTGTGAGGGAGAGGATGAGTGAGTGAGGTTGATCAATATCTATATGTGGTACTGTAGAAGAGATGGGAACTTTCACTAAATTAGACTCATCCAGTTATAGCTGGGTCTGCCACTGTCCACCTGAATGGTGGCTGGGTGTGTCTTTAGGGTAGGAAGAATGTACTCTTTCCTGTCTGGATGACTTTCTCTGTCGGTTCTAGTTTCACTCAATGAGGCTTCACTGGACATTGCATTTCCTGATTCAGAACTGCTGAATTCCTCCTAAGAATGCTGCACAACCCCAGGCAATGCTGGCATTCTAGGGTGATGATGGGATGACCTTTTGTGAAGTACACTTCAGATCACAGTTCCATCTGCAAGTGACAGAGTGATGGAACTGAATAACAGGTCAAGTCGAAGAGTAGAATTCAATGTCAGGCCATGAGAGATCTGTCTTCATGTGTTTGCTCAGTGTCATCATAGCAGCCTTCCCGTGTACTCATCCAGCTAGGCACATACTAGTTTATAGCCACAAAGGACGATGGGGAAAGTGAAGCCAAATGTTGAGTTGAAACACAGGTGTAGTGTGTTCCCGAACCCTATGCAGGTCTTGATAAAAAAAAATCTCTTAAATGTAACTAAGGTTATATATAGTTACTAAATATAACTAAGGTTCATTTACAGATCAATAAATTATCAAGATAAACATACAAATATTTAAATACTGATTACTTTTCTTGTTTTAACATTATAAATGTGACTATATAATATTTTAAATTTCATTCTTTAAGACAGATTCTATATTATATTGGGGAATAAAGATATAAATCAATAGGTGTATGAGACAAAACATAACATATTAATAGCTAATTATAAAAATAAAGTACTACTAATTGATATATATTATTAGCAGGTACAAATTTTAGTATTAATATTTAAAAACAGAGAGAGACACATACAGAGAATAGTAAAAGTGAGTAATGATTTCTTCATTGTAAATGGTAGGTACTCTTTTGAAGAATTTATATATGCTGAAAATAACCAAAAACTGCCAAACTTTTGAATCATATGTTCATAATAAAATACATTTAAAATATTTTATCTGCTGAATTTTAAATAGAGTTCAGTGAGTTCACAGTCCCATTTCATTAGTTATGTTTTCTATTTCATCTTTATATTTAAATAAAATGATTTACACATATTTCGTTTTTATAAATCAAACAACTTTATTTTTAAAAACAAAGATAAATGTACAGATTTTAAGCATTTTTTCATAAAAGTATACAGATACATTTTTATCACTACTTGATTTTTTAAAGGTCTGAAGTGTGCGTTAAGATCTTACTAGTTACAATGAGCATAAATTACATGTAAAACAAAATGTAGCCTGGAATTAGTCAAAATTTTCTTGGTGTGTAAAGATTAAGCATAATGGTTTTTCATTTTCTTACTTTTTTTGGCCTTTGTTTTTTCTTGAACTTCATATAGTCTGTGAGTAGTTTTCTGGGGTGCTCAGAGATTTCTGGGGTTAGTATCTAATTATCAGTGACTGCATATTATGTCTGTTCTTTTCTGACTGTTATCTCACTCAGGATGATATACTCTAGATGAATCCATTATCTTAAGAATTTCATAAAGTCATTGTTTCTGATAGCTGAGTAGTACTCCATTGTGTAAATAAACCACAATTTTTGTATCCTTTCATCTACTGAAAAACATCTGGGTTATTTCCAGCTTCTGGCTATTATAAATAGAGCTGCTATGAACATTGTGGTGCATATGTCTTCATTGTATGTTGGAGCTTCTCTGGGGTAAATGCCCAGAAGTGGAATAACTGGGACTTCAGGTAGTATTATATCCAATTTTCTGAGGAATTGCCAGATTGATTTCCAGAGTGATTGTACCAGTTCACATATCCACCAACAGTGGAGAAGTGTTCCTCCTTCTCCACACTCTCGCTAGCATATGCTATCATCTGAATTTTTGATCTAGGCCATTCTGGTTGGTGTGAGGTGGAATCTCAGGGTGCTTATGAATTGCAGTTCTCTGATGGCTAATGATGTCAAGCACTTTCTTAGATGCTTCTCAACCATGAGATATTCCTCAATTGTGAAATTTTTGTTTAGCTGTGTACACCATTTTTAATAGGTATGTTTGATTCTCTGGTGTCTAGCTTCTTGAGTTCTTTGTATACCTTGGATATTAGGACTCAATCTGAAGTGAGGTTGGTAAAGATCGTTTCCCAATCTGTTGGCTGCCATTTTGTTTTCTTGACAGTGTCCTTAGCCTTACAAAAAAGTTGCAATCTTGTAAGTCCCATTTGTCAATCTTTGACCTTAGAGCGCGAGCCATTGTTGTTCTGTTCAATAAATTTTCTCCTGGACCTATGTATTCTAAGGTTTTACCTATTTTCCCTTCTAACAGTTTCAGTGTACCTGGTTTAATGTGGAGATCTTTGTTCTACTTGCACTTGAACTTTGTACAAGGATATAAGAAAGGGTCTATTTTCATTCTTCTGCAGGCTGAGTGCCAGTTGGACCAACACCATTTCTTGTAGAGGCTGTTCTTTTTCCACTGAATATTTATAAATTCTTTGTCAAAAACAAGCAATCATATATGTGAAGGTTCATTTCTGGATCTTCTATTCTATTTGATTGTTCCACATGCCTATCTCTGTACGAGTACCATGCAGTTTTTAACACAATTGCCTTGTAATATAGCTTGAGTTCAGGGATGGTGATTCCTGAAGATAGTTTAATACTGTTGAGGATAGATTTCTCTATTATAGGTCCTTTGTTATACCAGATGAATTTGTGCATTGCTCTTTACAACTCTATAAGGAATTGGGTTGGAATTTTGATGGAGATTGCATTGAATCTGCAGATTGCTTTTGGTAAGATGGCCATTTTTACAGTTTTGATCCTTTCAATCCATGAGCATGGGAGATCTTTCCATTTTCTCAGATCTTCATTGATTTCTTTCTTTAGAGATTTGAAGTTCTTGTCATACAGGTTCTTCACTTGCTTAGTTAGAGTCACACCAAGGAATTTCATATTGTTTGTGACTATTGTGAAGGGTATCTTTTCCCTAATTTTTTTCTCCTCATGTTTGTCCTTTGAGTAGAGGAAGGCTACTGATTTTTTTGAGTTAATTATATATCCAGCCACTTTGCTAAAATTGTTTATCAGGTTTAGAATTTCTCTGGTGGAATTTTTGGGGTCACTTAAGTACACTTTCATATTATTTACAAACAGTGATGTTTTTACTTTTTTCCTTTCCAATTTGTATCCCTTTGATTTCTTTTTGCTGTCTAATTGCTCCACCCAGGACATTCAGTACAATGTTGAACAAGTAGGGGGAGAGTGGAGAGCATTGTTGAGTTTCTTATTTTAGTGGAATTGCTTCAAGTTTCCCACCATTAAGTTTGATGTTGGCTATTGGTTTTCTGTATATTGCTTTTGTTAAGTTTAGGTATGGGCCTTGGATTCCTGTACTTTCTAAGATTTTTAACTTGAAGGGGTGTTGAATTTTGTCAAATGCTTTCTCAGCATCTAGTGAAATTACAATGTGGTTTATTTGTTTGAGTTTGATTATATGGTGGATTGCATTGATGGATTTTCTTATATTAAACCATCCCTGTGTTCCAAGGATGAAGTCTACTTATTCATGGTAAATGATTGTTTTGATGTGTTCTTGGGTTCGGTTTGCAACTATTATTGAGTATTTTTGTATCAATATTCAAAAGTGAGATTGGTCTGAAATTCTCTTTCCTTGTAGGGTTTTTGTGTTCATTAGGAAGGAGAGTTATTGTAGCCTCAAAAAAATGAGTTAGGTAGTTTTCCATATGATTCTATTTTGTGGAATAGTTTGAAGAATCTTGGTATTACGTCATCAATAATTGTTAGATAAAATTCTGCACTGAACCATTTGGACCTGGGCTTGTTTTTGTTGGGAGGCTTTTGATGATTGCTTCTATTTCTTTAGGTGTTATGAGATTATTTAGATGGTTTACCTGGCCCTGGTTTAACTTGAGTATTTGATATCTGTCTAGGAATTTGTTCATTTCCTCCAGATTTTATAGCTTTGTTCAGTATAGGCTTTTGTAGTAGGATCTGATGATTTCTTGAATTTTCTCAATTTCAGTTATTATGTCTCCAATTTCATTTTTGATTTAGTTAATTTGGATACTCTCTCTTTGCCCTCTATTTATTCTGCCTAAGGGCTTATCAATCTGATTAATTTTGTTAAAGAACCAGCTCTTGGTTTTCTTGATTCTTTGAATGGCTCTTTTTGTTTGTATCTGGTCGATTTCTGCTCTGAGTTTAATTATTTCTTGCTGTCTACTCCTCTTTGGTGTATCTCCTATCTTTTGTTCTTTCAACTATGCTGTCAAGTTCCTAGTGTATGCTGTCTCCAGTTTCCTTTTGGAAGCACTCAGAGCTATGAGTTTTCCTCTCAGTACTGCTTTCATTGAATCCCAGAGGTTTGGGTTTTTTTTTTTTTTTTTTGGTTTTTCATTAGATTCTATAAAATCCTTAATTTCTTTTTTTTTATTTCTTGTTTGACCATGCAATCATTTAATAGAGTATTGTTTAGTTTAATTTTAATTTTTATGTGTATATGGGCTTTTTGTTATCTTTGTTGTTATTAAAACCAGCCTTTGGCCTCAGTGATCTGAGAGGATGCATGGGAGTATTTCAATCTTCTTTTATCTGTTGATGCTTGTTTTGTGACTGATTATATTGTCAATTTTGGAGAAGCTACTGTGAGGTGTTGAAAAGAATTTGTATTCTTTCGTCTTAGGATGATGTGTTCTGTAGATATATATTAATTCCAATTGATTTATAACCTCTGCTAGTTTCACTGTGTCCTTGTTCAGTTTCTGTTTCCATGATATGTCCATTGATGCGAGTGAGGTGTTGGGGTCTCCCACTATTATTGTGCGGGGTTTAATGTATTTTTTTGAGCTTTAGTATAGTTTCTTTTATGAATATGGGTGCTCTTTTATTTGGAGCATATATGTTAAGGATTGAGAGTTTCTCCTGACCAATTTTCCCTGTAATGAGTAAATAGTGTCTTTCCTTATCTTTTTTGATAACTTTTAGTTGAAAATCTACTTTATTTGATATTAGAATGGCCACTCCAGCTTGCTTCTTGGGGCCGTTTTCTTAGAAGGTTTTTTTCCCAACTTTTACTCTGAGATAGTGTCTGTCTTTTTCTCTGAGATGAGTTTCCTTTATGTATCAAAATGCTGGATTCTGTTTATGTTCGAGTCTGATAGTCTATATCTTTTTATTGGGGAATTGAGTCCATTTATGTTATCAGATATTATGGAATAGTGGTTACTGTTTCCTGAAATTTTTGCTTTTGGAGGTAGGATTGTGCCTGTGTATCTTTCTTCTTTTGGTTTTCTTGCTTAAATATTTTCTTGTTTTTACTAGGGTGTAGTTTCCCTTTTTGTACTGGGGTTTCCACCTATAATTCCTTATAGTGCTGGGTTTTTGGTCAGATATTTTGTTAATTTAGTTTTGTCTTGGAATATCTTGTTCTCTCCATCTATGGTGATTGAGAGCTTTGTTGGATATAGCAGCTTGGGCTGACACTTGTGCTCTCTTAGGGTCTGAATGATGTCTGTCCAGGATCTTCTTGCTTTCATAGTCTCTGTTGAGAAATCAGGGGTGATTCTGATTGGTTTGCCTTTATATGTTACATGACATTTTCCCCCTACTGCTTCCAGTATTCTTTCTTTGCTTTGGGAACTTGGCATTTTGACTATTATGTGTCAGGAGGAATTTCTTTTCTGCTCCAACCTATTTGGAGTTCTGTACGCTTCTATTATGCTCATTGTCATCTCATACTTAAGGACTTGTAAGTTTTCTTCTATGATTTTGTTGAAGATATTTACTGTGCCTCTTAGTTGATATTACTTGCCCTTTTCTATTCCTATTATCCTTCGGTTTGGTCTTATTGTGTCCTGCATCTCCTGGACATTTTGGGTTAGGAGTATTTTGTCTTTTTCATCTTCTTTGACTGTTTTGTCTAAGTTTTTGATGTTGTCTTTGTCCTCTGAGATTCTCTCTTCCATCTCTTTTAGTCTGATGGAAATGCTTGCATCTGTGACTCCTTATTTCTTTTTTAGGTTTTCTACCTCTAGGATTGTCTCTTTTAGTGTTTTTTTTTTTTTTTTTTTTTTGCTTCCATTTCCATTTTAACTCCTTCTTCAATTACTTCATCTCTATGGTTCTGTTTTCCTCTACTTCTTTGATTTCTTTGAGTGTTTCTCTTGTTTCCTTTTAAAAGCTTCTATTTCTTTATGCTTTTCCTCCCGTTCTTGTTTAGGGATCTCTATCATCATCTTGAGGTATGATTTTGTGTCTGTGTTTTCTTTTTCTGGAGTGTTTGCTGTTCCGCTTTTTGCTGTGTTGGCTGTGCTGGGTTCTGGTGTTGCCAGGTTGTCTCGGTTTTTCTGGGGTAAGTTCTTTTGCTTCCTTCTTGTCATCTTGTTTTCTGTTGATTATACATGGTCTTGTCAGTTATTGGTTCTAGCCTCTCCTGTGTACCTGGCTCTGTCCCTGGATCTCTGCTGTTTCCAGTGTTAGTTGGCTTGAGCACCTGTTCTCCATGCACAGGCCCTCTGGTTTGAAACCAAGTCCCTAAGGCAGAGTTGCTGTTGCCTTGAACCAACTCGGGGGTGACAAGCTTTCTGGGAGCTCTACCCAGACCTCTCTGGGCCCAGGCTACTTGCAGCGCTGTCTCACCAGGCCTGTGTCCCTGGATCTCTGCTGCTTTTGGTGGCCTATGGACTGAGCACCTGTTCTGCATGCATAATCCCTCTGGGTGGAAACATCGGGGGTTCCTGTTTTCCTAAACCAATGGGTGGGTGCATTTTTCATCACTTGGCACAGATGTCTCTGCTCCCCGGTACTCCATGTGTTGTCTCACTAGGCCTGTATCTCTGGATCTCCTCTGTTCCTGGTGGCAGATGGCCTGAGCCTGTGTTCTGCATGCCATATTTTAAATTTGTAATATGTCACATTATATGGTCATTCTATATTAATGGTAGAAAACATCCCCAAAATTATCTTCAGAAATCAATTATAGAAATGTAATTTACTTACATATAAAATATGAACGTCACCATGTGACCTCAAGTCACCATTTGCTTTAAGAATACTGTCTGGTATTACAGGATCTTTGAGAAAGGGCTGTTTTTTTTCTCTCAACTGAGGTTACGTATACCATGGAAATATCATATCATGCAAGGTTTATGTCTTGAGACATGGTAAGAGTGACACTATAAACATACACACGCATGTCTATGCTTATATAAGCATTATATGTATGCATTTGTATGCATTATATACATGTATATATCTATATAGAGTTAATGCACACATATATAATGTATACACATATTATACATATATAATGTTTACATATATGTATGAGGGGAGATTTTTAATTTAATACAGAATAATTATTTCTGCCATAGAAAATTGAGCTACATTTATTAATTCAATCTGAAATCACATTTTAAGCTGTATCATTACTTTTATACTATAAAATA
Organism: Micromys minutus; assembly: GCF_963924665.1. Taxonomy (NCBI): domain Eukaryota; kingdom Metazoa; phylum Chordata; class Mammalia; order Rodentia; family Muridae; genus Micromys; species Micromys minutus. Next base: position 14,878,866 of record NC_137977.1, read on the forward strand.
GATCTAGAAGGATAGGAGATATATTTTTCTTCAGTGAAGTTTGAGACTTATAGTGTTTTTGGAGCCACAGCCATACAATTGTATTGTTCTGATTAGTGAAAAATGATGATTTTGCCTTTTTTGCAGTAATATCTGGAGCAAAGTTATAATGATCAGTCCCAGATAAGTGTAAGAAAGTCTGTAAGCCATCACTGGAAACTACTAAGCTTTGTTTTTATAACTATTTAAGCATGAGAGAGGAGCTTTCATTTGTTTCCTGACTTCTCATAAAAGAAGCTGCAGAAAGACTAATGAGAAATCTAGATAAATTCATCAACTGCAGATTTCAGAGTAGAGGCTACTATCCTCTGAATCATATTTTCTGTGTAACTGTACAAATAAATTTAATTTTCTAATAATCCAACAAATGCTTATAGATCATTTCTTTGCCTGCCTTTCTCTGTAAAAGAAAGTTTCCAAAAGATTTCCTAATAGTAAATTTTTTCTGTCTGCAATTTTAAGGGACTTACAAAATATAAGAAAACATCAGGGAAGACAGCCACACTTAGTATCCCACCATGGTCACATTTAAAGGTAGTATTGCAGAGACTTAGACTTTCAACAGAGGAGGAAGTTGGGTAAACAAGAATAATGGCATTGAAAACTACCAATCCTACATCTGATAGAGGGCTAATATCTAATATATACAAAGAACTCAAGAAATTAGATTACAGAGAACCAAATAACCCTATTAAAAATGGGGTACAGAGTTGTTTTGATTTGCATTTCCCTGATGGCTAAGGATGTCGAGCACTTCCTCAGATGTTTCTCGGCCATTCGGTGTTCCTCAACTGAAAACGTTTTGTTTAGCTCTGTACCCCATTTTTTAATAGGGTTATTTGATTCTCTGGTGTCTAGCTTTTTGAGTTCCTTGTATGCCTTGGATATTAGGCCTCTATCTGATGTGGTGTTGGTAAAGATCTTTTCCCATTCTGTTGGTTGCCATTTTGTTTTCTTGACGATGTCTTTAGCCTTACAGAAACTTTGCAATCTCATTAAGTCCCATTTGTTAATCTTTGACATTAGAGCTTGAGCCATTGGTGTTTTGTTCAGGAAATTTTCTCCTGTACCTATGTGTTCTAAGGTTTTCCCTACTTTCTCATCTAATAGTTTCAGTGTATCTGGTTTTGTGGAGATCTTTGATCCACTTACACTTGAGCTTTGTACAAGGAGATAAGAAAGGGTCTATTTTCATTCTTTTGCATGCTGAGTGCCAGTTGGACCAGCACCATTTGTTGAATAGGCTGTCCTTTTTCCATTGAATGTTTAGTGCTCCTTTGTCAAAAATCAGGTGACCATATACATGAGGGCTCATTTCTGGATCTTCTATTCTATTCCATTGATCCACATGCCTATTTATGTACCAGTACCATGCAGTTTTCAGCACAATTGCCTTGTAATATAGCTTGAGGTCACACCAGTCAGATTGGCCAAGATCCAAAACTCAGATGACAGCAGATGCTGGCGAGGCTGAGGAGAAAGAGAAACACTTCTCCACTGTTGGTGGGGTTGCAAGCTAATACAACCACTCTGGAAATCTGTCTGGCGATACCTCAGAAAATTGGATATAGTACTACCTGAAGACCCAGCTATTCCACTTCTGGGCATATACCCCAGAAACACTTTAATACACAACAAAGATATATGCACCACAATGTTCATAGCAGCTCTATTTATAATAGCCAGAAGCTGGAAGGAACCCAGATGTCCTTCAGAAGATGAATGGATACAAAAATTGTGGTACATATACACAATGGAATACTACTCAGCCACCAGAAACAATGACTTAACCAAATTCTTAAGAAAATGGCTGCATCTAGAGAATATCATCCTGAGTGAGATAACCCAGTCACAAAAGAACAGACATAATATGCAGTCACTGATAGTGGGATGCTAACCCCAGAGGCTTGCACTCCTGCAGAAACAACTCACAGACTGTATGAAGACCAAGAAATAAAGAAAACAAAAAAATATACATATATTTACAAAACAAGAAGACTTTGACTATTTCCATGTTGCGTTTTGTTTTGCATGTACTTTATGCTTATTGTAACTATTAGGTTTTCAATGCATACTGTCAAGCCCTTGAAAAAAACCAAGTACTAACTAAAAAAATATATTCACATGGTTTTATGTAAAAATTATTTTAATGTCTGAAAAAACAGTACTGACTAAAATGTATAATTTTAAGCAAAAAATGTTTAAAATCTGTACATTTATCTTTGTTTTGTAAAATAAAGTCGTTTTTAAAAAAATGGGGTACAGTGCTAAACAGAAATTTTCAACTGAGGAATATTTAATGTACAATAAGCACCTAAAGAAATGCTCAATATCCTTTGTCATCAGGGAAATGCTAATCAAAAGGTCCCTGAGATTCCACCTCAGACCAGTCAAAATACATAAGATCAAAAATTCAGGTGACAGCAGATGCTGAAAAGGATGCTGAGAAATAGAAACACTCCTCAACTCTTGATGATATTGCAACCTGGTACAACCACTGTGGAAATCAGTCTTAAAATTTCTCAGAAAATTGGACATACTACTACATGAGGACTCAGCTATACTACTACTTGGCATTTACTCAAAAGGTGCTCCCAAATATAACAAGGACACATGCTCCACTAAGTTCACAGCATGACTTCATGAAATTTTTAGACAAATGGGTGGAACTAGAAAATAATATCCTGAGTGAGGTAACCCATTCATAAAAGAACACACATGCCAAATTCTCACTGATATGTTGATTTTAGGAAAAAATCTCATCATATCCATGAAATAACTCACTGACCCTATGAAACACAAGAAGAATAATGACCAAAGTTGGAAGATTAAGTTTTTCTTAAAAGGACGAACAAGATACTCACAGGAGGTAGGTAGTGGGAGGGATTTGGGAAGAAGAAAAGAGGGGGAGGGGAAAGAGGTGGAAGAATCAGGTATGGGAGGAGATGGTAGAAATGATATACATAGGATCAGGAAATTGAACAGATGTATCTAACAATGGGGTATGCGCAGCTGGTGGCAGCCACCAGAAAGTCCCAGTTGCCAGGAAAGCAAGTACCTCCCAGAACCCTACAAGGATGACATTAGCTGAAATACTCCACAAGGAGGAAGGAAAGCCTGTTGAGACCTTATCCAGAGGTTAGGCAAGGTTCCCTAGGGGAGGATGGGACCACCTATTACCCTCAATTTTTTAACTCAGAATTTCTATTGTATAAAGGAAATATAACAAAAATTGTGTAGATTTGAGACTGAAGAAAAGGCCATCCAGAGGTTGTTCCACCTGGGGTTACATTCCCTATTCAGACACTAAACCCAGACACTATTGCTGATGCCAAGAACATGATTGCTGACAGGAGCCTGATATAGCTGTCTTCTGAGAGTCTCTGCCAGATCCTGACCAATAAAGATGAAGATGCTTGCAACCACCCATTGAACTGGGCATGGGACCCCAACAGGGTAATTAGGGAAAGGACTGAAGGAGCTGTTGGGGTTTGTAACCCCATAGGTAGAACAACAATATCAGTCAAGCTAAGAGTGACTAATCCACTAACAAAAGAGTACACATGGTGGGAACAATAGATCTGGTTGCATATGTAGCAAAGGATGGCCTTATCTGGCACCAATGGGAGGAGAGTCCCTTGATCCTGTGAATGCTTGATGCCTGATTGTAGGGGAATATCATGGCAATGAAGTGGGAGTGGCTGAGTCAGTAGGTGAAAGAGCAGCCTCATAGCAGCAGGGAGAGGGGGTTCAGATAGGGGAGTTGTAGGGGAGAAACTGGGAAAGGGGATAATATTTAAAATGCAAATAAATAAAATATTTAATAAAATAATTTTAAAATATTAAGAATTCAGTGTATACTTTTATGAAATCGTCAAAAAAATAGAACTTAGAATTTAAAACAACACATATGTTTAAAATGTCATAATATACACAGGAAAGAACAGAGTCTAGGGGTATTAAGTGACTTATGCAAAATCAGTGTGTCATCATTCAAAAAAGCAGTAGTCCCCAGTCTGGTGGATTAGTAAGAAATATACAAACAAAACAACAACAAACTATTTACTTTTGGACACATAGGACTATAAAGAGTGAGTGTTTTTTTTTTTTTTTCTTTTCTTTTGTTCTTGTTCCATGTTGTTTTCATGAATATCAGGGATTTTTTGCTGAAGAGATACCTCTTTGCAGGGAAGGCAATGATTGTATCAGAGGGACTGTTATAGCATTGCAAAGCAGAATATGAAGCTTCCCTGGGTCCTTTCATAGATCATGGCTTAAGTCAGGTCCCCCAGAGAACACAGAAGTGCTTTGAGCAGTTTTAACTTTTAGTGCATGTCATCATGATGTACCGTGTCTTTGATGTCAGTATATCATGGAGTAGAGGGGTGATGTCTATGGATAGCAGCATCTGTTCCCTTTCCTGCCACTGCCCTTTGCCCAATCAAGCCATAGCTATGTGATTACAATCATTTACAAAAAGAGCCCCTTGACCCTTTTTGAATATTTATGCTGAGTTAAGATATCCTAATTAAATTTGTTATTTGAACAGTTATCCCCTCAGTCTGCCTACACATTAGAGATTATTTTTGTGTGAGGAATTACTTTGTAAAATTTTGAAAAGAAATGAGAGATGAGGGTTTCTTATATGTGTTATGTTCAACTTCTTTTGGACATATCAAGGTGTATAAGGCTTATATCCAGGGAACAAAGCTATTAAGAGACCCTCTAGAAAAAGAAATGTTTCTCTTGTTTCAAATGTCTGGTCAGTAACTACTTTATACCAGCATAATGCAGGCAAGGTGATGAACAGTCATTGTGTTAGATTCATTAGTACTACAACTCAAGCTATATGAAAAATCATATATTATGATTTTTATGAAATGATTGGGAGGAATAACTAAACAAATACAATGAAACTCACTGATATAATTTTGTTCCAATACTTTATCATCAGGTATAGGACTTAACCTAAAATATCCTGGGTAAATATATAATTTGAACAGTTATTCTTTGGAACTGAAAAGGTTCCCAAGCAAGTCATCTCTGAATTCACATTTCAGGAAGCTGAAGAAATAATAAAGTTCATAAAATAATCCTGGAAGTTGACCATCTAGTAATACTCTTCTCTCCTTCCACCCTCATGTTTTTCTCATTTCATTCACCCATCTACCTAAACACTGTCTATTCATGCGTAGTACCCATCCATCAACCCTCCCACACAAACACATCCAGTTATCCAACTGTTCATCTTCTGCCCATCCACCCACACTTTTCATTAGAAACTCATTCATCAGTAATAGTATTGATCCATAGACTCATCCTCTCATCTTCTTATTCATCTGTCCATCCTTCCTTCCATCTATTCATCCATCTATGTATTCTCTCTTCTTTCCTTCTATTTATCTATGTGTTTGTCATCTGTTTGAGTTTCATTGCTTAATTTTGTATGTGTGAGGACTTTTTATTCCTTATCTTCTTTACATGTGATTTTTTCTTTATTGTCAAGAAAGATTTCAGGGAAAATATAAAATACCCTGTGTGCAAAGACAAAGCATGACAATGGAAGATATGTATGTAGGAAAAACATGTATTATGTATATTATATGTGTGCATTCATATAAGGTTTTCTTACATATATACATACAAAATTTGCATATATATCATACTATGTATGAGACTTGGTTTTATCCTCAGAGGCTGTAGTCAGGAAGGACTAATGAAGAGTTGGGTAGCTAAATCTAGAATTAACCAATGTTTTCCATGCAGGATGGTCTTATTTGCCATGTAAAACAGTAAACCTTAAATTAGTGATACTATCACCTTAGTATTTTCTGTTTAATCAGTGTCAAGGATCATCTACACGTACAGTAGAAAATTACTAGATGATATGATAATGAACTGAATATTTCAATCAGAAGTTTAGAACATTCTAGAGCTTCTTTATCTAATAAATGAATTAGAACATTCTTGTGCTTCTTTATCCAATGTCCAATTTTTATAGTCTAAATATTCTCATTCTCATAACAATCAACAAAATGGATTCCAAAATGGAAATGGTATTTGTGAGCTAACCAATTAGCACATTTCTTATGACTGCCTCTTACTTCCTCTTTACTTTATCCACCTGTAAAAATTAATAATAAACATGCCAAAATAATCTACGTCAACATGTCACTAAAACCTGTTTCTCTAAAGATGGATTCACAGGAGTGAACCAAATATTGACACTTACACTGTAAAGTTACCCTAATGTCTCTTCCAGGACAGTTTCCGTTGTCAGAGGTGAGAATAAAACAAAATATATCAAAATCAAAAAGGAAAAACATGGTACCACTCAGTACATGGTCCTGAAAAGAGCACTGACGCTTGTTTTCCATGTGATGCTTGACTGTGAGTCCTCAGTAATTAGAAATATTTAATACAGGTAAACACCAGTAATTTAAAATTGTTTTCTGCTTAAATCCTGTCACTTGCCAGAGAGGAAATAATATGTTAGGCATATCCTACTCTTTCTCAGTATGATAGCAACTAAAGTGGCTTAAAATTGGATTCATTTATAAAACTGGACACTATTAATATCATTCCCTGCATGATAGTAATTCATTTTACTCTGCTTTGTCTCAGAAGCAATAGGGGGCTCCCTCCATTCCTTATATTATGTTTGCAGTCCTAATTAACTATTCATTATAGAGTACATATTTTTCATTTAAGACTGGATATCAAATATTTATGCACTGTATTCCACTTGTTTACTATTAGGCAAGTGTAGCAGGAGGCAATGCTACTACACATGTCCCATCATCCTGTAAAATTAGGCTTTGGAAAGAACTCAGCTGGAGTAAGATCCAGTTTCCTTCAGGGTTCTTGTTTTACTACAAGTGTACAAAACAAGCTAAAACCCCAGGTAAATGTAACTATGCTGGCTCTACCATTAAGAATAATAAAATTGTACTTCACACCAAGTTCTGAACAGCACTGTTGGGTGGGAAGCAGAGGGTGTGGTAGTTTAGGCAACCAAAATGTTAAGTTCTTATTTAAATAAGAGAATCATGCAAAGTCAGTTCATTCATCGATTGTCTACCTATTTCCCCCATTGAATTTGCCATAATTTCAATATATAACCCAATGGATATTTCCTATAAGATCATACTATTTTGCTATTTTAATTAATATCTAATGTTCTTTAATATACAAATTACCTTACTCACAAACACACACACATACACATAAACTTTAAAGACTAAAATTAATGCTGATTATGTACTATCTAATCCCTAGAAAACTACACGTTAATAAAAGACTATAGCTTCAGAGTTAGGTGCGTGCTATTTTCTAGTCTTTTCTTATACAGAAATGCTGTTCTTAGCTGGGGAAATCCAGCAGTCCTTTCTTTCATGCAGAACAGAGGGTTGTTTTCTTTTCAAAGACTTGCAATGATTATCTATTGAGTCCCTTAATCAGTTCCATTTGTAAATTTCAAGGTTTCCTAAGTTTCTCTTGCTCTCAAATGCCTTGTGATTTCAAGTGAGTAAACATGGGCAGTACTGAGTCTTTCTCTCTAAACAGCTGCTTCTTGCCTCCATGTGTGCTGTCAGGCAATTCTCTCAGGAAAACCATTCCACTTCCTAGAAGAACCACTCTGATTTAATTCACAGAAGGTATGCCAACACTTCGAGGCAAGTCCCCATGGCACCAAAGGCTACTCGGCCCCATTTTTCACCTTCAGAGGTTCTGAATCACATAAGCTAGATTCCTTCTCTAGGGTCTTTGTGAAGATGGTAACTTTACAAATTCCTCTTTTGACAAATTTCTCCCTAGGGGGACATTAGTGCTGCTGATGGGGAAAATGCATCTTCCAAAGATTAGAGCCACTCGGAATACTGTGCTCTCAAGGTTTGGAACTGTGTGGCGCTGTTTTGCCCAGAGGACATATTCAGGTTCAAATGGAAATTGTCAGCTACAGGAAGGACTTTGTACAATTAATAAACAAAAAGTAAATGCTTCTTTTCTATTTTCAATGTAAATAAGATGTTTGTCATCGGAGAAAAACTTTGCTTTGACTGTAAGCTACAGACACTAAAACTGTGTTCATGTTTCAAAACTATATTTGACTCTATTGGCTAGCATTTCCCATCAAAACACCAGTTTCAAAAAATATTTTCACATGCTAACTCCTCAAAACATACAGGAGGTATGATTGACTAGAAACACAATAAGCTGAGAGAATACAAGTTTGAGCAGAAGCTTCATAAGAGATTTAGTAATTATCTCCAAGAAGAATGGTAAGGATCAGTACTGGATTGTCATGGGCAAAGTACATAGTCTCAAGTGTCAATTTCTCATATGCAGAAAAATAACCAAATGTATATTATTACCCAGATTTATCTTAACAAATCTGAGTAAGATAAAAAATTACCTATTCACAAAACAGAGACAATCACATTCATTTATTATGTTATTTGGATCATAAGATACCCATATTAAAATATTTGTTGACCAAAATGTAATTGCCAAGAAGGACAAAGATGGAATAAGGGAGAGGTTAAAAATAGAAGCATGTCTGGCTGTGCAGAGACACTGCAGAAATTTGGAGAGATAATCAGCCACTGGAGAAAAAAAAAGGTTGCTACTCAGCCCTTGGAAAAATATTTCACAAAGATATAAATAAGAAGTTGTTCAATAGAACATGAGAAATATATTATTATTGATAATGGATGTCTGGTATTTTCTAGGATTAGACTCTAGATTAAGGTAAAAGGTCCTATTGATGCCAATCAAGGTGAAGCAGTGCACAATGCATTGGATTGTGCTCAATTACAGAGAAAATATAACATATACATTCATTCATTTGCACATTCTGGACGTGTTTGTTTCCTACTCTCTTTGATCACACATGTACACATGTGCACACACACACACACACACACACACACACACACACACACACACACACACTATTCCTTTCTAATCATTCTACAAAGTAGTTGCATTCATTCCTCAGTCCTCAAACATGGTGTCCTTCCATTTCAGTGTTAATCTTCCTTTATTTTCCACATCTCTTTGTTTATTTAAACCTTCCACTCAGTAGCATCACACTGTCCTATCACGAGGTCCGCACACACCTTCAAAACCTTTTCCCTCTTATGCTGACGTTTCTGGTATTCTGATGTATGTCTATACTCACACTCATAAAAAAATGTATGTTTTCTGTATAACAGTGAAATCTAGGTCCTGGAAATAAGAAAGATGCTGTACTTTTCAGTGTCTAGATTACCTAACATAACAATTTACAGATACATTCATTTTCCTGAAATCTTCTTGGAATCAAATTATTGTGTTCATAGATTCCAGGTATTCATTATCTATTCATGTGTTGATAGACAGCTAGTCAATATCCATAGTCTTGCTCTTGTGAATAAGGAGCATTGAACCTGGATGTGTGAAGGCATTTTCAATAGGATATTGAGTCCTTTGGAAATCTACCCAGAAGTTGGACAGATAGATTGTATGATAGTTTTAGTTTAAGTTTAGTTTTGTTTTTTTTTAAATTTTCTGTAGAAAAGTCATTAAAGAAAAAGCATAGAGGCAAGGCAGAGACCACTTTTGAGGATTCAACAAGGCATGAATAAGAGAATAAAAGAGGAGGAGACGTGTGTTTCTATGATTATATGCTATTCTATCAGAGGCATGCCAAGATGTAAATATTAATAATTAATATGGAGGGTTCAGAATGATTCCTATGAATATAGCCAAGCATTCTGTTGCATTGGAACACAAGAAGGTAGATGTCAGGGTTTCTATTTAAAATCTTTGCCATCTTCTTCTATTCCCTTCTATGTGCATTTTACACTGGAATCACACACTTGACATTTCATTAAATTAAAAACAAAAACAAACAAAAAAAAAAAAACAAAACACAGAAACTTTTACTTTTTCCAGGAAATGTATGGAGTCTTTTGACTTAAAAGATTTATTTTTAATCTGTTTGTTTTTGTTTTCAAGACAAGGTTTTGCTGTGTAGTTTTGCTGCCTTGAAACTCACACTGCAGACCGAGTCAGCCTCAAACCCTGAGACCCACCAGCATAGTGTCCCCCTATAGTCACTTTGATCAAAACAAAGGGAGTAGACTTGATGAAGGCTTGAATTAATTTACTTCCTTATAAGAGGCTGTACACAAGGTGATCAGAACATGTGGAGCTGTATTCTCTAGAATATCAGTTTATTGATCTTGCTCCTCACTCTTAGATTCTTTTATTTCTTAAGCAACAAGCTTCAGATTTTTATTTGCATTTTCTATGACATTTAAGCCCCATTTTGAATTTGTTCATGGACCTTTTCTATGAACTGGATGACCAACAGGTATTGTTTCATAGACTTGTTCAGAATCTGTTTGCACTGTGACACCATCTGCAGCTCTTTCTATATTCCAGTCTTCACTCACCACTTTATTGTCCCTAACTAGAACGCCATATTTTTGCTCATCTACTGTTCCTAACTGGTTCCATTGTGTTAACTTTCAGCAGCAAATGTCATGTTTTACTTTCTTGCAAAATATTCCTTATCCATAATGCCTAAGATACAAATGTCTCCTCCAAGTATTGTCACCCTTCAAATCTTTTTTGTTCTCGAAGTATTATATTCTGAGAGCCAGAAAAAAGCTGCTATTGATAAACAATGAAGAAATGTGGTTTTCATTGTGTTGTAGGACATGTTAAATACCAAGGTGGGCTACATCTTGGAATAACATACCATCTATTTCCCAGTATTATTTATACTTAGTTCAACATCCTGGTATCACCAAGGACAGAAGAAATGCCTTTAATTCCTATTCCTGGCACAAAACAGGCTCACTGATGTTCCTACACTCCTTGTTCTTTCATGACTTACCCTCAGTATTACTCAATTATGTGATGGTGGGATGGCAGAGATTTTTACTGATTATTTAATCAATATCCATGGGACAAAAGCCAAGCAAAGTTATCAAACTGACTGGCAAAACATCAGTTACTCATTATGGGTTAAGTTGGAGTGGTTTGCTATTGTGTACTGTCTGTCCAATACGTATGAAACACAGGTGCACAGTCTGACAAAGGGTTTGAAATATCTTCAGAGGTGAGATGTGCCCACTGGTGGAAGCTTAATTCACACCTGTGCTTGTGTGTTGTGTGCCTGTATGTCCACTGACCAGAATCTCAGAGTAGTCATCTTCAAAATAATTGCAACCTTAGAAGATCTTTTAGCTTGAAATAATTTTTTGAAAATATCTTGAAGCTTATCCAAAACATTATTTTCATTTCTTTTGGACTCGACTTTTCTGAAGTTCTTTCAACCTAAGAACAAAACTCCAGGCTTGAGCAGACTGATTTTAAGTTCATGCAAACCATCTCTTTGTTGCCTTTGCCCCTTCAAGAAAATTCTAGATGAAAGCATAAATCTGCCACATGAACTGATTTGCTGCACAGCAAGATAATTCTTTTAAGTAGTTTCTATTATAGGAAAATTAATTTCAAGGCACTTCATAGAGTTCTAGTAAAATCCTTCCTCTCCATAGGGGTCCATGAGCAACATTAACTGTGCAGCCTTTGCTGGCTACACCTCCTTATGACTTGGTGCACTGAAGGATGAATTTTTTTTCCAAAAAGAAATTATGATGAGTTTTGTGAAAATGCATTTTTTCCTCATCTCTGCATGAACATTTTAAGGAAACTGGTATTTGCTATATTTGTATAAAGGCAAAATATATTTCTTTCTTATATAAGTGAAGAGAATTGGTTTGCTCAGTGAAATTTAGTCCTGTGTGTGTGTGTCTGTGTGTGTGTGTGTGTGTATCCAGCATATCTCTAAACTACATGAGGAGTTTACTAAAAATTTTTAAAAAACAATATCAAAAATATAAATATAAGCTAAGGTGTGATTGAGCACTTTTCAAGGTTACATGATGGACAGCAAGGTTGATGCTATCATGTGGTCTTCATCATCTTTCTTATCTAAAAGGTATAAAGCACATAAATAATCCCTATGGAAGTTACAGTTCACAACCCATTTCAGAGAGAGCTGACCTCACTCATGTAGCCTCAGAAGTCCTTTACCCATGAACCTGTTATAGTCACTCTCTGCTCCAGCAAATAACACTTGCCATTCATCTCCAAGCAGTTTTATTTCTGCTTTTTAAAAAATGCCCTGTCCTCAATCTGCTTAAAACATGTCATCCCCTTTAAAAACTGTTTTCTGATATCTCCTATAGCCCATAGCATCTGGGTTTCATCCTTCTGGGAAGGATTCCCATGTCTGCGACTGTCTCTTCTCCAGATTAGCTTCACTTCAAATAATGTCCCCCTTTTTTTTAGTGTTGGAGCAGAATATGTATCAGAATTCCTTCAAATGAACTATTCTACAGTGTAATGTGGGAGTTTCTTGAGCATTTTCTCTCCTTCAATAGCTTACAGAGCATTGGGATCTATATGGTCTTTTTTAATGTGGTTGTACTGTTTTTACAGGGTATGTAAGTCTATGCGCATAATTCAGCTGCACTTGATTACATGATGAGTGTTATGTGTTCTGATCAAAAACATACCTACAAACAAAATATGTGAAGACAAAATATATTTTCCTAATTTTAGTGAGCTACATGATAATATCTTAAAGAGAACACATAAAACTGTACTGTAATTTGTCCCACAATCAATAGAGGCAAAACCTAGCATCAGTACTCCATTGAGATAGACATCTGTGAGAAGCTTCAGGAGAACAATTGCTCTTCTTGGTTACAGCTGGTGAAGAGGAAAAAGAGCATGCTGCTGTGTGAGCTTTTAACATCAAATCCAAAGTTCTACAAGGTTTGTTGACTTAAATTCTTTTAAACATGGTTTAATATACAGAGAAAAACTTCCTCGACAGAATACCAATGGTTTATGCTTTAAAAGAAACAATTAACAAATAGGACCTCATAAAATCAGAAAGCTTCTATAAAGCAAAGGACACTATCAGTAGGACAAAACAGCCACCCTACATCAGATAGAAGATTAATATAAAATAAATTCTGGAAGGCATATTTCAGAGCACCAAATAACCATATTAAAATTGGAATACAGAGCTAAATAGAAAATTCTCAACCAAGGAATCTCAAATGACTGAGAAACACTTAAAGAACCAAGCACTACCAAGAAGTCCTTAGTAGCAGGAGCCAGATATGGATGCCTCCTCACAGACGTTGCCAGAGTCATACAAATATAGTTGAATATGGTTGCAGCTAAGCATCGGACTGAACACTAGGACCCCAATAAGAGGGCTAGAGAAAGGACTGAAGGAACTGAAAGGGTTTGCAACTCAATGGAAAGAACAACATTATCAACGAAACAGACCTTTCAGAACTCCCAGGGAGTAAAACACCAAAGAGTGGGCACACCTGGAGAGAACCATGGCTCCAGTTGAATATGTAGCAGATGTTATTGTCTGACAGTAATGGGAGAAGAGGCTCTTGGTTCACTCAATGAAGGCACATTTTACCAGTATAGGGGAATGATAATGCTATGAAGTACAGAGGGTGGTTGGGAGAAGAGGCATATTCATGGAAGCAAGTGGAGGGGAATGTTAGATGGGAATGGGGAAAAGGGGGATAACATTTTAAATGTAAATACAGAGAATATCTAATAAAAAAGAAATGTTCAATAAAAAAATAAATGACTCATTAGAATTTTGCATGTATAAGACTTTTCTACACTCTTGATTTCATTTTATTTAATTTCCAGAAACCATATTTCTCTCATATTTCACTGTGTCACCCCAGCCTCTGAAGAGTTAAGTAAGGATAAGAGCTTGCTGTTGTAGATAAATCTGTAATGGTGCAAAGGTACTACCTGGCTTCATCTGGGCCCAGAGTCCCAGCTATTCAGAAGCAATTCTTAAAATTTTCTTTATGGTCAAGACATTCTTATCTAACCCACTCTTTTTTTTAGGGCCAAACTCTACTAAATTGACCCATGTCAAAGACACCAAGAGACCTGGTCAGATAAAATGAATACTTATTTCATTTGAAGTTGCTACTGGTTTTACTCCTGTGTGTCTTCTGAGGTAAGTTGTTTTTAAATGGTATAGGCTATTGAAACATCATGATAATTTTTAACATGTGTTACAGGTATGCATTGCTATGGCACATGTACATAATACATGGACATTTGTGTGCTAAATACATCCATCATGTATACTCGTGGAGGTCAGAAGAGGGTGACAATTTTTCTGCTTTATCTTTCTCTGACTTACTTCTTGAGATGATAGCTTATTTGCTCATTTTTACTGAAACCTGAACTTAGGTGGCCAGTGAGCAAATGCCAGAAACCTTCATACCTCTACCTTCCTCTGTCAGCACTGATTTTTTATGAGGGATACTTGGGATTTGAATCCAGGGTTCCACTCTTACTCAGCAAGCACACTTAGACATTGAACCACTATTCTATTTTATAAAGCAATAAGGCTGCAAGTTGGATTGTGTAAATAATATGAAATATTTGTCAAGATCTGTTGGGCTTAGTCACAAATACCTAACATATATGTAGCTGGAAACATTTACTAAGCAGAACTGATTTGCCTCTGAAGAAGCATCTGACAGTCATGGCATGTATATCAAAATGGCTTTGCTTTACAGCAGGCTATTGAAGCAGCCTTTGTTGTCTATTCAAAAGGCTGTGGGTCCATTCTGACTCACTGAGAGCACATCACCTGCCCAGCAGCAGCAGGATGTTCATAGATTTGTGAGTTCACTTGACTGAGTTTTTGATTTCAAGGTTGCCCTTGTTTACATGGCTTCTAAGAGTCTTTTCAACTTCAGATTTCATGTGTCTACATCTGATAACTCAAGAAGAGGTGAGCATGTGACCTGAATTGGACATTGGCATTACTCTATTAAACTGCACAAGGAGATCGTGTCCACAGCATTGCCACTCTTTGTCTTTTCCTTCCAAAGTAATTGAGTCAGACAAAAAGAAATGTCTCCTCCTGTTTGTTGAATTGATTTCTGATTAGGTGATTCAGTAGGTCCTACCACCTGCAAGTGTCTGTCTTCCCAGCATCTGTTGTCTTTGAATGAAGATAATCTGATATTTTTTGCAAGTATTCAGGCCTCTTTCTTCCTCCTCTATCCACTCATTCATTTAAAAAAAAAACAAAATTTTGAAAAAATAACTTTCATACACAGAAAGGGAAAGAAGAAATGTGGTTTCCAAACTGAGCAACCTGACCTAGAATTAAACAAAACAAATAAGTATAAAATGACTATGAATTCTTTGTATACCTAATTTATTCTTGAAGAAAATTTGATGTATCCTTTTTTTCTTTCTGTTGAGAACAGAGTAAAATTTACTTGTAAATAAATATTATCTTAGCTCCACACTTCTTCCAGTGTTAGGGTGTGGTTTTTGGTAATGGTCTCCATATGTAGCAAAGAGATATTTATTGAAGCCTAAATCTGACTTGAACAAGCATGGAACAAATAGACATGCAAATTTGCAAAAGAGAAACTTCATTGAGACCCTGAACCTTGGAAAAGAGCTAAATGCAACTAAACCTGAAATTGAGAAAAATAATCTCCCTAAAAGGCTAACACATCATTTAGTTATCAAACATTTGTCAGCCCTGAAAACACATACATAGAAGTCATACTATAATTATTGAGCAGTTTGTATTTATGTATTTAGAAACACACAAACACACACACACACACACACACACACACACACACACACACACACAAAACCTTAAAAGGGAGATGATACATATAAACAGTTTTAGGGAGAAAAGGGAAGAATAATGATGTAAATATGATCACAAATATTGTATATATACAAATTGCACATACATATATATTGAAATAACTTGCTGACTTTTATATGATTACTTCATGAATAACACCACCCTGTTTCCTAGTTTGCTTTACTTTTCCATTATCTGTGTATCTCAAAATAGAATTTAACAATAACTATTACCCACTTTTCTGGCCTATATTATCTGTGTTTCTTGTGTTTGTTTTTTATAGAAGTTATTTGTTTTTAGATTAAATTATTTATTTATGTCCCCAAGCTCACAGCACTGTTGGTTTCCTTCTCTCGGAGCCCATCACTTACGACCCACCACAGGTTATCCCTATCACACTATTCCTGGTGCATCAGGTCCCTGCAGAATTAGACACATCCTCTCCCACTAAAGACAGACAAGGCTGATATGCTATGGAGCCGATTTCACAGTCATGCTGCAGTTTTAGGGAAAGCCCTCGCTCTAACAGTTAGGGGACCCACATAGACATTGAACTGCTTCATATTTGCTGGGGTGCAGGGGCTCAGCGCATCCCTTGTACATTCTGTGGTTGATGGCTCAGTCTCTGAGAGCCCCTAAGGCTACAGGATAGTTGAGTCTGTTGCTCTTCCTGTAGAGCTCCTGTCCCCTTCAGGACCTTCAATCTTTCCCACTATTCTTCCTTAAGAGTCCTCATCTCTGTCTAATGATTGGCTATGGGTCTTCATATTTTGTTCCAGTCAGCTGTTGGGTGATGCCTCTCTGAGAACAGATATGTTGGGCTACTATGCAAGCATAGCAGAGTATCATTAGTAATGTCATTGATAGGTGTTTGTCCATATTTTAATTGGGTTTTTGTTTTCTTGGAGTCTAGCATCTTGAGATTCTACATATTTTGGATGTGAGCCTCAAGTCAGATGTATGGTTGATTATAATTTTTTTTACTGATTTGTAGGTTGTCATTTTGTCCCATTGACAGTGTTATTTTCCTTACAGAAGTTTCTCAGTTTCTTGAGGTCTCCTTTGATCAAGTGATCTTAGAGCCTATGCCCTCAGTATTCTGTTTAGGAAACTGTCTCTTGTACCAATGTGTTGAAAGCTATTTTCCTCTCTCTCTTCTATTGGGATTAGTGTTTCTAGTTTGATCTTGAGGTCCTAGATCCACTTGAACTTAAGTTTTGTACAGAATGGGTAAATACATACATACATACATACATACACACACACACACTTTTTTTTACATTATTCTACATGCAGACATCCAGTTAGAACAATACCATTTGTTAAAAATGCTTTCTTTTATTCATTGTTCAGTTTTGGCTTCTTTATAAAAGAAATGAATTGTCTATACATGTTTAACATTATTTGTGGGTCTTTGATTAGATTCAATTGTTCAAACTGTCTGGGTCTATACCAATACCAAAAAAAAAAAAGAAAACATTTTTTAAATCATTCTTGGTCTGGAGTATCGCATGAGGTTAGGGATTCCTCAAGAAGTTCTCTTAATTTTCATGATTGTTTTATGTATTCTATTTGTTTGTTTGTTTGTTTGTTTGATTTTCCATATGAAATTGACAATTGGTTTTCCAGGTCTTGGAAAAATTATGTAATTTTTAAGGGATTTGTGTTGAATCTTTAGATTGCTTTTGTTAAGATGGCCATTTTCACATTGTTGAGCCTAACTATTTATGATAACTTTAGATCTTTCCATCTTCTGATATCTCCTTCATATTTTTTTCTTCAGTAGCAATGTTCTTTCCATGTAGCTCCTGTTCTATTTCCTAGGTTTTGCATTTTCAAGGTTGCCTCAATTTGTGTTTTCTTTATTGTTTCTTTTTCCATTTTTAGATCCTAGACAGATTTATGCACTTCCTTCACCTTTTAATTTTATTTGGTATTTAATTTGTTTTCTCTTTTAGGGCTTCTAAAGTGATTGTGTTTTTCTGAGTTTCTTTAAGGAATTTATTCATATCCAATTTAAAGACCTCTATCATCTTCATGGAATAAGATTTAAGGTCACAGTCTTGCTCTTCTGGCTTGTTAAAATACCTAGGGCTTGCTGTAGTGGGAGAGCTGGCTATTAGCATATGGCACTGGCTTTTGTTGATAATGTTACTGTGCCTGCAATTTACTATCTGAATGTCTCTGGTATTGGCTGGCCTGGAAGTCTCTAGGTATACCTAGCTGATAAAGGCCTCCTAGGAGACAATCAGAGTTGTGAGATGGGGAACTCTACGCTGATCTGAGATTGCAGGTAGAGATAAGACCAGAAGGAAGAGGGAGCTCCCAAAGAGTGGGGCAGAGCTCACAACTGCTGGGTGTGCTTTGGGCAGAGCAGGCAGAAGAATTGGGGCATTGGTTTCTCACTTAAGTGTCCTATGGGGTAGGTCAGAGGGTACAATTCTGTAATTTCCTGTGGAGGTATGGATTTAGAGGAACATGATGTTCCAATTGTGTGAGGCAGAGCTCAAAACTGCTGGGCTTCTTAGGCTATCTTTAGTTAGAGAGGATTGCATCATGGGAGTCACACTTGGGTTTCTTGCCTTCAGCACTGGAGTAGGCTACTAGGAAGCCAGGCAGAGCTGTGGGGTGGAGAAATGTGTGCAAATCCAAGAATGCAAGTAGAGGCATGAATGAGAATGGACATAATGTATATTTCTAAAAATGTTCACACAAGCTTTGGATATGGAACACTGCCCATCTCCTTCTCAATCAACAGTATATAGCCTCATTCTGCATACAGAAATGCTGCTAATATGTCATCTGTGTTATGACCTTAGTTGTATTTAAACTTATTCTTCACAATAATAGTGTATATCACAACAAATCTTACAATTAAACATATATACTTTCCCTAAACAAATTTCATTCTTTTTATTTCTGATAATACTGAGGATACTAGATAAATCACATTTTATGTTAGAGTGGGATTCAGTCGAAATTAAGGAGCCAGAGAGCAAAGTGTCATGCTACCTAAAAATGTATATAGTTATAAAATGCACTGTAGGTAGACACTGACAGTGGCAGTGGTGTTGCTGGTGTTAGTTATGGTAGTAGTGTGTGATGGGTGGGTGTGTATTATACTCCAACTCTGCCTTTTTATTCCATGTCACCTTTCAATGTTATTTTCTTTAACTATTTTTCTTTATTATGAGGCTTTCTGCCCCCTGCCCCGCATACACACTTGATGGAGTTTATCTGAATGACTCATCCATTTCACAATAGCATTAGATAAGTAGAGAGTCTTCACAATCATATCTCCCTCCAAAACTGTTTTTTCTTCTTTCTTCAGTTGAGACATTTTCTTTCCCAAACTATTTGTGTCTTATCTACTGCAAGAAACTAACAATCTTTTTTGACAAGGGTACTATGTAGAACTGACCTCTGTGATACCAAATTGAGTAAAGTTTAGGTTTGTCTATTGAAGTGTTCATTTAGCCCTGTGATGGAAACCTGTGAAGGAAAGAGGGCTAATACTGCATTGGAAGCAAGAACAGATCTTTCTGGACTTATTTCTGTGGCTCTATGATTCTGCCAGGTGGACAAGTTGGAAATGTAATTTTTGGAAAGGAATACATCACAGCAAGAAGAAATTCATATCATACTCCAGGAGAGGAGACCACAGAATAATACAAAGAAAGAGAATATATGAACACCGGAAATGGGATTGGTTGAATATGTCTGGTTGGAAAAATCATGATGTTCAATTTCTATATCAAGTCAACAACTCAGCATAAAGCAAGAGGGAGAGAATTCCTATAGCACAAAATTATAGTCAGTACACACTTATGATATTGAGAAATTCCAAGTGAAACACCAATTGCAACAACATTCATTGGTGGGAGACAGAATTCTATTCTGTTAATATACATAGATATTCTCTGACCAATACATACTAAAAATGTAAGTAAGCTCCTGATCTTAAAATGTTCCCTTATTTTTCTATATCTGTCAGTCCCTGTGTATATAAAATTATGAAATATGAATATATTTGTAAAGGTTTTGCTTGATTATGTTTACATTTTAAGAATGATGCATCGAATATTCTTATGGCTGGTACCAGTGTGGTTAACCCAAAAGTATTGGTATTTGTGGAAGGCAATATTAAAACCAATGTTTCTCCAAAAAAGGTGGTTAGTTTCAGTGAAATGTAGATAGGAAAACGATGATAAAGCTGACCCTCTGACCACTCATAGCTTATCTTATCTGGTGCTCTGACGAGTGACCTGTTAGCACTTTGATCAACAGAGTAGTGACTTATTACAAGAAGCATACCCAAGTAGTTCTACATATACAAAAACCCCAGAGGGTAGAATTACTCTAGTAACATGCTTCATAGGGAATAGTCAAGTATCTTGTTTTCTCCATGATGTTTATTTCTTTCAGCCAGGTAATATTTTGTGAGGGTTGAGCATCCACAAAGCATATCAGTATGCATACTGAACATAACAAAATCCCATTTCTTCTGATCAAAATGCTTGAACAAGTTAAAACACTCATAATATGAACTTGGTCAGGGAGTACAGAAATTGGGTTCATAGAATAGTTCAGCTATGAAAGTAATTCAACCTCTTTTGGCCTCAATAACAAAATCAAAGCAATAAGCAGAAATTCTATCAAACTGACTTGGCTCTAGTACAAGTAGAATATATTCATCAGATGATTTCACATTGCTTTCATAGAACACAACACTAACGAAAACATTTAGAGGATTCTACACAGTATTTAGCTGTATGATCATTTCATTAAGATATATGTAAATGGAAGCCATGGTTTTTAACACATGCAACACCCCCCAATGTCCCTAATTAAATAGAAAAATGAACAGGTAATACAGCTTTTTGAAATCAAGACCCTGATAACAGGGATAAGGGGGGGAGTACAAATATTTTGTCTGTTTAAAATCACTGGCTGCTTTTGGAAATGATTTTGTTTCCTTCTGTAATTCTCACATGGTGGCTCAAAATCTACTGTGACTCCAGGTATTATTGGTCCAATGTTGACTTCTGTCATCCTTGAACAATGCATGGAGATTGTATAAATATCCACATGAAGAAAAATCATTCAGACAAAAATAATAAAACTCTTTAATTATTTGAGGAAGAAGCCAATAAAAGCATCTCAAAACAAACAAACAAACAAACAAGCAATAACAACAACAAAAACTTTAGCCTGCCACTGAATCTTTGTTCAAAGAACTGCTTTGTAGAATATTGCCCAACATCTTTGGTTTTGGTTTAGCTGTGTAGAAATTCCACATTATGTAACCATGCTTAGATTAATATTTTGTTGGACTATTAAATTTAACCTTATAAATTTATTAATTCTCAATTGATAATTGAGAATTATCTTCTTTCTCATTTATTGAATCAAAAGAAATAAATGTCTAATTAGGAGAAAAAGAAAAAATATCACTGGTTTATAAAATATATTTATGATTGGAGTGCTGTGTACTAAGGACTTACACATGAAATTCACTCCCTGTTTGTCTCCTTGAAGAACTAACTGGAACTTGATAGCAAGAAAATAAGAATGAGAAATCAAATGTGTCACTGAATAACTGGAAAATAAAATGGTAACTTTGAGTTGACAGTTTTGTGTCTTTTTTTTCTACACCTTCTAGACACATAGTAGCTTTTGTCATTAAATGGATTGCAGTCTGGTTGTCTACCTCAGGGATATTGAGTGAAGGACTTCCCTGATGCAGCTCAGTGAGACAGGAAAGTGGCATTCAGTTTTCTAGATTGCAGATTTTGAATCTAACTATACCTTGTGTATAAGGCAGAGGGAATGTTTCCTTTAATCACTCCTTATCAAACCACATGACGATTTATTGGCATGTCTATCAGTGATGATTTGGTGTCCTGTCTTCCCTCCAAGTACTCTGAGTCTACACCTGACCTCATAATGTTACTTAGGGGAGCCAGATATGCCAACAGCTACTAATTGCAAGACAGTTGTAGGTGTGACATTGAGATTATGGCTAATTGACTTGGTGGAATAGGTTTTATTTGCATTTTAGTTTATAATATGATATTAATTTAACCCTGTAAAAATATCAAGACAATGTTGCCAACTTTTTTAAACTAATCCTGGCTTTATTTTTATGGAATTTCCCCCAAATACTTTCTAAAGACATGGATGTTTATATAAATCCATGTATGTGGATGTAGAATAATCTTTTGAGCACATTGTTATACTGCTGAATAGTTACCTCATATGTGCCTTTTGTGTATGTGTATATGTGTACATGTTCAGATGCAAGTGTACATGTGTATATTCACATGTGCAGGATTCTAGAGGGTACTTATGTGATTGAATGTATGGAGGCATGGATGTACACATGCATGTAGTTTACAAGAACTCTGCTATTCTTTTGTGCCATTCCATTTGTCTTTGGAAAAGTTTATTTTATTGATCTGTTGCTTGTGCAGTAGTCTAGTTGCCAGGCAACATAGCTTCAGGTATTTTCCTGCCTCAACCTGCCACAAGCAGAGAAAAGAAGTCCTGAGCATTGCTTTCTGTACACCCACCCTGTTCCACAGACTGTCCCATGTTTCCATGTAGTGTCAACATAGTCTGTGAGACACAATGGTGAAAGTCAAAGTGGACTAATATGGCCATAATAAGTGCCTGGTTATCAGGGCTTCCAGTAGCTTTGGCCACGTGGATGTTGTTAAGCACATTATTGACCTCAACTATATGCTCTACATGTTATAGTATGACTCTACCCATGAAAAGTTTCATGGCATGGTAAAACTGATAAAAAGAAACTTGATATCCACAAGAATACAATCATTTTCTAGGGCCATTTTCACACCAACTTGATACAAAATAAAGTTGTCTGAATGGATGGAACTTCAACTGAGAATATGCCTTAATAAAATCCACATGGATGGCATTTTCTTAGTTAGTGACCGATGGGTATGATCATCCCATTTTGTATATTGCCATTTCTGAATTTGTAATGGACTCACAACAGTTGGGGACAGGGATTTGCCTGAGATTTTGCCTGTGTTCCAGATCCCTTTTCTCTTACTAGGTGGCCTTATCCAGCCTTGAAATGAGATTTGTGTTCAGTTTTATTTTATTCTTATAAGCAAAATTTAGTGGATATCACTGTGAAACAGACATCCCTTTTATTATTACTTTTTTAAAGGGAAACAGATGAAGAGCTGCTCTAAGAGTGACTGAAGATAGGGAAAGGAACTGGGAAAAATGGTATGAGGAAAAACTATCTTTGGCACGTAATGTTTGAGAGAATAAATTTTAAAAAGGAAGGAAAGAAGGAAGGAAGAAAAAAGGAAGGAAGGAAAAAAGAAAGGAAGAAATGAAGAAAGAAAGGGAGGGAGGGAGAGAGGGAGAGAGAGAATGAAAGAAAGAAGGAAAGAAAGAAAGAAAGAAAGGAAGAAAGAAAGAAAGAAAAAAAGAAAGAAAGAAAGAAAGAAAGAAAGAAAGAAAGAAAGAAAGAAAAGAAAGAGGCAAGGAAGGCTGAGCAAGCTATGTGGAACCTGAAAGTAAGTAGTACCCCTCCATGGCCTCTGCATCAGTTCCTGCCTCCAGGTTACCTTAATGATGAGTTACTCTCCTGATTTCCTTTGTTGGTAAAATGTAATGTGAAAGTATGGCTGAATAAAATCTTTCATCCTCAAACTGTTTTTGTTTTTGTATTGTTTTGTTTTGTTTTGTTTTGTTTTAGTCATGGTAATTCATTAAAACAATAGAAATACTAACTTACTCAAGTTGCTACTAGAATAATGAGGAATTATTTTGAGAGATCTGGTCATGTGCATTTGGGAAAATTTTGTAGGAACATTAAAACTTTGGAATATAACAGCCATTTAGCATTGCGATCTCAGTAGACTGCTTCTGTAGGAGCTTAGAAGTTAAGGAGATTGAGAGAAATGTAGACAAGGCAAGTCTGGCTTTTGATGTTTCAGAGTGACATTTAAAGGCTTTATTGGGACCATTTTTTATTTTAAATTAAGACTATGTGTTTCTGTTTAGATAAGACTGAAGATCAAAGCTTCTATAACAGGATACCAGGACTACTACGGTGAAATTTTGTTTTTTCTGGGATACTCAATGTTTATTATCTAGAACTGAGAAACTGGTGACAATTAAGAGATCAGCATCTTGGAGGTGAAATCATCTGGAAAGAATTGCCTGATAGGCAGCCCATAGAGGCTGTGTATAAGACTTGGCCAAAGTTATACATTGTCATGACAGAGAAACTTGGTATTATAAGATTTACCCAGAAAGTGCTCGTTTTGAATGTGTGAAGGAGTCATGAAGAATGTCTTTGTATTTGCACTATATGTTAGGGTTGGAGTCCTTCATGAAAGCCCAGGACAAATTTTGATGAGAGTGTAACTCATTTCAGCAATGGACTCCACCAATCATAAAAATATCAATACCATGGGATGACTAACAAGAACAGTAAAAATAAAATGAAGACAGCCAAAGTCTAGAAGATAAATGTGTGCTGTAGAGGGCAGAGTTGGGGAAGTGACAAAAACTCCTTGGAGAAATCCAGAAGATTATGAGTGAATCCTACATAACTTGATAATTAGCTTAAGTTTGATTGTCCTTTGTTCAAACTGTGACTGTTCCTAGTTCTTTCATCTTCTAATTAAAAATTATGTGATTTGGTTTTAATTGGCTACAAGTTCAAAATTAAGAGATTGTGAACTTTTCAAGGATGAGACTTATAATGTATGAATTTATAAAAAACTGCAGGATGCTTAAAGATATGTTTATATTGTGATATTAATATTAGCATGCCCTCATGAGGATGAATTAGAAACGAAGTGTTATAATTGAAAAATATTGTGTGTCAGGTTGACAAATTTCAACTTCTGTTGGTAGTTGCATGTGAACATGACACAAACTGAAGATCTTTGCAATGAGAAAACCTCAACTGAAAAATGCCTTCATAAGATACACTTGTAAAATATTTGCTTAATAACTGGGTAGTACTTCATTTTTTAAATGCACTAAAATTTCTGTATCCATTTTTCTGTTAAGGACATCTAGGTTCCTTCTAGTTTCTGTCTATTATGAATAAGGCTGCTATTAACATAGTGGAGCATTTGTCCTCGTTATATGTTGGAGAGACTTTTCAGTATATGTCCACAAGTAGAATAGCTAAGTCTTCAGGTACTACTAGGTTCAGTTTTTTGAGGAACAACCAGACTGACTTCCAGAGTGGTTGTTCCACTTAACAATCCCACCAACAATGGAGAAGTGTTGTTCTTTCTCCACATCCTTGCCAGCATCTGCTGTCACCTGAAATTTTGAACTTAGCCATTCTGACTGGTGTGAGGTGGAACTTCAGGGTTGTTTTGATTTACATTCCCTTGATGACTAGGGATGCTGAACATTTCTATAGGTGCTTCTTAGCCACTTACTATTCCTCAATTGATAATTCTTGGTTTAGCTCTGTACCACATACTTTTAAAGAGATTATTTGATTCTCTGGAGACTAACTTCTTGAGTTTTATATATATATTGGATATTAGCTCCCTATGAGATGTAGTATTGTTAAATATCATTTCCTAATTGTTTGGTTTTGATTTTGTCCTCTTGACAGTGTCCTAAACCTTATAGAAACTTTGTACTTTCATGAAGTTCCGTTTGTCAATTCTTGATCTTAGAGGATAAACCATTGGTGTTTTGTTCAGGAAATATTTCCTTGTATCTGTGTGTTCTAAGATCTTTCTAATAAACCTTGAGATCAGAAATGGTTATTCCCCCAAAGTTATTTTATTGTTGAAAATAATTTTTGATATCCTGTGTTTTTTCTTTTTCCAAATTAATTTGCAAATTGCTCTTTCTAACTACTAGAAACAATGACTTCATGAAATTCCAAGGCAAATGGTTGGAACTAAGATCTATCATCCTGAGTGTGGTAACATATTTAAAAAAGAAAACACATTGTATGCACACACTGATAAGTGGACACTACTAACCTATAAATCTGTGAATACTCAAGAAACAATTCACAGACCTTTTAAAGTTCAAAAAGAAGGAAGGCCAGAATCCAGATGCCTCAGTCTTCCTTAGAAGAGAGAACAAAACATTCACAGGAGGAAAGGCAAGGGCAAATAGAGGAGCAGGAATTGAAGAAAAGATCACTCAGAGACTGCCTCATCTGGGGATTCACCCCATATGCAGCCAATAAACCCAAGCACTATTGCTGATGCCAAGAAGTGCTTACTGTCAGGAACCATATGTGGATGCCTCCTCTTGAGTCCCTACCAGAGTCATGCACATACAATTGAGAATGTTTGCAGTTAACAGTCAGACTGAACAGGGTGACCCCAATGATGAAGCTAGAGAAAAGACTGAAGGAGCTGAAAGGGTCTGTAACCCTATTTGTAAAACAACATTTTTCAACTAACCACCCCCCCCATAGCTACCAGGGACTAAAACATCAACCAATGAGTACACATGAGGCAATCCATGGCTCCAAATGCACATGTAGTAGAAGATAGCATTATCTCACATTAATGGAAGAAGAGGCATTTTGTCCAAAATGGCACATTTTCCCAGTGTAGGAGAGTGTAAAGATGCTGTGGTGGAGTAAGTGGTTGGAATAAAGAGCACCTTCTTGGAAGCAAGTAGACTCAGAGAGAAATGGTGATAGGGGAAAAAGGGGATAACATTTAAAATGTAAATACTAAGAATATCCAATTAAAAAAAAAAAACAATTGCTTAATGTGGGAAGGACTAGACCACTGTGAGCTGTGCAAGCCCTATGCTGCTTGTCCTGAGTACTATAAGAAAGTATCTTGAGGCCTTCCTACCAAAAGCAATCTAGAGATTCAATGCAATCCCCATCAAAATTCCAACCCAGTTCTTCATGGAACTGGAAAGATCAATGTGCAATTTCATATGGAATATCAAAAGACCTAGAATAGCGAAATCCATCCTCAACAACAAAAAAAATCTGTGAGATTCACTATCCCTGACCTCAAGCTATATTACAAGGCAATTGTGCTGAAAACTGCATGGTACTGGTAAAGAAATAGGCATGTGGATCAATGGAATAGAATAGAAGGTCCAGAAATGAGTCATCATGTATATGGTCACCTGATTTTTGACAAAGGAACAGTAAACATTCAATGGAAAAAACACAGCCTATTCAACAAATGGTGCTGGTCCAACTGGCACTCAGCATGCAAAAGAATGAAAATATACCCTTTTTATCTCCTTGTACAAAGCCCAAGTGTAAGTGAATCAAAGATCTCCACATTAAACAAGATTCACTGATACTATTTGATGAGAAAGTAGGGATAACCTTAGAACACATAGTCACAGGAGAAAATTTTCTGAACAAAACACCAATGGCTCAAGCTCTAAGGTCAAAGATTAACAAATGGGACTTCATGAGATTGCAAAGTTTCTGTAAGGCTAAGGACATTGTCAAGAACACAAAACAGCAGCCAATAGAATGGGAAAAGATCTTTACCAACACCACATCAGATAGAGGCATAATATCAAAGGTATACATGGAACTCAAATAGCTAGACACCAGAGAATCAAATAACCCTATTAAAAAATGGGGTACAGAGCTAAACAAAACGTTCTCAGTTGAGGAACAGCGAATGGCCGAGAAACATCTGAGGAAGTGCTCAACATCTTTGGCCATCAGGGAAATGCAAATCAAAACAACCCTAGGATTCCACCTCACACCAGTCAGATTGGCCGATATCCAAAAATCAGATGACAGCAGATTCTGGGGAGGCTGCAGAGAAAGAGGAACACTTCTCCACTGTTGGTGGGGTTGCAAGCTAATACAACCACTCTGGAAATCAGTCTGGCGATACCTCATAAAATTGGATATAGTACTACCTGAAGACCCAGCTATTCCACTTCTGGGCATATACCCCAGAGACACTTTAATACACAACAAATTTATATGCACCACAATGTTCAATGCGGCTCTATTCATAATACCCAGAAGCTGGAAAGAACCCAGATGTCCTTCAGAAGATGAATGTATACAAAAATTGTGGTACATTTACACAATGGAATACTACTCAGCCACCAGAAACAATGACTTAACCAAATTCTTAAGAAAATGGCTGCATCTAGGGAGCCTGGCCCATCTGCCACCCTGAACAGCGAATCATAGAGGCTGAGCAACTGGTGAGTGGTAGACCTAGGCTGCAGGGGAGCAGAGAGATCTCTGCGGAGTGCACACGGAAAGTGCACACCCTACCTTGCCCAGCCCTGCCTTGCCAGGTCCAGTGATAGGGAACCGAAAATTAGAGCTTCTGTTTCCACCCGGAGGCGACTTCCGGACTCAGAGCAGAGCCTGGCCCATCTGCCACCCAGAACAGCGACTCATAGAAGCTGAGCAACTGGTGGATGGGAGACCTGGGCTGCAGGGGAGCAGAGAGATCTCTGCGGAGTGCAAACGGAAAGTGCACACCCTAACTTGCCCAGCCCTGCCTTGCCCGATCCAGCAACCAGAAACAAAACATTGGAACGTCTGCTCACACCTGATGACTCTGAGGCATAAAACAAGGCTTGGCCCATCTGACACTTGGACCAGCGGAGAACCAGGGTCACAGAACAGAGACAAGGGAAAGGCAAGAACATATCACTGACAACAAAATGACAAGAAGAAAGAGAAAGAGTATATCCCAAGGAAACCAAGATAATCTAGCAAAACCAGAACCCAGCTCTCCGATAGTAGCAAACATCGGAATTCCAAACACTCCAGAGAAAGAAGACACATACCTGAAGTCATACCTCAAGATGCTGATAGAGATACTTAAACAAGAAAGGGAGGAAAAGCAAAAAGATTCAGAAGCTTTTAAAGAAGAAACAAGAAAAACAAAGAACTCAAAGAACTAGTGGAAAACAGAACCAAAGAAATAAAGGAATGGAAAAGGGAAATTAAAACAGAAATTGACACAATAAAGAAAACGCTAAAAGAGATAACCCTGGAGTCAGAACACCAAAAAAAGAAATCAGGAGTCACAGAAGCAAGCATTTCCAATAGATTACAAGAGATAGAAGAGAGAATCTCGGGGGCAGAAGACAACATTTCAAACATAGACAAAACAGCCAGAGAAGATGCAAAAAACAAAAATCTCCTAACCCAAAATGTCCAGGAAATCCAAGACAGAATGAGAAGACCGAACCTAAGGATAATAGGAATAGAAGAGGGAGAAGAGTATCAATTAAGAGGCACAGTAAATATCTTCTACAAAATCATAGAAGAAAACTTCCCTACCCTCAAGAATGAGATGACTATGAGCATAAAAGAAGCCTTCCGAACTCCAAATAGGTTGGACCAGAAAAGAAATACCTCCCGACACATAATAGTAAAAACATCAAGTGCCCAAAGTAAAGAAAGAATACTAAAAGCAGTAAGGGAATAAGGTCAGGTAACATATAAA
Source organism: Micromys minutus (assembly GCF_963924665.1). Classification (NCBI taxonomy): domain Eukaryota; kingdom Metazoa; phylum Chordata; class Mammalia; order Rodentia; family Muridae; genus Micromys; species Micromys minutus. The sequence continues at coordinate 14,908,104 of NC_137977.1, forward strand.
GGCAGACCAATCAGACTCACACCCAATTTCTCAACAGAGACTATGAAAGCTAGAAGAGCCTGGACAGACATCATGCACTCCTTAAGAGAGCACAAGTGCCACACAAGCTGCTATACCCAGCAAAACTATCAATCACCATCGATGGAGAGACGAAGATATTTCAAGACAAATCAAAATTCACACAATATCTGACCACAAACCCAGCACTACAACAAATTATAGGTGGAAAACCGAATACATGAGGGAAAATACAGCCTAGTAAAAACAAGAAAACTCCTAAACAAGAAAACTATAAGAAAAAAACACAGACACAACTCAACCCAAAAAAGCAATAATAGCAGGAAACAGAAACATCTATTCCTTAGTATCTATTAACATATATGGTCTCAACTCCCGATTAAAGAGACATAGACTATCAGACTGGATACATAAACAAAATCCAGCCTTTTGCTGCATATAGGAAACTCATCTCAGAGAGACAGAAAGATACAATCTCAGAGTAAAAGGGTGGGAAAAAAACTTCCAAGCAAACAGCTCCAAGAAGCAAGCTGGAGTGGCTATTCTAATATCGAATAAAGTAAATTTCCAACCAAAAGTTATCAAAAAAGATAAGGAAGGACACTTTTTATTCATTACCAGGGAAATCTGTCAGGAGAAACTCTCAATCCTTAACATGTATGCTCCAAATAAAAAATCACCCACATTCATAAAAGAAACCCTACTAAAGCTCAAAAAATACATTTCACCCCACACAATAATAGTGGGAGACTTTAATACCCCACTCTCACCAATGGACAGATCAGGGAAACAGAAAATAAACAAGGACACTGAAAATCTAACAGAGACTTTGAACCAACTAGAATTTATAGATATATACAGAACATACTATCCTAAAGTAAAAGAATACACCTTCTTCTCACCACCCCATGGCACCTTCTCGAAAATTGACCACATAATTGGACACAGAACGAGCCTCCATCGATATAAGAAGATTGAAATACTCCCATGCATCCTCTCATATCACCGTGGTCTACGGCTGGTCTTTAACAACAAGAAAGACAACAAAAAGTCCACATACAAATTGAAACTAAACAACGCTCTGTTAAACGATAGTAGGGTCAAAGAAGAAATAATGAAAGAAATTAAGGATTTTCTAGAATTCAACGAAAACGAAAACACAACATACCCAAACCTATGGGATGCAATGAAAGCAGTATTCAGAGGAAAACTCATAGCCCTAAGTGTTTCCAAAACGAAACTTGAGAGAGCTCACATCAGCAACCTGACAGCACAGCTAAAAGCCCTAGAACAAAAGGTAGCAGATGTACCCAAAAAGAGTAGATGGCAAGAAATAATCAAAATTAAGGCAGAAATAGAACAAATAGAAACAAAAAGTACCATTGAAAAAATCAACAAAACAAAGAGTTGGTTCTTTGAGAAAATCAACAAGATTGATAAACCCCTAGCCAGACTTTCTAGAGCGCAAAGAGAGAGTATCCAAATTAACAAAATCTGAAAGGAAAGTGGTGACATAACAACTGAAACTGAGGAAATTCAAGAAATCATCAGATCCTAATGCAAAAACTTATACTTCACAAAATTGGAAAATCTGGAAGAAATGGACGAATTCCTAGACAGACACAAAGTCCCAAAGTTAAACCAGGACCAAGTAAACTATCTATATAACCCTATAACACCTAAAGAAATAGAAGAAGTCATCAAAAGCCTCCCAACCAAAAAAGCCCAGTTCCAGACGGGTTCAGTGCAGAATTTTATCAGAAATTTATTGAGGATATAACACCAGTACTCGCCAAATTATTCCAAAGAGAATCAGATGGAATATTACCCACCTCATTTTTTGAGGCTACAATAACACTCGTACCTAAACCACAAAAAGACCCTACAAGGAAAGAGAACTTCAGACCAATCTCACTTATGATCATTGATGCAAAACTTTTCAACAAAGTCCTTGCAAACCCAATCTAAGAACACATCAAAACGATCATTCATCGTGACCAAGTAGGCTTCATCCCTGGGATGCAAGGATGGTTTAACATAAGAAAATCCATCAACGTAATCCACCATATGAACAAACTCAAAGACCAAAATCACATGATCATATCACTAGACGCTGAGAAAGCATTGACAAAATCCAACACCCCTTCATGTTAAAAATCCTGGAAAGAACAGGAATCCAAGGCCCATTCATAAACATAATAAAAGCAATATACAGCAAACCAACAGCCAACATCAAACTTAATGGCGAGAACCTTGAGGCAATCCCATTAAAGTCAGGGACTCGACAAGGCTCCCAACTCTCCCCCTACCTACTCAACATAGTACTGGAAGTCCTGGCCGGAGCAATTAGACAGCAAAAGGAGATCAAGGGGATACAAATCGGAAAGGAAGAGATAAAAAACATCACTCTTTGCTGATGACATAATAGTGTACTGAGTCACACCAAAAATTCCACCAGAGAACTCCTACAGCTGATAAACAAGTTTAGAAAAGTGGCTGTATACAAAATTTACTCAAACAAATAAGTAGCCTTCCTATACTCAAAGGACAAAAATGTGGAGAAAGAAATTAGGGAAAAGGTACCCTTCACAATCGTCACAAAAACTATGAAATACCTTGGTTTGACTCTAACTAAGCAAGTGAAGGACCTGTATGACAAGAACTTCAAACCTCTAAAGAAAGAAATTGAGGAGGATCTCAGAAAATGGAAAGACCTCCCATGCTCTTGGATTGGAAAAATCAACATCTTAAAAATGGCCATCCTACCAAAAGCAATCTACAGATTCAATGCAATCCCCATCAAAATTCCAACCCAGTTCTTCATGGAATTGGAAAGATCAATGTGCAATTTCATATAACAAAAGACCTAGAATAGCGAAATCCATTCTCAACAACAAAAAAACATCTGCGGGAATCACTATCCCTGACATCAAGCTATATTACAAGGCAATTGGGCTGAAAACTGCATGGTACTGGTACAGAAATAGGCATGTGGATCAATGGAATAGAATAGAAGATCCAGAAATGAGCCCTCATGTATATGGTCACCTAATTTTTGACAAAGGGGCAGTAAACATTCAATGGAAAAAGGACAGCCTATTCAACAAATGGTGCTGGTCCAACTGGCACTCAGCATGCAAAAGAATGAAAATAGACCCGTTCTTATCTCCTTGTACAAAGCTCAAGTGTAAGTGGATCAAAGATCTCCACATTAAACCAGATGCACTGAAACTATTAGATGAGAAAGCAGGGAAAACCTTAGAACACATAGGCACAGGAGAAAATTTTCTGAACAAAACACCAATGGCTCAAGCTCTAGGGTCAAAGATTAACAAATGGGACTTAATGAGATTGCAAAGTTTCTGTAAGGCTAAGGACATAGTCAAGAAAACAAAACGGCAACCAAAAGAATGGGAAAAGATCTTTACCAACACCACATCAGATAGAGGCCTAATATCCAAGGTGTACAAGGAACTCAAAAAGCTAGACACCAGAGAATCAAATAACCCTATTAAAAAATGGAGTACAGAGCTAAGCAAAACGTTTTCAGTTGAGGAACACTGATTGGCCGAGAAACATCAGAGGTAGTGCTCAACATCCTTAGCCATCAGGGAAATGCAAATCAAAACATCCCTGAGATTCCACCTCACACCAGTCAGATTGGCCAAGATCCAAAACTCAGATGACAGCAGATGCTGGCGAGTCTGTGGAGAAAGAGGAACAATTCTCCACTGTTGGTGGGGTTGCAAGCTAATACAACCACTCTGGAAATCTGTCTGGCGATACCTCAGAAAATTGGATATTGTACTACCTGAAGACCCAGCTATTCCACTTCTGGCCATATACCCCAGAGACACTTTAATACACAACAAATTTATATGCACCACAATGTTCATAGCAGCTCTATTTATAATAGCCAGAAGCTGGAAGGAACCCAGATGTCCTTCAGAAGATGAATGGATTCAAAAATTGTGGTACATATACACAATGGAATACTACTCTGCCACCAGAAACAATGACTTAACCAAATTCTTAAGAAAATGGCTGCATCTAGAGAATATCATCCTGAGTGAGATAACCCAGTCACAAAAGAACAGACATAATATGCAGTCACTGATATTGGGATGCTAACCCCAGAGGCTTGTACTCCCCCAGAAACAACTCACAGACTGTATGAAGTCCAAGAAATAAAGAAAACAAATATATATATATATATATATATATATATATATATATATATATATATATATATATATATATATTTACAAAACAAGAAGACATTGTCTATTTCCATGTTGCGTTTTGTTTTGCATGTACTTTATGCTCATTGTAACCATTAGGTTTTCAATGCATACTGTCAAGCCCTTGAAAAAAATCAAGTACTGACTAAAAAATATATTCACATAGTTTTATGTAAAAATTATTTTAATATCTGAAAAAACAGTACTGACAAAAATGTATAATTTTAAGCAAAAATGTTTAAAATCTGTACATTTATCTTTGTTTTGTAAAATAAAGTCGTTAAAAAAAGAAAGTATCTTGAGCAAGTTATGTGGAATTAGTGATTAATCAGTAAGTCTCCCTGGACTGTGCATCAGATCCTGTGTCCCAGTTCTGCCCATGCTTGAATACCTGTCCTGATGTCCATTAATGATGAACTGTAATATGTAAGTATAATTCAAATTAACAACCTTCCCTCAAACTTGTTTTGGGTGTGGTGTCATCACACTACTGGTAACTTTAATTAAGATATCCATTAACATCAAATATAGGGATGATGGTATCAAGAACATTGTCTTTCTAGTGGTATCTTCATCATCATGGAGAAAGGTGGGGCCAATTGAAGGATGGATCCTAAAGGGTCATTATATGTAGCTCTTTTCTATAATGTACCCATGTTTGACATGGATGTGAATCATGAGAAGAAGTGTGACTACTCATTGAAGACCATCAACAAGTACTTCTTTGACTGCCGTCCATGACAACTTTGGCATTGTAGAAGGATTCCTGATTTTAGTCCATGTCATTACTATCACAAAAGTGCCATGGATGGCTCTCTGCAAAGTGAAGCTGTTATCTGATAGCCAAAGTGCTGCCTATAACACCAATCTTGAATCTACTGGTGTTGTTAAGGCATTTGCAAATTCACCCCAGAACTGAACAGGAAGCTTACTGGCATGGTCTTCTATGTTCCTATTCTATGTTTGTCTGGGATCTGGCCTGCTATGTGGACATGTAATGATATCAAGAAGAGGTGAAGCAGGCATTTTAGGGCCTGCTAAAGAAAATCCTGTCTTATCCTGAGGATCAGGTTCGCTTCTTCAATTTTAATAGTGACACTCACTCTTCCACTTTTGAATCTGGAACTGAAATTTCTCTCAATAACAATTTTATAAAGCACATTTTTTTGGTATGACAGTGAATGTGGGTACAGCAATGTCTACACCCATATGATAGTAGGATGGATGGCATAAATGGCCTCACAATTATAAGAAGTCCTAGACTATACAACTTCACAAGAGGAAGAGAGGACCTTGTACTTGTCTGTTAAAGAGCTATTATACCAACTCAGCTACAAACACTGAGCATCTCCCACAGAGTTTCCATTTAAGAGTTCCACTGAGGGAGAGTTTTCTGTGTAAAACTTCTCTACTTAATCTTTAGATACAAATAGCATCATTCTACAAGGTATGAGTCTTGTGTTGGTGACAGTCACTTATATTCCTTTCTGGACACCAACTGTGCTTTGCCTGTTGAAATAGTAAAACAGCCAGTGGGTTTTGTCCAAATATAGATATTGAAGCACTAAAGGTGATTGCTATAAGTCTTTTGTATTTATTAATTTAAGTGCTTCTAATATTTTTGAATAATGTTATAGTGTTTAATATAGAAAAACATGTCCAATGTTGGAAATTGAACTTAGGTTAAGCGGTAAATAAATCTGTAATTGTATAGAAAGTAACACTCTCATAAATATTTACAGAGCATATGCTTCATAAAAACTGAGGGGTCTTTTTCTTCACCACAATAATGGAGAGGGCATAAGAGTATACTAGGGGACAGCCTCCTCCTGACCACAGCTACTACCATAGTTTCATCATTTCTGCACCATGCACTCCTTGTTCTGATTTCAAGTCCTTGTACTGGGTGAATGAACAGCATTTCTCTGCTAAGCTCATTTTATGTAATAATAAAATAAACTTGATCCTTAATGTGATTTTTTTAAAACAAGAAATTGATTTTTAGCTTTAGAAATCTCAATTAATTGAGACCACTTAAAACTGCCTGGCAGTCTGAGATTTGAAAAACCCTCAGGCAAAAATATATACAAACATGGGAAAGCAAGACAAAATTCATTCCTTCAACTCTGGGCAAAATCTTTCTCTTTGACACACCCATTCAGTTCTTTCACTTGTCAAAATCAATTAATATTTACTTAAAATTTGTGCAAACAGAGAGGGAAAAAATAGAAACTCCAAGGACAAGAGGAAGTTTGGGGTATGCTTAAGAACCAAAGTTCAAGAGAAAATTAAACAACGTGAAACAAAGAACAACAAATAGAGATTCAGGATAGAATAAGTAATTGAGTTCTTTTAAAAGGTGAAATGCTGTCTGATTTGGGTCAAGTCACATAGAAATGCCACTATTCTAGTTTTATTCTAATATTTTGATACAGTAACCTAACAAAATGCAACTTACAGGAAAACTATTTATTTTACGTACACTTCCAGATTTAAGTTCATCATTGAGGGAATGTAGCACACAAACCCAGAGAGAAAATGAAGCAGAAACTTGAAGGGTTGTCGCTTATTTGCTGTCATACATAGTAATGCTCAGTTAGCTTTCATACACCACAGAGGGGCATCTACCTAGGGAATGATTCTCCCCACAATGGGTCAGGCATCCCTACATCAATGCACTGATTAATAACAAAGAAAAATTCCTAAAAACAAACCCATGGGCCATTCTAATCTAGAAAATCCTCAATTGAGATTCACACCTCAGACAACTCTAGGATGTGACAGATGTTAAAGCTAATGGAGAGAGGAACATAAGCAGAAAAGGACCTGGCAGAAAAACAAACACTGTTTACAAAAACCTTTGGCTTTTTTGTTATTTCATACATGTCTACTGCTATGTACATAATTTCAATATATAATATATTGAGAATATTGAAGACTTGGTGACCTGCAGAGGGATTTTCAGTATTTTCCTATGTTATGACAAGAAAAAAGTTTTTTATAGTAATGCATGTGATTATTATAAAAGTGAAGTTCCTAATGAAAAAATACATTATTGAATATATAATACACATTAGAAAATGTACCATATATACTTGGAAATAAGCAATTAATCTGACTGCTTTATAATATAGGATAAAGATTATAAATATAATGAATTTTTTAACATTTGTAAGTGCAGTACTTAAGGTATAGAAATATACCAGAAAGTAACCAGAAATATTTTCTGTATGACTTACAAGGTTAATGGTAGTAATTAAGACTCTAACATCTTTAAAGTAACAGTATTTCATTGAATGAAGATAGAAAAAATATAGGCAAGGCATAACACATAAAGATGTATAATAAGCAGAAGCAAAGAGACCTAGAGTAAGCAGAGCCTGCTAAAGGAATTGCATGTTCTTGAGATATATGAATCTAATTAAAGAATCTCCATCCTGTCTAGTCACCTAGGAAACTACTTATATCATAGTCACTCTTCTATTTCTGTGAATAGATGCTATGACCAAGACAGCTCTTTTGAAAGAAAGCACTCAATTAGAGACTTGCTTACAGTTTCAGAGTGTATGTTTAATCATGGCCAGCATAGCAGAAAGCATGGGTAAAGGCATGGTTGAAAGCTTACATTCTGACTCACAGGTAAGCTTCTTATGGTCTTTGGAAACTTCAAAGCCACCACCAATAACATATTTTCTACAACTGCTGTACCACTCCTAACCATTGCTATACAGTTCACCAATCAGTGACTACACATTCAAATATATGAGCATATGGGGCCATTCACATTCAAATCAGAACAACATCATTTAAAGTAGGATGCTTTTTTATAATTCATTTAAAATTCTAGGTTATTATTATAAAACGTAATTATATGATGAAGTAAATGAGATCACTGCAAACAGAGCTCCTGTTACATGTTGTCTGTAACAAAAGACAAACACATATCAATATTAGAAAAGCCATGGAAACCATGAAAACTAGGGAGAAATAAATAGAAGATAATTGTCATAGGAAAGAATATATATCAAAATGTTCAAAAACTGATCATATGCTTGATCATATTGAAATCAGAGAGCCTAAAATGAATAGTGGGAAAACATAAAATTTTAAATTAGTTACAAATCCAGGATGCAGTCTTACTATTTCTAGAAACCATAATTTATATTATATAAGTTGAGCAATTGTAGAGAAAAATAAATCTTGTGCTAATACTAACAAAGTTGAATCTAAAAGGGCCACATTAATTTCAGACAAAGGTAAAGTAAAAATCAAATGTTGAATAACACAGGATTCAATTGTTCAGATGGATGTACAATGTATAAAACTGTGTACACCTCAAAACAGATTCAGAATTGAACAAAACTAACCAAATCTTACCAACTCAACTTCACTAATGAATCCAGAGGATGGCACATTGATCAAAGCTCACACTCACTATGGGAACACAAAGGGTATCTCATCATGAGAATATCAGTCATGGTATTTCAAAGCCATGAAGAAATCTTTAATGATGGGTTTATTGCAATGTGGACTTGCACAACTTTACATTAGGTAAATCTGAGTTTCTTAAATTAGGCATCCCTGCCACTTTGAGATCCTGCTGAATGTGGGGTTGTGATAAAAATTGGAAAAGATAAAATGTTTCAGCATGAACAAAACCAAACCTAAATTTAAAACAAAATGAGAAAAATCCGCGGCAGTGACTTTGTACTAGTCAGCCAGGCTACATGCATGATTTCACAACAGATGTTATTACCAACCTTAGATGCTTGTTTTCACTACACAAAGCAATACTCCTTTGAAACACTAGTGAACACTGCCTAAGAAGTTGGATTCAGATTAGAGAATACGTACTTACAACTGCAGTGTTTATTATATTACAACTTATTCTACTCTTACGAAACAATGATGGTTTAGTGATAGAAACACAGAGTTGTATCATTTCCTTTAGCCTTTCATTGTAGGTATCAAATTAAGCTGTTTCAGATTGGATTAAGTTATCATGTTTGGTTTTGAAAATTTGTGTTGAGTTGTTCATTGGAGTTTTACCCAGTGGCCATATTGAGTGTGTGATGTATAATTGTGTGTGTGTGTGTGTGTGTGTGTGTGTGTGTGTGTGTGTGTGTGTATGAAACATTGTTCGGGACTTGAGCAATCATAAAGCTGAACTATTGATAATAGTTGAAAAGTATTAATGATACTCAATATCTTGCACTATAAAATATTCTGCAAAGATTTAATTCCTTATTTCAAATAAATTACCAAAAGTACAAAACTTTATTATTCTTTAGTAAAAGCTAAATTTATATGTACACTTAAGAACAATTTTAAAATTTTCATCATGGTCCATTTTCAATGCTGCTTGATTTACAGAATGGTTTTATATATCTACATATCCAGGTTCAAAAGTGGAAAATAGTTTAAGTCCTAATATGAAAACAGTCAATATGGACTCTGGTTGAAGTTAGAAAATATTCTCCAAAAAAAAAAAAAAAAACAAAAAAACAAAAAAACAAAACAAAAAAAAAAAAAAACCTGAGGCTGCTACTAAAAATCAAAGCATATAATTTCATTGTTCATGTCTTATAAGGATGCATGAACCAGTAGTAGAGCTATTTGATAATTTATCAATTATTAAGTTATACACATTACTGCTTGTATTATACTCTCATGTGACTGGCTATACAGGAGAATTACTGAAATCAGCAAGCACACAGATTTAAATAATGAACATATTTGGCTTTAGTACTTAATGGCTCAATTTCTCAGAAGGTAATAATTTATTAGCTCCATAATTATCTCATATAATCATCTTTGCATCATTTTATGAGCAAAATAATAGTGTATAGTTTTATCTGTATGTTAGTAAAATAAACTATTAAATGTTCATCTCAATTCAATTGCATTAATGAAGTATTTTCTGAATCCCTAGATTTATCAAAACAAGAGAAAATATTTATCTCCTTAATATTCTGAGGTACATAATACTTGGAAAAGTATCATATGAATTCATAAAATTGAAATTAGTTTTTCATAATATGAGAAATAAGGCAAGCATGTTACTTTTACCCAACACAGAAATTCTGGCATTTTGCAATAAGGCAAGAAAAATAAAATTCAAAAAATGAAAAGAAACATGCCGAATTCTTTATCTGTCTGGAAAATGTAATAAAATCTACAAATGAATCTAGTAAAAATAAGATTTAAGGGTTATACAATACAGAATTCTTATACAATATCTATCATTGGTCTGTTGGCCAGAAAGGGGAGAGCATAAATTTAAAATAAAAAGTACGCCTAAGTATGAAGTAATCAAATGAATTCGATATTTAAGCTTTAACTGGAGAAAGACATGGGAGACATATGTCTATAAAATCACGAATAAAGTTGGATAAACAAATTAAAATATAACAATAATGGCATGTGTAGGCCAGGAGAGGCACTGTTAAGATATTTCTTTCAGAGAACAAACTTATACATTTTATATAAAAATGCAAATGATTTTTAAAAATATATTTGAGAAAAGAAACAAACTCTAATACAAGAAATGAGATAGCTTTAATAATAATTAAGAGGCCATTGAAATGAAAACTGATGTACGGTGTCTGAATAATTGCAAAAATATAAACTGAACACAATGGCGTCAAAAATTAAATATACATGTACACATAGATAAATTCGCACAGTTACAGGGCTCAGTTTTATAAAGAACATGGCCTTTTCAACCAAAGTTTGTAAAGCATATAGAAATCATTATGAGCTAAAGATGAATAAATGTCACAATAACAATAACTAAGACAACTGTCAAGTGTGGGTAGAGTGTTTCCTGGTAGTTTATATTATAAATTTCAGGTTGGCAATTTAAATGGTTTGTTTTACATAGTATTCTTCAAAAAGCCAATTTAATACAATGTGTTGATTAAGCTTTTGACTACTAAATTACTGAAAAGAGATTCCATATGTAGTATTTCATTTATTCATTTCATTAAGTTTTAATGGCACTTGGAATAGCCATTATTCTTCTCTGTGTTTTTTGTTCCCCAGAACAAGATATATGTTGAAACCCTGTTCGTTTCTCTACCATCAAGGCTGCACAGCCCCTGAGTGACAGAAAGAGAAATGAGCCTACTTCTACAGCCTGTGTGTTGTGGTGATGTTCTAGCTGTTATGGGGCTGGAGTCAATTGACAGAAATCCATGCCATGAACTGATGCTTACAGACATGTTATCTCCATTAATTTCCTGGATATCTTTTAGGAATCTGTTATGGAACAAAGTGAATCCCCTGTACTTCTCTACCTTTCATACTCATGTTTACCTTCATAAGATAGATATTCTCAGGACCTAGGCATGAAATGAGGTATCATCTGGTTTCAGTTTGTTTTGACTTTCTGAGGACTTTAAAAATGATGCTGGGCACTGGTGGTACATGTGTTTTATTCCAGACCTCAGGAGATGCAGGAAGACTGATTTTGAGACCAGCCTGGTCTAGTGGGAGCCAGGATGGGTAGGACTATGTAGAAAAATTCTCTTTATAAAAACAAGCAAGCAAACAAACAAAGTGACATTGTCAAAATGTTTTTTTGTTTGTTTGTTTTAGTATTTGTTTTAAATCTCACAATTAACTGTTGCAAAATTTCTCTTTCTTTATATTGTGTTACATAACTCATTTTAAAATAATATACCTTAACAACCTTCCATATCAATTCCCATTCCTTGAAAATTGAAGCTGTCGTTGCTGCTCTGTTTTGTTGTAAGAAATTTTCATACACTCCAGAGTAGTGATTTCTTCAAATATGTAGGATAATACTTTTTAAAGTAGGTAATTATACTTTTTCATTGTCCTCCAACCTATATTATTCTTTTTGCTCTCTACATAAATTCTTAATAAACCACATCTTCTGTACAAAGATGGAATTAATATTTTCATGTTATAGATTTACATCTTATGCCATACTATAAGTAAAATTTTAAAATTTAAGAAAGAAACACACAAGACACAGGAAATGATTTCCTGGAACAATGCTACACTGATACCTCTTAAACAAAAATGGCAAATAAGAAAGCTAATATAGCATTTAGGTCTTCTTCCTGAACTAAGTATGATAGAAATTCTAGATGTTAAAGTGGGAAAAAGTTAATATGAGGAAAGCATATCTCTGGTCCTTGCATTTACCTGTCCATTACTCTATAAAGATCCTCTCTGTCTCTCTGTCTCTACCTGTCTCTTCCTCTCTCTCTTTCTCTGTCTTTTTGTCTCCTTTCTTCAGTCCCTCCCTCCTTCCCTCCATCTCTCTCTCTCTTTCTCATTCTCTCTCTCTCTCTCTCTCTCTCTCTCTCTCTCTCTCTCTCTCTCTCTCTCTCTCTCTCTCTCTCTCTCTCTCTCTCACTTTCTCTCTCTCACACACACAGACACACACACACAGACACACACACACACAAAGCAGCCATTGTTTTCACTAGATCTCTGTTCTGGCATTATGGAAGTCATTTGAGAGCTAAAGTACATGTCCTCATATTGGAAATGAATTTTCTTACTCTACTTACATACGATCTATCCTCAAACCAGGGGCTACTTCTTTGGGTTTTACTAGCAACAGTAAGGCCCACCTTCTTTATAATTTCAACACAGAAAATTAGGAGAAAAATATTCAGATAAAAGCAAGTCCACTTAACAATGTTTGTTTCCTTTACATACAGTAGTCAGGGGAAATGTGTCATTGTTATTTTTGGATGTTAAAACTGCTCAGTCTCCCCAGTAATCAGTGGCTGGTGAGTTCCTAACTACCCACCCCAGTGTTCTTCTGCATTAATGAAGGAAACACACACACACACACATACACACACACACACACACACACACACACACACACACACACAGGGCCTTATATTTAATATACCTTAATCATCTCAATGGCTTGGCCTTATATTTAGTATATCTTAATCAGCTCAATGGCTGGGCTACTCCCAAACATCCCCTTGTCTAACACCTCCCCTTTGATATTCCTGAGTTATTACTTACTAACATCTAGATTCCATCATTGTTGCCCTAGACTCAGTTGGGGGCTTCCCTGTGGTCACTCTTCTCCAGCTCTTACATGATTTCTAAGCTCTTTCTTCTACAACACACAGGTTAGGTCCTTTTCTCTCTTTTGGCATGGTGATTCTAAATCCCCCTTCTTCTCTTAGTCCCTTTTCCTGTGAGTACTAAAGCCCTGCCTCTATATCTCTTCCCAGTCATTAGCTGCTGGCAACTTTGTTTACCAATCAAACCCAACTAGGGGCAGGGACCCACAGTATCCTACATGTGGAACCACCTGCAATTTTGGGAACCCAAATGTACTGGCTTGTTTTGTGTCAACTTGACACAAGCTGAAGTTATCACAGAGGAAGGAGCCTCAGTTGAGGAAGTGTCTCCATGAGATCCACCTGTAAGGCATTTTCTCAACTAGTGATTAAGTGGCTAGGGCCCAGCCCATTGTGGGTGGTACCATCCCTGGGTTGGTAAACCTGAATTATATAACAAAGCAAGCTGAGGTAGCCAGAGGAAGCAAGCCAGTAAGTAACATCCCTTCATGGCCTCTGTATCAGTTCCTGATTCCTGACCTGCTTGGGTTCCAGTCCTGACTTCCTTTGATGATGAGTAGCATTGTGGAAGTGTAAGCTGAATAAACCCTTTCCTCCCCAACCTGATTCTTGGTCATGATGTTTGTGCAGGAATAGAAATGCTGACCAAGACACCAAATAATATACTACAAGCCTTACCAAATCTGTAACATATTTTTATAAAATGTTTCCTGTGCAAGTTTGCAATTCCTTGTGTAGGTCACCTCCCAAAGAAAAAGTGGCTGGATGTGCAATTGTAAAGATAATTCAGAAACTGTTTCAGAGCCTGGACAAAATCACAAATCTCTTCCTTTTGGCATGAGATGTAGGAGCCACAGAATTGTTATTTATGAATTAGTCAATATTAACTTTATTGGTGCTTATAATTTTATTGTGCTGTTCAGAAGTCTTACACAGCTCAGTTGACAAAGCACATGCAGACCAAAGGTAATGTTGGGGATCTGTATTGTTTCCACAGCTGCTTATAATTCTATCCCCAGTTATATTATATATGTAAAAAGTTTGTTTACCAAATCCAAATAATGTTTCCCCAAAGTGAGGATTATCAAAACAGTATTGTGAAGCCAGTGTTTCCACTCAAATGATGTGATATCTGGGCAAATCCAGTGTTTCAAGAGCCAATACAATATGCAGTTTGCCCATTATCAAGACATAGCATGATGTAGTATCAAGAGGTACAGTGATGGGTAGGGAATGCTCAGCAGTGAGTGTAGCAACCATGTCTAATGGCCTAAAAAGGATCCAAAGATTTCCTTTCCCTGAGGTTACAAATGTTACTCATACTAATTCAGATATATAATTAAGGCTGCCACTACTTAAATGCAAATATTCAAGTAGCATATTTATGTCTCAGGCCTCCAACTCCCTAGAATAAATTAGTTTACGAGGTGATTCTGTACAAGTTAAGTTGGAAAAGAAATGGGTGAAAAGGAAGATACACCATTTTAAATTTGCAAATATATTTATATTGATATAGAGATAGAGATAGATAGAGAAATAGGTAGATAGTGATGGATAGATATATAGATATATTTCAAGATTAGAAACTTGGTATGAATTAAACATGTAAGAGCTTCATCTCTCAGAATGACACTTCTTCCTGTCTCAACAGTTAGTTATCTTTTGTTTTGTGTGCATGAGTGGGGCCACATGGGATTTCTAGTTTCCACTTTAACATGTTTAATGATACTGTCCTTATTTAGGCAACCATATTGTTGAAGTATCCTGGCAGTAGCTTCCCTGTTATTTCTTGACTCTCTCAGTAGAATTCCTGATCCTCTGGTTATGACAGTCTTCCCATTTTTAATCTGACATAATATGGAAGGAATTACCTATATACAGAATTGCCTTGCTCTTTTCCACCAGCCACCTGTGCATCACTATGGTAAAGTGAATATTGTTGGTATTCTTATACATATGAAAATGCCCAGACTTAGGATGCTCAACTGTCTTATTCATTCATTCAGTCTGAAAAATAACAAATACCCACCATGTCTTCTCGGGGCTTCTTGGTTTTGCCTGTACTAGAGATATACCAGTTTCAGAAACAAAGAAAGAATTGAATTATACCATAAGTAAGTTACAATATTGTATAGAGACCAACTTAGCCATGTGGACACATAGGAGTTTGAATTCTTCTGTTGCCCAGGAATCTCTGCAATTGTTGTCACCGGGAATCTCTGCAATTCATGCCTTAGCAAAGGTTAGAGAATTTTAGTATAGTCAAATTTTAGTAAGTCAGATTACTCCTCTTTCCTAACTCTTAGTGCATTCCTTTAGTCACATGCAATTTTTTGACATTAGGTAGTACTTGGTCATCTTTGAAGTTCAGCTCCTGAACAGGCATAATAGAGTTACAAACATAAGAAAACTATAAGGTGCAGAGATGTTAAGTGTTAAGGAAACTCAACAGTTTGTGATAGGTTGTGACCTATAAAATTTAGGTTGTGAATATGAGTTAGTTGTTCCATTGAAGATATTCAACATTGTCTTGATATTCTTGTTAATATTCACATTGATTGACACATTCTGAAAGCAGCTACATCTTCACTGAAACATTTTGAGACCTCACAGGCCCCAAGATTATCAAAGCCAACCAGGTGCTCTTGGCTTTCATAGGATCTGGGTTTCCTTCTGCAAAGGATGTCTGCAATGTTACTCGGGCTAGTTCTTTACTCTGCTTCTAAGCTGCAGCAGTGTGGCAGTTTTCTGGCTACCACAGTCAAATAAGTTGTTTACCTTTCTGTACCTTAAGAGCCTCCTAAAGTCTCGTTTTTTTTGGGTTTTTTTTTTTTTTTTGTATTGTTTATTTTTTCTTTTTTTTTTCTGAATTGTAGTGAAACCTGTTAAGATTGTCCCCACATTAGGACGAGCTGAGAGTACCCAAAATTAAATATTTGTAGCCTTTTTGGCAGGACTTAGAAACACATGCATGCTCATACCACTACACAAGGCACTCACACACAACCTCAGGTGGAGCAGCGAATTAGTCAGCAGAGGGTCTGACAAACTGTTTCCTCCACATGCTGCTCTGTCAGGCGGCACAGCTTCTTGGGCGTCAGAAGTAATTACATGGATTTTCTGTCTTGTACTTGCAAAAACACAGCCCAGCACTGAGCTGCTGCTGCTGGCTTGTTGCTGACAAAGCCCTTGGCTCTAGCAGGCAGCAGGCTCCAGGAGAATGTTTACATGATCTTTTAAGAATTCAGACCCCAAGTAGGCTCAGGAGGTACCACAGGGCATAGATAGGCAAAAGCTCATATGTAGAAAGAGGAAATGCAGACATAGAAACTCAAGCACAACATTCCACAGGAGGTAGGTTTGCTCAAAGGCAGGGATATTATTGTGGAAAAGGCAACAGTAATGCATGTATTAATGAGTTTTAGTTTCTCCCCTTTCATCCATCAGAATAATTGTTCAGCTAGTCACATCCATTTTGCTTTCTATTGATTCATCAATCAATCAAATGTTAATAAATCCTGCGTGTTCTTGAATTCTGGGCTGGGAAATCTGTTTGTGATTTAGGGACTGAAACATCAAACACACATCTCTAACACAGTGTCTCACAGAGGCGGTGGGAAGACAACTGTTCGTTTTAGGGAAAAGGAAAATAGGAACTTATTATTAACATGAAGCCAAATAAATGTAGAGTATATACCCTAATGAGAAGGTTATAATCACTATTCTCAGACATTCCTCTTTTTTTTTCTCTAGCCCATATTTTAATGATAATTAAAATGAAGAAATTGTATTTAGAAAGAGAAATTAATAGAAAATGTAGGTGTGTGAGAGATGGGGGCTATGAGGGAGAGAGGGAGGGAGGAAGAGAGGGAGGGAAGGAGAGAGGGAGGGGGGAGATAGGGAGGGAGTGAGAGAGGGGGGAGGGAGGGAGTGAAGGAGAGAGGGAGGGAGGGAGGGAGAGAGAGAGAGAGAGAGAGACAGAGAGAGAGAGAGAGAGAGAGAGAGAGAGAGAGAGAGAGAGAGAGAGAGAGAGAGAGAGAGTGAGGGAGAGAGAGAGAGATTGTTGTTAACTTTGGTTGCCAACTCAACACGGTTGAGAAATGCCTTGAGCAGGTCTGAGTGTATCAGGAAATGTATTCCTGAGAAGGATTGACATGTGTCTTGTAAGTAAAATATCTGAGGAACAACTTTACTGAAGGTAACAGCTTTCAATAGGCCAAGACATTAGAGAACAAACCCAGAAGGAAGAGGTAATCCATTCTCATAGAGAATTCATCTCGGCAGATGCATCATTTTGTTGTGGTGTCCTATCGGGTGCAGGCCACATACTACTTAGCTTCTGGATATCTATTTGTATGTGGAACTGTTCATAGAGATATAGAGCATTCATCTTTTTTCTGTTACTGCATCTTTGGCCCCGTTTGGTCAGTGGCTTCAAGTTATCTGAACTGAGATACTCCAGGTGTCCACAGATCTCTAAACTATAGAATGATTGTAGTATAATTCAGTTGTAAATGGTGTGAGCCAATGCAATGATTCTCATTTATCACCGTATATACTTCACTCGTTTTTCTTTTTTTTTCTTTTTTTTTTTTTTTAGCAATATTAGATGTTAATTCTATTGTGAGCAAAATGTGACAAGTTATTAACCAAGTGAGATAAATTTCAGTCTCTTTGAAGTATTCTGTGTGTCTAAGAGTTGCCTCTGTAGAGATAGGAAGACTGAGCATGTGTGTATTTTATATGCCTTTGCACTATTCTATTTGGAATTCAAATACATATGTACACAATCAATAAGGCTTTGTTATTTGTGAGATATTTAAGTTGTGTGAATAGAAAACTCTAGACACTCTCAAGTTCATACCCAGGTTGGAGAAATAATATTCTTTACTGCATCCGGTCTAGGTGATTGATATTTGCTCATAGCATCAGACATATACTGGTTTCTGGTATTCCCACTGGATATGTCTGTGGATATTTCCTTATGCCAAGTGTGATTTTGCAAGCCATCTGGGTGTTTTGCAGAATACTGACTTTAAAAGGATGGTCTGGAAAGAAAGATCAATGGCCAATGCACTTGCCATTCAAACCAGGAGATGTGAATTTGGAACCCAATACCTATATAAAGTCAAGCACAGTAAAGTAAGCAGTTACAGTGTTCTTACAATTAGAATAACAATTCTCTCAGAAGCTTTGGGAAACCTTGACCTGGTATATACAGAGGCAAACACTAAGAGACTGTGCCTCAAAAGAGTAAAAGGGAAAACTAGAAACTGATACTTGCCTCTGACTTTCACAAATACATGACAAACATGTGTCTATATTCACACGCACCACCATGTTTATATTTGCACATCTGTACCCATGCACATAAACAACATTTAAAAATGGGGCAGATGTTAAGAAAATTTATGGATTATTACTTACTACTAATTAGCTTTATGACCTTGAAAAATCTCTTGCCTTATCTGGTCTTATTTTATATACTCTTCTAGTATTCTAGACATATTTAAATGCACTGAACTTATGGAACCATAATGGATTTTTTCCACCAATATCTATCAATCAGCCTCCAGAATTTTCACCATTATGGAAATTTAGGTTTCTGTTTTTTTTTTTTTGGGGGGGGGGGGGTTGTAAGCTATTTTCATATATCCCATTGTCTCAAAGCTTATGAAAACCTATCTTTATCTCCAGAACTAATCAAGTCAACCTCTACATGCAATGCTCATTTCTTCCATTTCAGACTGTATTTCCTTTTATATCCTGAACTCCAAAACAAGATCTCAGTGCATGCTGTCTCCCCTGACCCCCACTATTTCGCTGGTTCTCTCTATCTTTAAAAGAAATAATACATATTAAGTTACTTTGCTAACAAAATTGGTATTGATATTTTTATTATATTTCTTGAGTTATATATGAATAGGCAACATAGCAAAATTAACATTAAGACTTTTTTACATGATACAATCACAAATTACTCCTTTGTTTCTTGAAAAAATGCATGACAGAAAATGTAACAATAATAGATAAGTGCAGAAAACCACATAAAACAGTGTGCTGGCAGGGTACTGAATAAAACTTCTATTAACATTAACCATGTAAATTTGAGATCATTATTTATTTATTCAAATAGTATGTCAGAGCTTAAATGTCTGTGCTAGGATTTGTTTGGGATGTACTTTATAAAACAGACTCATACCTCTTGAAATTATGCTTTATCTTATGTTTTGTGGTGAGGAAATATTGTACCAATGAAGACAGAATGAAATGTGATTAACAAGAATTTTGGAAAAATGTGAACACACACACACACACACACACACACACACATACACACACACATATATGTTTATATATAAACAATACATTATTTAACAAAATTAAAATAAATGTAAGAAAAAATTCTGAAGGATATAGAACAAAATTATAAATTTTATAACTAAAATGGATATATAAAATAAGGAACCAAAAGATAAATTGAAATGTTAAAATGGGCATACAGAAAAAAAGGAAATTAGAGAATTTTAGGTATATAAAGACTTTATTGAAATAATTAAGTAAAATTTTCCCTGATTTACATAGATTTCCAAATTGATAAATACCCATTAAATTATTCCAAAATTCATGTTTTTGAATATTTTTAAGCACTTGAATTATGGTGTAATTTTATAAGATGTAAAAATGTTGCCACAGTCAACCCAAGAAGAGATGATCAAAAATTTTGCATCAGCTATATGAAAATCTGGAAGATTAAAAGAGATACCACTGAAAGTCTTGGTATACCTTTCTCTAAGGAGAATTTATTTTTAGATAATAAATCAAACAAATAATTTAGGCTGTGTTATTGTTTTGTTTTGTTTTTGTTTTTAATCATTTATGTAGTCAAATTTTAATTCTTTCATAACTCTCTTGTGTGTTTTTTAAAACTAAATTAACATGCTCGAATGAACTGTCCTGCTCCTCTGGAAGTGGCATACAAGAGCATGAGATTTCTTTTTTTTTAAAACAAAATAGAACATTTTATTTTTAAAAAGATGTTCTGTAAAATAATCAGAATATTTTATAATTTGCCACAGCACTGTTTGTATACATGCTGGAAAAGTATAAATAGTTTTTTTTTATAATGCTGGTTAAATTATTAAGTACAAATCCATAGAGAGGGAAACCAAGTATCCATGCAAAATGTTGCCAAAACCTTAAAATTATTAATACAGAAAAAATTTCTCTGAGTAGGTGGGAGAGAAAAGAAGAAAGGAAACATTCTGAATGGTCTCTTCTGGAACAGGCATACATATATGTGCACAAGCACAGTCATTGTCTAGGAAGATGGTTCCTAACTCAGCCTCACAGGCATCTCAGCACACCAAGAAATGTTCCTTCCTGAGCTGGTAGGATTGCTGGTCTGTTTGTTGTAAGGCAGGGTCTTAAGTAACCCAGGTTGGCCTCAAAACTGCAGTGTTGCAAAGGCTAGTTTTGAACTCATCCTCCTGTCTCCACTTCTCTCTCTCTCTTTTTTTTTAAATTAAACAACATTATTTTAAAAAGCAAAGATAAAGATACAGACTTTAAGCATTTTTGCATAAAAGAATACGAATACATTTTTGTGAGTACTTGATTTTTTGTAAAGGTTTGATAGTATGCATTAAAATCTTACTAGTTACAGTGAACATAAAGTACATGTAAAACAAGATGTAAACTGGAAATAGTCAAAGTTTTCTTGGTATGTAAGGATTAAGCATAATGGTTTTTCTTTTTCTTTTTTTTTTTTTTTTTGCCTTTGTTTTTTCTTGAACTTCACATAGTCTGTGAGTTGTTTATGGGGTGTTCAGAGCTTTCTGGAGTTAGTATCCAATTATCAGTGAATGCATAGTATGTGTGTTCTTTTCTGACTGGGTTCTCTCACTCAGGATGATATTCTCCAGATGCATCCATTTTCTTAAAAATTTAAATGTCATTTTCTCTGATAGCTGAGTAGTACTCCATTGTGTAAATATACTACAATTTTGTATCCATTCATCTACTGAAGGACATCTAGGTTCTTTCCAGCTTATGGATATTATAAATAGAGCTGCTATGAACATCGTGGTGCATGTGTCTTTGTTGTATGTTGGAGCTTCTCTGGGGTATATTCCCAGAAGTAGAATAACTGGGTTTTCTGGTAGTATTATGTCCAATTATCTGAGGAACCGCCAGACTAATTTCCAGAGTTGTTGTATCAGTTTACAACCCCATTAACAGTGGAGAAGTTTTCCTCTTTCTCCATATCCTTGTCATCTGAATTTTTGACATTCTGGTGGTTGTAAAGTGGAATCTCAGGGTTGTTTTGATTTGCATTTCTCTGATGGTTAATCATGTCAAGAACTTCCTTAGATGCTTCTTACCCATTCTATATTCCTCACTGTACCCTATTTTTTAATAGGGTTGTTTGATTCTCTGGTGTCTAACTTCCTGAGTTCTTTTTATACCTTGGACATTTGGCCTTTATCAGATGTGGGGTAAAGACCTTTTCCCAATCTGTTGGCTGCCATTTTGTTTTCTTGACATTGTCCTTAGCCTTTCAGAAAATTTGCAATCTCATCAAGTCCCATTTGTGGATACTTGACCTTAGATCACGAGCCATTGGTGTTCTGGTCAGGAAATTTTCTCCAGTGCCTATGTGTTATAAAGTTTTACCTACTTTCTCTTCTAATAATTTAATGGTACTTAGTTTAATGTGGAGATGGTTGATTCACTTGCACTTGAGCTTTGTACAAGCTTTTTCATTCTTCTGCATGCTGAGTGCCAGTGGGAACAACACCATTTGTAGAAGAGGCTGTCCTATTTCCATTAATGTTTATAGCTCATTTGTCAAAAATCAAGTGACCATATATGTGAGAACTCATTTCTGGATCTTCTGTTCTATTCTGTTGATCCACATGCCTATCTCTGTACCAGTACCATGCACTTTTTTGCACAATTGCCTTGTTATATAGCTTGAGGTCAGGGATAATGATTCCCGATGATGTTTTCTGGTTGTTGAGGATGGATTTTGCTATTCTAGGTCTTTTGATATTCCAGATCCAAATTGCACATTGCCATTTCCAACTCTATGAAGAATTTTGTTGGAATTTTGATGGGAATTACATTGAATCTGTGGATTGCTTTTGGTAAGATGAACATTTTTATTATGTTGTTTCTTCCAATCCATGATCATGGGTGATATTTCCATTTTCTGAGATCTTCCTTGAATTCCTTCTTTAGAGATTTGAAGTTCTTGTCATACAGGTCCTCCACTTGCTTAGTTAGAGTCACACCAAGGAATTTCATACTGTTTGTTACTATTCTGTAGGGTTTCTTTTTCCTAATTTCTTTCTCCACATGTTTGTCCTTTGAGTAGTGGAAGGCTACTGGTTTGTTTTAGTTAATTTTATAACCAGCCACTTAGCTGAACTTGTTTATCACCTATAGAATTTCTCTGGTGAAATTTTTATGGTCATTTATATTATCTATCATGTTATCTGCAAGCATTGATGTTTTTACTTCTTAGTTTCCAATTTTATCCCTTTTATTTTCTTTTGCTGTTTAATTTCTCCAGCCAGGACTTCCAGTACTATGTTGAATAGGTAGGGGGATAGTGGACAGCCTTGTCGAGTCCCTGATTTTCATGGGATTGCTTCAACTTTCCCACCATTAATTTTGATGTTGGCTATTGGTTTGCTATATATTGCTTTTATTATATTTGGGTTTGAGCCTTGGATTCCTGTTCTTTCCAAGACTTTTAACAAGAAAGGGTGTTGAATTTTGTCAAATGCTTTCTCAACATCTAGTGGGATGACCATATGTTTTTCTCTGAGTTTGCTTATATGGTGGATTATGTTGATGGATTTCCATATCTTAAACCATCCTTGCATCCCAGGGATGAAACGACTTACCCATGGTGAATGATTGTTTTGATGTGTTCTTGGATTGGGTTTGCAAGGATTTTGTTGAGTATTTTAGCATCAATATTCATAAGTGAGATTGGTCTGAAGATTTCTTTCTTTGTAGGGTCTTTGTGTTGTTTAGAAATGAGGGTTATTGTGGCCTCAAAAATGAGTTAGGTAGTGTTCCATCTGATTCTATTTTGTAGAATAGTTTTGAGAGTATTGGTAGTATGTCATCAATCAATGTCTGATAAAATTCTGCACTGAACCCATCTGGACCTGGCTTTTTTTGGTTGAGAGGCTTTTGATGAGTACTTCTATTTCTTTAGGTGTTATGAGATTATTTAGATGGTTTACCTGGTCCTGGTATAACTTTAGTATCTGGTATATGTCTAAGAATTTATCCATTTCCTCCAAATTTTCCAGCTTTGTTGAGTATAGGCTTTTGTAGTAGGATCTGTTGATATCTTGAATTTCCAAAATTTCATTTGTTATGTCTCCACTTTCCTTTCTGATTTTGTTAATTTGGATACTCTCTTTTGCCCACTAGTTAATCTGGCTAAAGGTTTATCAATCTTGTTAATTTTCTCAAAGAACCAGCTCTTGGTTTTGTTGATTCTTTGAATGGTTCTTTTTATTTCTATTTGATCAGTTTCTGCTCTGAGTTTGATTATTTATTACTGTTTACTCCTCTTGGGTGTATCTGCTTCCTTTTGTTCTAGAGGTTTCAACTGCACTGTCAAGTTGCTAGTGTATGCTCTCTCCAGTTTCTTTTTGGAAGCACTCAGAGCTATCAGTTTTCCTCTCAATACTGCTTTCTTTCATTCCATTTGTTTGGGTATATTGTGTTTTCACTTTAATTAAATTCTAGAAAATCCTTAATTTCTTTCTTTATCTCATCGTTGACCATGCTATCATTTAATAGAGCATTGTTTATTTTCCATGTGTATATGGGATTTTTTTATCTTTGTTTTTATTAAAGACCAGCCTTAGACCAAGGTTATCTGATAGGATGCTTGGGAGTATTTCAATCTTCTTAATCGATTGAGGCTTGTTTTGTCACTTACTATAAGGTTAATTTTAGAGAAGGTGCTGTGAGTTACTTTGAAGAACTTGTATACTTTTGTATTAGGATGATATGTTCTGTAGATGTCTATTAATACCAATTGGTTCATAACCTCTGCTAGTTTTACTGTGTGCTTTTTCAGTTTCTGCTTCCATGATCTTTCCATTGATGAGAGTGTATTTTTGAGGTCTCCCACTATTATTATCTGGGGTACAATATATTTTTTGAACTTTAGTAGGTTTTTTTTTAATGAAAATGTGTGCTCTTGTATTTGGAGCATATATGTTAAGGATTGAGAGTTCCTCCTGACAAATTTTCCCAGTAATGAGTAAAAAGTTTCTTTCCTTATCTTTTTTGATAACTTTTGGTGAAAATCTACTTTATTTGATATTTGAATGGCCACTCCAGCTTGCTTCTTTGGGCTGTTTACTTGGAAGTTTTTTCCCAACCTTTACTGAGACATTGTCTGTCTTTGTCTCTGAGAGGAGTTTCCTGTATGCAGCCAAATGCTGCATTCTGTTTATGTATCCAGTATTATAGCCTATCTTTTTATTGTAGAATTGAGTCCATTCATGTTATCAGATATTAAGGAATCGTGGTTGCTGTTTCCTGCTATTTTTGCTCTTAGAGGTCGAATTGTGCCTGTGTGTCTTTCTTCTTTTAGTTGTCTTGCTTAGGTATTTTTTTTAAACATGGATGTAGTTTCCATCCTTATATTGGGTTTTCCACATATAATCTGTTGTAGTGCTGGGTTTGTCTTCAGATATTGTATAAATTTAGTTTTGTCTTGGAACTTCTTGGTCTCTCCATGTATTATGATTGAAAGTTTTGCTGGGTATAGGAGCTTGGCCTGACGCTTGTGCTCTCTTAGGGTCTGCATGATGCCTGTCAGGTTCTTCTAGCTTTCATAGTCTCTGTTGAGAAGTTGGGTGTGGTTCTGATTGGTCTGCCTTTATATGTTACATGACATTTTCCCCTTACTGTTTTAGTATTCTTTCTTTGCTTTGGGCACTTGGTGTTTAGACTATTATATGTTGGGAGGAATTTTTTTTCTGGTCCACTCTCTTTGGAGTTCTGTAAGCTTCCTTTATGCTCATGGTCATCTTATTCTTAAGGGTAGGGAAGTTTTCTTTTAAGATTTTGTTGAAGATATTTACTATGCCCCTTATTTTATATTCCTTGCACTCTTCTATTCCTATTATCCTTATATTTGGTCTTCTCATTGTGTCCTGAATCTCCTGGACAATTTGGGTTTGGTGCTTTTATTTTTGCATCTTCTGTGACTGGTTTCTCTATGTTTTCAATGTTCTCTTCAGCCACCTAGATTCTCTCTTCCATCTTGTAGTCTTTTGGAGATGTTTGAGATTTCTTATTCCACACAATCCAACTAATGTTATCTTAAACACATTTATAGAGAATCTTAAGAAGTATGAAGTTTCCACAATAGTAAAAGTTTTTAAAGCAACATACAATACTACTCTTGTGGAGAAAGAAGGCATTCATGTTCTTGACTGGCCTTTTGATGATGGTGCACCACCATCCAAGCAGAATGTTGATGACTGCTTAAGTCTTGTGAAGATTAAGTCTCATGAAGGACCTGGTTGCTCTATTGCTGTTTGTTGTGTTTCAGTCATTGGCAGAGCTCCAGTGCTTGTTGCCTTACCATTAACTGAAGGTGGAATGAAATATGAAGATACAGTATGATGCATAAGACAAAAGCCATGCAGAGCTTTTAATAGCAAACAACTTTTGTATATGGAGAAGTACCATCCTAAAATGTGACTCTGCTTCAAGTATTCCAATGGTCATAGAAACAAATGTTGTAGTCAATAAAACTGGGGTGCCTGTTGTCATCGCCTTGGAAGTGGGACTTTATCTTTTTTTTTAACTGACTTTATTTTACAAAACAAAGATAAATGTACAGATTTTAAACATTTTTGCTTAAAATTATACATTTTTGTTAGTACTGTTTTTTCAGATATTAAAATAATTTTTACATAAAACTCTGTGAATATATTTTTTAGTCAGTACTTGATCTTTTCAAGGGCTTGACAGTATGCATTGAAAACCTAATAGTTAAAATGAGCATAAAGTACATGCAAAACAAAACACAACATGGAAATAGTCAATGTGTTCTTGTTTTGTAAATATATATATATATTTTGTTTTCTTTATTTCTTGGACTTCATACAGTCTGTGAGTTGTTTCTGGGGGAGTGCAAGCCTCTGGGGTTAGCATCCCATTATCAGTGACTGCATATTATATCTGTTCTTTTGTGACTGGGTTATCTCACTCAGGATGATATTCTCTAGATGCAGCCATTTTCTTAAGAATTTGGTTAAGTCATT
The DNA here is from genome assembly GCF_963924665.1 of Micromys minutus. Lineage (NCBI taxonomy): Eukaryota > Metazoa > Chordata > Mammalia > Rodentia > Muridae > Micromys > Micromys minutus. Next base: position 14,934,768 of record NC_137977.1, read on the forward strand.
GTTTCTGGTGGCTGAGTAGTATTCCATTGTGTAAATGTACCACAATTTTTGTATCCATTCATCTTCTGAAGGACATCTGGGTTCCTTCCAGCTTCTGGCTATTATAAATAGAGCCACTATGAACATTGTGGTGCATATATCTTTGTTTTGTATTAAAGTGTCTCTGGGGTATATGCCCAGAAGTGAAATAGCTGGGTCTTCAGGTAGTACTATATCCAATTTTCTGAGGTATCGCCAGACTGATTTCCAGAGTGGTTGTATTAGTTTGCAACCCCACCAACAGTGGAGAAGTATTCCTCTTTCTCCGCAGCCTCGGCAGCATCTGCTGTCTTTAGATGGCCTACTACTTCCAGACTCTTTGATGGAAAGGCCATCTCTCAACAGCACTTCTTACGTACACCTGGCTGCACATAGCCAGAACTTTTCCAAGGTCTGTGACTACTGTGTTCCTCTTTTATGGGTCAATATGCCTTCTAATAGTTTCATACATTTTTTTTTGACATGAAAATATGGTTGGCAGTGAAATGTAATTTATACTTAATCAACTAGTATGCCTTTGGGTATTAATAACTATTTAGATGCCTCATTGTATCTTAATTAATCTGTCAAGCAAACCTAAACAGTAAAGTTTTTTATGCACATGAAATAACCCAGATTAAATTAATTAATTTTTATCCAGGTGTTGGCAGTGGCATTTGTGAAAAGGTATGAGTGCTCTTAAGCCGTCAATAAATGCAGTGCAGGGTAATCACTTTTGATATCAGTTACCATTGAATGTTAGACATAAAATTTCGTAATTGTCATTAATTTATTTATGATAACTTTTTTTAAATTTATCTTTATCTCTCTGGGTGTCTGCCTATAGCATTCACAGTTAAAGTAAGTGACAGTGATTCTGCATTTATATATTTCCATTCTTATAGTTCTGACAAGAACAAATACATGTCAATATTAACTCCACTCAACACACTTAAATGTAGCTTTATTTTTAAAATTGCATAGAATGGGCGGACTCAATCAATATTGGAAATGCCACAAAAATTAATCGGACATGTTTCTTTATTTAGAAATTTTTAATGAATAACCTTTAAAGGTGGAACTAAAAGTGATGTGTTTTTTGACAGTGTTTATTTAAATAAGGGGAAACCTTGGAGTTCATAGAAAAGTCACTTTTGAAGGCAAAGAAATTAGACACCCTATAGGATAAAAATATGTATTTTTCTTGAAAACTAAAAATTTCTGTTATAGCTGTAGTTTCTATTACTTCCAGTTTATATTGGAAAATGTAAAAAGATAACTCACATTTAAAGAAACATCATTCCCAGTGTATTCTCAGTTCAAATAAGCTTCATTCAACAATGGAATTTCTATTAAAAAGAAGTACTTTTTTTATTTTTTCCCTTATATTTACAAATATACAATAAGAAAAGCCACCATAATAACTAAACAAGTTCATGCATTAACAAAGAAACATAGATCAATGGATATAATTTGATACACATGCACTGTTCTCTATAAAACATCAATAGTCTAAAAGCTGAGTAGGCATAGCTGCATAAGCATGCTTTACAGACACAATGTTGGCACATGATTAAATAACCAGATGTCAGAGAAGAACTTCAATAAAACCAACTCATATTGAATATGTGCAGGTTTTCTATAGAACTAAGCTGTTCAAGATTAATAACAAGGAAATTATCTAGTTACATCATTCAAGTACTCTGTGCATAAGTATTATGGACTGGATGTTTCTTATGCAAATATGCCATTATCTACCTAGGCTGTATTTTGGGGAAGTCAAGGCAGGTCTAAGATATGAGTTGCACAATGCAGTCCAATCTGAAAACAATATCTTACATTGCTATAGAGTCTTTCATAAGCAGAACCACAGATGACTCCTGTCATTCAAATCTATAGCACTGTGATAGAGCAATGAAAAGGGAATATATAACTCAGTAATGGGCTCAGACAGCTGAGAGAAGCCAGGTTTATAGAGAGCATTTGATTGAAAATAGATGAAATTCAAGAGAGTGTCAACTCTGCCAGCACCTACACAAACCAAAAAGCAAATAAGCCATTCACCATTTTATTATTGGGCCATATGGATGTGGGAAGGGCAGTGCTTTGGGAACACAAGCTATAGAACATTGTTTTTTTTTTTTATCATTTTTCCAATGTTGCTAAATGAAATAGTTCATTGTAATTTCAGGCAATAGAAAACAGTATGTCTCATATGACTGATATTTTTAAGGGGTTACTCCTGGCTTCTAAGCACACACACATTATCAAGAATGAGCACAGCTAGAGAAATTGTCATTTTTTTATTGAAAACTTTTAATTCCTATCTTTAAAAATCACTGGCATATAAATCTGTACCCACCATTTAATATTTATATACAATTCTACAGTTCCTGAATTTTCACACAGTTTAATCCCATTCCTTCTAGAAATCTTTACATATAAAAAATAAGTGTGACACATTAAAGCTACACTTCTGATTATGTCTAGAAAATAGAAGAATAAGGAGATATGAACTGGGGGGTAGAATTTAACACTTAAAATTAGAAGAAATTAAATTGAAAGGAAAAGAAATAGATTATAAAGGTTATCTTCCCAAAGAAAAGTAACTCTGAGAAGAAAAAAAAAAACATTGAGAACATAGAAACTAATATAGGAAAACTATTATAATCTGAACAAAAAAAAATGAGATCAGATAGCTATAATTGGACCAATCAGGATGCAAGGTGAGTCTTCAGTGCGATGACTGACAGAAGTGAGAAAGGAGGTGATATGAACAACAGACAAGTAAACAGCAAAGTCATGTGAAGCTTATTGAGATTATGATGAAGCAATATAGAATCATAAAGAATAATGCCTAATGTGTGTTCTATACAGCATGTCTATTGTGATGGATAGTGTATTTTGTTTGAGAGCATCTACAGTAATCTAGGAGAGATGCCTCTTTACATGCTGGTGGAGTATTATACTACTTATAATAGTTCAAGTGGGAAGTCCTGCTTGTTATTGGTGGCAACATTCCATGAAAGGAATATGGATTATACACGTGGTGAAGGGTTGATAAACAGCATGCATTCATCCACCTTTGCTTCCTGACCTTAGGTGTCATGTAGCAAATGCACCAATTACTATCATTTTAATCTCACCTCTCTGTTGAACTGTGCCTAGAACTGAAAGTTTGAATGTATTCTTTCTGTGTAAACTACTTTTGTCAGAGTACTTTAGAACAGCAACTGGAAAAGAAACCAAGATAACAACTTTTACTATGAAGTACAGAATTAGTTTATAGAAAGAAATTAGGAAAGCATACCAAGTACATTCCATGTGTGTTCTTTTGTGACTTGGTTATCTCACTCAGGATATTTTCTAGCTCCATCTTCAAATTTCATGAAGTCATTTTTAATAACCATGTAGTTCTTCATTGTGTAAGTGTACCACATTATTTTTATCAATTCCTCTGTTGAGGGGTATTTAGGTTTCCAGCTTCTGGCTACTATAAATAAGACTGTTATGAACGTAGTGGAGCATGTGTCCTTGTTATATGTTGGAGCATCTTTTGGGTATATGCCCAGGAGTAGTATAGCTGTGTCCTCAGGGAGTACTATTTCCAATTTTCTGAGAACCAACAAGACTGATTTACTAAGTGGTTTTACCAGCTTACAACCCCACCAACAGTGGAGGAGTGTTCCTCTTTTTCCATGTCCTCACCAGCATCTACTGTCACCTTAGTTTTTTTTTTTTTTAATTTATCCATGCTAACTGGTATGAGGAGAAATATCAGGATCATTTTAATTTACATTTTCATGATGACTAAAAATGTGCCTCTTGGCAATTAGATATTTCTCAGTTAAAAATTCTTTGTTAAACTCTGTACCCATTTTTTAATAGAGTTATTTGGTTCTCTGGAGTTTAACTTTGTAAGTTCTTTGTACACATTGGATATTAGCCCCCTATTGGATGTAGAATTTTTAAAGCTTGTTTCCCATTCTGAAACTTGCCATTTTGTCCTGTTGATAGTGTTCTTCAATAACAATAGCCTTTCAATTTTATAAGATCCCATTTGTGTATAGTTGATCTTAGAGCCTAAGCCATTGGTGTTCTGTTCAGGAAATTTTCCTGTGTGCCAATGTGTTCAAGTCTTTTTCTCATTTTTATCTTCTGTTAGATTCAGCATATCTGGTTTTATGTGAAGTTCTGTGATCCACTAGGACTTCAACATTGTACAAAGAGATTAGAATAGATCAATTTTCATTTAAAAGTACTTGCTGAGAGGAGCCTAGTATGGCTGTCTCCTGAGAGGCTCTGCCAGAGCTTGACCAATACAGTGAATCCATCAGATGAGGAGTTAAAAAAAAAAACAGGAGAAGTTGAAGGGTTTTGCAACCACATAGGAAGAACAACATTATCAACCAACCAGAACCCTCAGAGCTACCATGGAATACACCACCCATGAAAGAATACACATAAAAGAATACCCATGGCTCCATTTGCTAATGTAGCAGAGGATTGCACTTCTCTGGTAGCAATGGGAGTGGAGTTTTTTTTGGTCCTGTGGAGACTTAATGCCCAATATAGGAAAATGTTATAGTGGTAAGGTAAGAGTCAGTGGGTAGGTGGAGGAGCGCCCTCATGAAGCAGGTGCAAAGGGAAATAGAATAGGGAGTTTTGGTGGGAAAACTGAGAAGAGGCATAGTATTAAAATGCAAATAAATAAAATAACAAATAGAAATAAATAATAAGTAGACAAATATACTAGAATATAAATATAAATATATTCTAGATAAATATGCAAATTATTTATCTCTGTATATAACTCCCTACACTTTGTACCAAAAAGAATTTATCATATAGACCAACCTGGTCTTAATCTCATGGGAAATAAGTGGCCTTGGCCTCCCATCTGTTAGAATCATGAGATTGAAAAAATATACATGATTCTCTCTCATTTTATTTCACAAAAATTTTTCAAAAAGCACTCCAAATATTCAATACAATGATACATGAATCTGACATGATCACAGACAGTAAGGCCAATGCAAATAGTCAAGGCTGTTGTGATTCCAGAAAGAAATCTTAACACGCAATGGAATCAGATGAGAAAATGAGAAAATACATGTGAGTGTTGACAGTGGGAAGATGTAAAACAGTGGAAAGCATAGTTATATATTCCTTTTCACTGAATTCTAGGAAGCCTTTAATTCGTTTCCTTCTTTCTGTTTTGACCCACTTTTTCTTCAGTAGAGAGTTGTTCAGATTCCATGCAGTTGTAAGCTTGGTATTCTCTGTTGTTAGTATCTATCAAGTTTTAACCTGCAGTGGTCTAAGAGGATTAAGGCAGTTAGTTCAGTTTTCTTTTAACTGTTCATACTTGCTTTGTATCCAATCTGCGTTCAATTTTGAAGAAACTTCCATGAAGTGAAGAGAAGAAGGTATATTCTTTCATGCTTGGAGGAAATGTTCTTCAAAGATCTATTAAGTCAGTAGGATTTATAACATTTGCCAGTTCTAGTATTTCTCCATTTAGTTTTTGTCTAGATAACCTGCTCATTGTTGAACATTGATGAGAGTCAAAAGCAATATGCCCTTTACAAATATGGGTGCCTCTGTGTTTGGGGCATAGATATTAATAAATGAAATCTTATCTTGTTGAATATTTCTTTGATGAATATGCAGTTGACTTCTTTGGTTAGTTTTGGTTTGAAGGCTAGTTTGGTAGATATGTAAATGGCTATGAAAGATTGCTGCATAAGTCAATTTTCTTGAAATATCTTTTTTCGAGATTTTTATCTTGATAATGTCTATCCTTGATATTGAAGCATATTTTTAAGATGCAACAGAAAAATATATCCCTTTTTCTTGCCTCGATTCTATTAGTCTGCCACTTTATTTTGGGAAATTAAGAGCCATTATATTGAGAGAAAACAGTGTCCAATGATAGTTGATTTCTGTTATTTTGTTGGTGATAGTAATAGTAGTATGTGTTTGTGTGTGTGTGTGTGTGTGTGTGTGTGTGTGTGTGTGTGTGTGTGTTGGGTGTTTGCCTTTTTAAATTTATATTGTGTGAGATTGTTTATTTTTCTGTTTATATAAGTATAATTAACTTCATTAGTTTAGCATTTTTCTTCTGTGTAAAGAAATTTATAGGTAGGTGTTCTGTCTTCATATTTTGCTCAGTCCTTTTCATTTACAACTTAATGTTCTTCTCTTTTGTTAGTTTTGGTTTGGGTTTTAGGTTTTCCTTTGTTTGGAGATAGGTATTTTTAATAGACAAGGGTTCTCTGTGTAACCTTGGTTGTTGAACTGGTGGCCTTGAAGTTAAAAGAAATTAATTTAAGGCTCCTGGAAAGTTCGTGCCCCCTGTGGCTCCCCCACCAGCCTTGAACTGCCCTGACCCATCTAGCTCTCTGCTCACGTCTACAATAATCTATTCTATCCAATCTTTGTGAATTAGAGCAAGAAGATCCCCTCCCACAGAATAGTAAGGTTGGGTGTTTGTGCATTGTGGGTTTTTTGTTTGTTTGTTTTATTTTGTTCTAAAATTAAAATTATGCAAAATTAAATGGAAATGGAGAGAGAGAGAGAGAGAGAGAGAGAGAGAGAGAGAGAGAGAGAGAGAGAGAGAGAGAGAGAGAGAGATCTGACTGCCTCTGCTCCCAAGTGCTAGAATGAAAAGTGTACTCCACCACTCCTGTGCTTTAACATTCTTTTTCTTTCTGTATGTTTAGTGTTCTGGTTATTACTTGGCAAGTATATTTTCCTTTTTGGTCCAATCTATTTGGTTTTCTGTATGTGTTTTATACCTTTTTGGACCTCTTATTCTTTGGCTTAGGAAAATGTTCTTCAGTGATTTTGTTCAAAACATTTTCTGATCCTGTTATCTGAGATTCATTCATCTATTTCTATTTTCTTAGGATGGTTTTTGTTATAGTGTCCCATTATGAATTGATTCATCTTTTTCTTAAAAATCTATATATCAGTTTCTTCTATGGTTCTTCTATTCCATTTGTATTCTACAAATTAATTTTTATCAAATTATCCTACGTATTTACATTTTATGTGTTATCCCCTTTCTGCCTCTAACCTATCTCCCAATCCTTCTCCCCTTGTTTGCATTAAGACGCTCTCACTCCAACCATCCACTCCTACCACATCTACTCGGTATTCTGGTACATTGGAAAACAAGCCTTCACTGACCAAAAGACTTTTCTTCCATTGATGCCTGAAAAAGCCATTCTCTGCTCCAAATGCACCTAGAGTCATGGGTCTCTCCATGTGTACTGATTGTTTTGTGTTTTGGTTCCTGAGAGCTCTCTGTGTGTTAGGGAGAGGGAAGATTGGTCAGTTGATATTGTTGTTCTTTCCATGGGGTTGTAAATTCTTTAAGCTTCTCCAGTCCTTTCTCTAGCTCCCCCATTGGGGTTACTCTGTTCAGTTAGTTGAAAGCATCCTCATTTGCATTAGTATGAGAACATCCATATTAGGCTCCTGTCAGTATACACTTCTTAGCAATAGCTATAGTGACATGGTTTGGTAGCTACATATGGGATGGGTCCAGGTGAGTCAGTCACTGAATGATCTTTCCATCAGTCCCTGCACCAATCTTTGTCCCTGTGTTTCCTCCCATGAGTAGTTTATTCTCTCTTCTAAGGAGTACTGAAGCATGCAGCATCCACATTATTTCTTTCTTTCTTTCTTTCTTTCTTTCTTTCTTTCTTTCTTTCTTTCTTTCTTTCTTTCTTTCTTTCTTTATTAACTTCATAAGGCCTGTAAATTGTTTCTTGGGTATTCAGAGCTTTGGGGTTAGTATCCACTTATCAGTGTGTGTTCTTTTGTGACTGAGTTACCTCATTCAGGATATTTTATTTCTTAGTTCCATTCATTAGCCTAATAATTTAATGAAGTTATTGATATTTTATAGCTGGGTAGTACTCCATTGTTTATGTGTACCACGCTTTATGTATTCCTCCCTCCATGCAAGATTCAAGGACATTAGGGTTCTTTGCAGCTGCTTCCTGTTATAAATAAGGTTGATATAAACATGGTGAACCATGTGTTCTTATTAGATACTGGAGCATCATTTTGGGTATATGCCAAGAAGCAGTAGCTGGGTCCTCAGGTAGTACTATGTCCAATTTCCTTTGGAACTGCCAGACTGATTTCCAGAGTGGTTGTACCAGCTTACAACCCCACCAACAGTAGAGGACGGTTCCTCTTTCTCCACATTCTTGCCAGCATCTGTGTCACTTGGAAGAATCTCAGGATTGTTTTGATTTTCATTTCCCTGGTGACTAAGGATGATAAAAATGTATTTATGTTCTTCTCAGCCATTTGGTATTTCTTAGTTGAGAATTTCATGCTTAGCTCTTGAAAAGGATTATTTGGTCCTCTGGAGGCTAATTTTTTGAGTTCTTTGTATACACTGGAAATTAGCCTTCTATCAGTTGTAAGTTTGATAATGATCTTTTCTCAATCTGTGTCCTTGGCCTTATGAAAGCTTTGCAATTTTATGGGGTCCCATTTGTCAATTATTGATCTTAGAGCATAAGCCATTGGTGTTTTGTTCAGGAAAATTTCTCCTATGCTTATGTATTCGAAGCACTTCCCAACTTTCTTTTCCATTGATCTCAGTGCATCTGTTTTATGTGAATGTTCTTGATCCACTTGTACTTGAGCTATGTGCAAGAATATAAGAATGGACCACTTGGCATTCTTCTACATGCTGACATCCAGTTGATCCAGCACCATATTTTGAAAATGCTGTTTTTGTTTTTTGTTTTTTTTTTCCACTCACTGAATGGATTTAGCTACTTTGCCAATGATTAAGTGTCCATAGGTGTGTGGGTCCATTTTTGGGTCTTCAATTCTATTACACTGAAATGACTACCTGTCAGTATACCAATATCATGAAGTTTTTAATCAATATTGCTCTGTAATACAGATTAAGGTCAGGGATAGTGATTCTCCCAGAAGTTCTTTTATTGTTGAGAATACTTTTTGCTATCCTGGGATTTTTTTGTTTGTTTGATTTTTAAAATTTGTTTATTAATATATTTGTTATTCCAAATAAATTTACAAATTACTTTTTCTAATTCAATAAAGAATTGTGTTGGAGTACTGATGGTAATTTCATTGTATTTGTAGATTGTTTTTAGCAAGAAAGTCATTTTGAATATAATAATTCTGCTAATTAAGGTGCATGGGAGATCATTCCATATTCTAATATCTTCTTCAATTTCCTTCTTTAGATACTTGAGGTTCTTTTCATACAGATCTTTTACTTGCTTGGTTAGAGTAACACAAATGTATTTTGTATTGTTTCTGACCATTTTGAAGATTGTCATTTTTCTAATATTTTCTCAGTCTTATACTTTAAGAGATGAATGCTAATGATTTTTTGAGTTAACTTTATATCTAGCCACTTTGCTGAAGTTATCAGCTGAAGGAGTTCTCTGGTGGAATTTTTGTGGTCACTTAATTACACTATCATATCTTCTGCAAATAGTGATATTTTGACATTATTTTTTTCCAATTTGTATCCCTGTGATCTCTTTCTGCTGTCTAATTGCTCTGGCAAGGATTTCCAAAACTATATTGAATAAGTAAGTAGAGAATAAGCAGATATGTCTAGTCCCTGATTGATTGTTCTGAGTTTCTCCCCATTTAGTTTAATGTTCACTACTGGTTTGTTGTATATTGTTTTTACTGTTTTATGTATGGGCCTTGAATTCTTAATCTTTCTAAGACTTTTATCATGAAGGGGTGTAGAATTTTCTTCAAATGTATTCTCAGTATCTAATGCAATGATTATGTGTTTTTTTTCATTTGTGTTAATTTATATAGTTGATTACTATGATAGATGTCCATATATTGAACCATCCTTGCATCTCTGGGATGATGTCTACTTGATCACTTTTATTTGTTCTTGGATTGGGTACCAAAGTTAATCAGGATTAGATAAGCCATATAAACAGTTCTATAACTTCTAAAGAAATAGAAACAGTCAATAAAAGTCTCCCCCCCAAAAAAAGCCCAGGACTATATGGGTTTAGTGGAGAATAGTATCAGACCATTAAAGAAGATCTAATACCTATATTCTTCAAACTTTTCCAGAAGGAACACTACCCAATTTGCTTTATTATGCCCCAATTACACTCATACCTAAACCACATGAAGACCCATCACAAAAGAGAACTTCAGACCAATTTCACTTCTGAATATTGATGCTTGTTGACTCTTATACAAGAATAGGAGGGGGGATTGTGACCTATCAGAGAATAGGAACTCCACAGGAAGACCAACAGAGTCAACTAACCTGTATCTTTAGGGCTGACAGAGTTTGAACCACTAATCAAATAACATGCACAGGCTGTACCTAGGTCTCCCTGCTCATATGTAACAGTTATAAATCTTGATCTTCATGTGGGTCCTGAACAACTGGAGCGGGGTCTATCCCAAAAGCTGTTGACTGTATGTAGGATTTGTTCTTCTAGGTAAGCTCTTTTGCCTGGCCTTAATGAGAGAGGATATACCTAACATCAAAAAAATTTTGATGTGCAAAGGCAGAGACATATTAAGGGACCTCCCACCCACTCTTCCAATATGGGAAGGGGAATGTGAGCAAGACTGTGGGGGAAATGACTAGGATAGAGGCAGTGAGCAGGATGTAAAGTGTTTCTTTCATTTCTTATATTCTGTTGGTAAAGATTGCTTCTTTAGTTCCTGTTTGGATTTCCAATTTTTATTTCCAGAACTCTATTACTCAAAAATTGTACTTCCAATTTCAGGTCTTGAATGGATTTATTGATTTCCTTCAGGTGTTTATTTGTGTTTTCTTGAAAGATTTGCTCATTTTCTCCAATTTTTGTTTGTGTTTTCCTGTTTATGTACAGCTGACTCTCTTCTATCACCATGTGAGTGTCCAGTGGGAGAATAAGGCTGCATTCAGTTGACTAAGAGAGGCTTATAAATCCTCAAACAACCCAGGATATTAGTAAGAAAATAGGTTGTTATGAAAACTTACAGAGAGTTCCAATGGTACAGACAGACTTCATTTAGCTTAATAAACATAGAGAAGTATGAGGTTACCTACTTGTAAACTTCCCCCTAAATTCTATTCTTTTTGGTGACAAAAGATACTCTACAGGTTACCAAAAGAGAAACATGGACACCAACCCAGCCACAAAACCTTTTATATGTAATCTATACAGCACACAAAATATGATAGGACAGTGGTGGCTCAGAATTTGTGGTAGTAACCAACCAATATCTGATTTGATTTAATGCCCACTCCATGAGAAGGAACCCATACCTAAAACTCCTTAGGTATCCAAGATAGCACAGAGACCTAGGGTATAACTAAATACTACTGCTTTAAAATATATCAATAAAATGACTTTTACTTATATCCTGCTATAGGATCAGTATTTTATTTAGTCATAATCTTAAAGGTTTCCTCTTGAAACTGATGGGAACACACATACAGACCTACTGCCAGATAGATAGTCTCCATCAAATGCCTTCCATCAGAGCTCAGGGAATCCTGCACAAGAGGAGTTAACGATTGTTAATACTGAAAGGCAAAGAAGAAAACAAGAAGAGATACTCTGAATCAAGAAAGCAAGGAGCATATCCTCTCACAGGCATTGAAGCAGCAAAAACAGGGCTTTTATATGTTACTTGACCTTTATTCCTTACTGCTTTTAATATTCTTTATTTGTTTACTGCATTTGCTGTTTTGATGACTATATGGCAGGAGGAATTCCTATTCTGTCTTAGTTTATTTTGAATTTTGTAGGCTTTTTGTTTGATTATGGCCATCTTTTCCTTTAGGCTATAGAAGTTTTCTTCCATAAGTTTATTGAAGATATTCACTGACCCTTTAAGTTGGGAATCTTCACTCTCTTCTATACAAAAAAACTTAGGTGTCTTCTTCACATTGTGTCCTGGATTTTTGGAATGTTTTGGGTTAAGACCTATTTGCATTTTGCATTTTCTTTGACTGTTATGCCAATGTTTTCTATGGCATCTTCTGACCTTGAGATTCTATCTTCTACCCTTTGTATTCTGTTGGTGAGGTTTGTTTCTATGACTCTTGATCTCTATCTTAGAATTTCTATCTTCAGAGTTGTCTCCCTTTGAAATTTCTTTATTGTTTCTATTTCTATCTTTATATCCCAGATGGTTCTGTTCAATTCCTTTAACTTTTTCATTGTGTTTTCCTCTAGTTCTTGAAGGGATATTTGTGTTTTCTCTTTCACAGCTTCTACCTGTTTACCTGTGTTCTCCTGTTTTTCTTTAAGGTAATTATTTATGTCCTTCTTAAAGTCCTCTAAAATTTTCATGAGATGTGATTTTAAATCAGAATAATGTTTTAATGTTGTATGGGTAATCCCTGGCTTGCTGTGGTGGAAAAACTTGTTTTTAATGATGCTAAGTGGTGGTAGTTTCTTCTGCTTAAGTTCTTTCACTTCTCTCTAGCCATCTGATTATCTCTGGTTTTAGATGGTCTTGCTGTCTCTGACAGTGGCTTGACCTTCCTGTAAGCCCGTATGTCAACTTTCCTGGAAGACCAGGTTTCTCCAGGCAGGATTTGGGTATTGAGAGATGTGGCACAGGGTCAGCTCCAGGAAAAAACAGAAATTGCAAGTATTCTCTCTGGGAATCTTTAGTCAATAAGATGAAACCAATGAAAAAAGAAAAAGAAATGGTGAGACTAAGTTCATGAGTGTCAAATCAGCCTAGAAGTTTAAGGCAAGAGTAACTCCATTAGATAAAGCCAATATAAATTACATATTATAGGCTTTTTTTGAAAACAGGGAGAGAAAAAGATGGAAAGGGATAAAGAGAAGAAGTGATAGAAAAGAAACACTGTAAGGTTTAAGGCGTTGAAAAACTTACCATATATAAAGAATCTCAGGTCATGATTCTCTTAAATTTATACTTCCTTAGCCCAGAATGCCATTTCATTCTGGTTACTCAAAGAAGCATAATATTTATTGACCTCTCTAGCCATTTACATTGGACTTAGATCTTGGTGGATATGTATTTCCACCACCCCAGGCTAGGGTTATTGTCAGATAGAACCTCAAGCATTTTTTCACTATGGCCCTGTCAAACACTGCTTGGCTTTGAGATGTAGAAGCCATCATGTTCACCATGTACAGGTTAAGCTGCCTCTTTCTCAGAGACAGCTGAATCTTTTATTCTTTTCCCTTTCATTTTTGAAAATCTACACATTTCACCTTGGATTTGAACATAATCCATCCTTGAAAGCAAGATCTTTTTTTATTGTCTTTTAACTATGTGTGTAAGGAACATGTTGCAAGTATACTGCTCTTATAAGGCCACATAAAAGCACAGCAAGCTATGAATATGGATCTATAACTTAATCAATATCTAATTAAAGGTGTTCTCTTGTACTTGTTATTCATTTATATTGGATTTGCCACCCTTCAAATTATTTATTATCATTTTTTTCTTTTCATGGCTATATTATGGGCAATTAGCCAAAGTGCATATCAGTGTGGGGACTGTGTGTTCAGGTCACATTGCAAAGATAAAAATCAATGTGCTACTCACCACTCTTGTAGACCTTCCATCTCAATTGAATCTTTATAATTTCAGTTTAATATACATGCCTTTGCATGGCATAAACCTGCTAAGATTATTCAGTTATAAAGCACAGTTGATGCTAATCATTGAATCAACTTTGATATACCTTTAGAAGCTTATGAGTGCTAGAAATATATTAGGTTACAGAAAAGTACATGGATAGAAGTTCTAAATGTAAAAACAGTAGTAAAATTAAATAAGACCAATAAGCAAATGTATATTACAATAAAATTTGTTATTCCTATATTTACACAACTCTCATTTTTCAAAAGATGATGTTAAATGTCAGCATATCTAGGTAGCATTTTCTACTTGCTTTACACAGAAATATTGTTTGTTCTTTAAAATTTCCAATTATACTCATATGTTCATTTCTCACATGGTATTTTATATACTGCTTTCTAGGATGGTCTTTGTTTTTCTAAGATAATTTAAAATAAATTATGGTTTAACATCTTCAATATTCCTAAGCACATTCATGGGTATGATAGGCACTTTATACTTATTCTTTAAATGCTAACATGAAGTTGACACTACAGATGAATATCAACTAAATATACAAATATATTAACAAATACAAATAGCTTGCCTTCATAACACCACTAAGTATTTTCACAGATTTTGACACTGAATGCTATACAATATTCATCACAGAAATATCTGTTTTAAAATGTGTTAGTTTGGGGGTTTGTGATCTAAGTAAGTCAGTTGGTATAATGTTTTACTAGAGCTACTAAAGCCATGGCTTTTAGACATAGTACCAAATAAACTGTATGTGCTAGTGCATGCTTGTGATTAAGTCTGAAGGTTATGAAACCAAATGGAACAGCAGTTTAAGGTAATTTTCATCTATTTCGTGAGTTCTTGAAAAGATTGATGCAAATGAGTGTCTCTTTCAGGCATTAATCAAAAAAAAGAAAAGAAAAGAAAGGAAAGCTTCATGAATATTTCGTTCTCTGAGCACAGGGAAGCAAAAATCAACAGGGGAAGCGTCTCCCCTATGCCTTTGCTGCATTGGAAGATTATGATGAGTTGTCTTGCAAAGACTTCATCCTTCATCCATTTGCAAGAGAGCTATGGCTAAGTATGAAATGTTGGATTCTCAGTGACTATCAAGTATAGGAATTCAAATGTTGAGTCAAAAGTTATTGTGGTTTCTTCACGAAGGTGTTTTGTTCTTTAGTCCAGATTAACATGAGGTGTTATAATTTTAACATCCACTGGAAGAGTTGCCTTTCATTTCTCCTTATATTTCTTTGTAGTGTTCCATTTCCTCCACTTCTTACAGTTGTTTTTATGCTTTTTATGGGCTTTCCTCTTCAGCTTAAATACACTTGGTGGGAACAAGTTACCATTTTTTCTTTTCAATAAAAAAGTATTGCAAAGTTACTGTAAGGCTAAGGACATTGTCAAGAAAACAAAACAGCAGTCAACAGAATGGTAAAAGATTAACTCCACCTTAGATAGAGGCCTAATATCAAAGGTATACAAAGAACTCAAAAAGCTAGACACCAAATTGGATATAGTACTACCTGAAGACCCAGCTATTCCACTTCTGGGCATATACCCCAGAGACACTTTAATACACAACAAAGATATATGCACCACAATGTTCATAGCGGCTCTATTTATAATAGCCAGAAGCTGGAAGGAACCCAGATGTCCTTCAGAAGACGAATGGATACAAAAATTGTGGTACATATACACAATGGAATACGACTCAGCCACCAGAAACAATGACTTAACCAAATTCTTAAGAAAATGGCTGCATCTAGAGAAGATCATCCTGAGTGAGATAACCCAGTCACAAAAGAACAGACATAATATGCAGTCACTGATAGTGGGATGCTAACCCCAGAGGCTTGCACTCCCCCAGAAACAACTCACAGCCTGTATGAAGTCCAAGAAATAAAGAAAACAAAAACTATACATATATTCACAAAACAAGAAGACTTTGACTATTTCCATGTTGCGTTTTGTTTTGCATGTACTTTACGCTTATTGCAACTAGTACGTTTTCAATGCATACTGTCAAGCCCTTGAAAAAAATCAAGTACCGACTAAAAAACATATTCACATGGTTTTATGTAAAATTTATTTTAATGTCTGAAAAAACAGTACTGACAAAAATGTATAATTTTAAGCAAAAAATGTTTAAAATCTTTACATCTATCTTTGTTTTGAAAAATAAAATCGTTAAAAAAAAAAAAAAAAAGCTAGACACCAGAGAATCAAACAGCCCTATTAAAAATGGGGTACAGAGCTAAACAAAACGTTTTCAATTGAGGAATATCGAATGGCTGAGAAACATCTAAGGAAGTGCTCAACATCCTTAGCCATCAGGGAAATGCAACTCAAAACAACCCTGAGATTCCACCTCGCACCAGTCAGATTGGCCAAGTTCCAAAACTCAGATGACAGCACATGCTGGCGAGGCTGCGGAGAAAGAGGAACACTTCTCCACTGTTGGTTGGGTTGTAAACTGATACAACCACTCTGGAAATCAGTCTGGTGATTCCTCAGAAAATTGGACATAGTACTACCTGAAGATCCAGCCA
This sequence comes from Micromys minutus, assembly GCF_963924665.1. Classification (NCBI taxonomy): domain Eukaryota; kingdom Metazoa; phylum Chordata; class Mammalia; order Rodentia; family Muridae; genus Micromys; species Micromys minutus. The sequence goes on from NC_137977.1 coordinate 14,950,955, forward strand.
TTCTGTTTCTGGGCATATACCCCAGAGACACTTCAATATACAACAAAGATACATGCACTACAATGTTCATAGTAGCTCTATTTATAACAGCCAGAAGCTGGAAAGAACCCAGATGTCGTTCAGTAGATGAATGGATACAAAAATTGTGGTACATTTACCCAATGGAATACTACTCAGCCATCAGAAACAATGACTTAACCAAATTCTTAAGAAAATGGCTGCATCTAGAGAATATCATCCTGAGTGAGATAACTCAGTCACAAAAGAACAGACATAATATGCAGTCACTGATAGTGGGATGCTAACCGCAGAGGCTCAGACTGCCCCAGAAACAATTCACAGACTGTGTGAAGTTCAAGAAAATAAATGAAAACAAAACAAAACAAAACAAAAAAAGTCATGCTAAATCCTTACACACCAAGAACATGTTGACTAATTGCGGGTTACACCCTGTTTTACATGTACTTTTTGCTCATTGTAAATCCTAAGACCTTAATGCAGAGTATCAAACCTTAAAAATAAAAAAGAAAAAAAAAGAAAGAAAAAAATGAATGTTTACCTCTTATAAAAAAAGTATGAGCAAAAGATGAATAATACACGTAAAGTGAAATGGAAAGAAACTTTTTATGAAAAGATTTAGTTAATGACATTTGCAATACAAAGTGTTTTATTTCTTCTTCTCAGTTCTGATCAACAACAGACCTTTAGCTTTTGCCTTTATTTCTTTATTGGTCTGATATTTCAATCAGCTTTTGTATGGTTAAGTAAACAATCATCTACATACGGATATAAAATAACAGATACATTTTTTATGTTTCTCATATACCTGTTGATCTATGCTTTGCATCCCAGGCCTCCTACAACCCTTGCTACCTCATAGTAGGTACTTGCTGCTGCCAAATTCATGTAATAACTTGTGAAAAGAGTAATTTAAATCTTTCATGCTTTCACATATGTAAAGATAAACTCAAGAAAATTGTTTGTTTAGGAGTTACTTCTACTCTTTAGATCATTGTCCTTTCTACAGCAACAAAAAGGAAATTAAAATCTCCAGACAAATATATTAACATAACAACATCTTTGTATATGCAGAGGAAGAAACTAAATTGTTCACTAATTTTCATTTTATTGTTTTTATGTATATGCATAAGATGTATATGTAGGTTTAGAGTGTGTATGTGGTTTATATATACACATATACACATACATATGTAATATACATTTATATACAATGTGTATACTTACATGATGACAGGTACATATGTATAAACTTTATATATATATATATACATATATATATATACATATATACATATATATATATATATTCCCCATGTAGTACATTCTGGCCTCTAAGTCACTATGTATCTGAAATACGCATAAAATCTTCCTCCTTTCTTTAACTCCCAAGTCTAGAAAAATAAACATGAATGCCACACCTGGAATATACTTCTTTGAATGAGATATTCATTATTCTTGAACTTGTTTTATGCTAGGTACTTTGTATCCTGACCTTTTAGGTAAAGTATTCACTGAGTCTCTGGTTTATTGTCATCATAATAATTTCATTTTTCTTTCCCTAGTAGGGAAATTAAATATAAGTTTTAGAACATGATGGCTGTCTATGTTAAGCTTTTATTGTATTGATATTCTCCATATTTCAAAACAACTTCTGAAATGAAGATACATATATTCACTTTATATGACACTTATAGTTGAATTGCGAGGAGATTCACACACATGTATATACAATGCACATTCATATTAACACATAGACAAAAACATTCTTATGCATGAGAGGGAGAGGGAGTAGAAGTGGGAGATTGAAGAGAGAGAAGGGGGAAGAGAGGGAGGGACAAAGAGAGATAGAGACAGACAGAGAGATAGAGACAGAGACAGAGACAGAGAGAGAGGGTGCATATTCTGAACACTGGACCTTCTGCCACAGGGTGGATCCTCATTCCTAGACCTCATGATTTCTACTTTGTTCTGTCTATATTTTTGTGTCTTTTTTCTATTTCAATTAACTAGTTCATGTACTTTCTAAGCCAGAAAAAAAAAAAAAAAAAAAAACAGAGAGCTTACAAATCTATTTCTCCCTTTCAGGGAGGAGAAGCACAGGACCAGCATAATTTTTACTTTTAGTTCTTATATTCTAATGTAACTGGAGCTCGAATAGTCAAATAAGAATGAGTGCTAAGTCTGAACACAGCTCTTCCTCTGGTACAATTACTTCTGTCATGATCCTATTACATGTGGTTCCCTTCACAAGTTGCTACTCGTGCTTCCATAAATTATAATACTGTGAATATTTTAATAACTTTCAGTTCTTCGTCCTTTTAAAATTTACAGTTTATTGCAAGAATTAATGGAAAAGAATTCCAAACCCTGGTACAAACTTGGTTGATGGCAAAATAATCTACATATTCATGCCAGTTTTGAATGTCTGGCATGAGTCCAGAACTCAGTAAACCGATAGAGAAGACCTTTATCCGAGCTCCTGCTTTTAGCCAGCTCAAAATCTCATACATTAGAGATGTTTTCCCAAGTTTTGCCTTGTTAAAATAATTCATAATGATGTCAAGGTCAGCACAAGCTGAAGCTATTTGTTCTGTACATGCCAGACATGCAAGCTACACCTCCTAGGACAGTATTACCAGACATCAACCAAATAGCCAGTAAGGATGCAAATTTTAATTCTCTCTATAAATCTTCAGCTCACATCTGTCATGCCAACTTTTGCCCACTCCACATAATGCTCCCTGACTTGGTGGTTGTGCAGACTTCAACAAAGAACACTCACTGTATAATTCACAAAGGTTTTCAGATTAAAGTTGTAGCCAGTAGTCTTTACAAATGCAAAAGGAGTGTTCTTTGCAGTCTTAAACTCTGTATGTGTCAACCTAAAAAGTAAATATCTCATTCTACTACTCTCTTTCACCATCCTTTCCCTTTTCCCCTCCATCTCTTTTTTTGAATTCTTGTTTTCATTTCCCTACTACTCTTTCTTTTCTTTTAATTAAAAGTTAATATTTATGCACATTTATGGTGTGGAAATCGAGGACTTAAGTCATGCACATACTTCGGAGGGATTAAGTGAAGTTCACATGTAGATTAACTCACAGAATCATTTCTTACTTGGTTTTAAAGGGCCTAAATATATATTCATCTCAGCTTTAGGGAAAACAATGTATGATCACTTCAACCATTATATTATACAGCTAATAGCTAGAATCTTCTTGCCAACCTTAAAATCTTTATGTTTGGACCAAAATCTTCCTACTACCTCCTAGTTCTGTCCTAAAGCTACTATTGTACTCTCAATTTTCATTTGATACTATATTTTTCTATGCATTTCTGAGGTTGTCGAGTGCTTGTCTTTTCATTGCGAGCTTATTTCATGCAGTTCTCTTTCTTCCACATTTATATGTATTGTGGACAAGTCATGTGGAACTCTGTGCATTCTACTTTGCCTGCAGTGTACTAGTTTTCTGTAATCATGTATGCACTAATTGATACATGCATTGATGTCATTCCTGGAGTACCTTGGCAGTTAGTATGGGAGGAAAAACATGTTTGAGGTACTGATTCTTTGGTTGGGATATAGAAGGTCAGTTGGATTGCTGAATCACATGATCATTGTATTTTGATCATTTTGAGGAATTTTCATTCCGTTTCTTGGAGGAGATATACCAATCTTTAAATTTCTCACCAACAATATGTAAGTTTTTTTTAACATACATTTCTGGGAAAAATAGGAACATCTGTTCTAAAGAATGGAATTAGAGATTTTCTCACATTATATACTACATCAACTCAAAATAAATAAAAGGTTTAAACAAAAATATTAGATGTTGTAAAGCTATCAGAAAAAAAGCTATAAGGAGGATGATCTATAATATTTATCTTTAAAGTGGATTCTGTGATATGAATGAAAGCATACAAAACTAAAATCAGATAACAGGGATCACACTAAAATAAAAAGAAATCCTGCAAAGCGAAAATAAAGTGGCATACCATGTAGATATATTGTAAAAATTATGGTGAATATGTGTGAGTAATACCAAACATAATGGGTCCATATATAAAAAATAATAAATATGAAACAACTATAAATAGAAAAAATTAGATGTACATGATAGGACTCAACTAAACCATATGAATCACATAATGACCAATGGGTTTAGGACTGAACACTTAGTATAGAGTGTATCAGAAAATTTCAAAATAAATTCAACATAAGCTATAGGTTCCTGCCTATTAGTTACATTTTCAAATAATGCAGTAGATAACCAGTGTTGGAAAAGTTGGAACAGGGATGGTTGTGTAATTTTCAAGTGTTCTCCTTGATGTTAAAATTAGAAACAAAGCAAATGCAATGTTTGAGCATACAACAACTTGAGCATATGTTGTAATGTGTTGTCCAATATTGGAATTAGCATTCAATTTTTGTTCATATGAATTGGAAAAATTAATTCCATTTGACAAAGTGCATGACCTCTACCCTGGATCTGGACTCATTGCTCCAGGGCTTTACATCCAATAAGACCCCAATTAAAATGTAAACAATAGAATATTACATTCTTCATATGTGAGACAAAACCTGTGACTACCTTCAGGTGTTCCTCCTTTTCTAGGTGTATCCTGTAGTGATCTATACACAATTATCTTTTTATATAAACCTATACACATAATCTATACACATTTGTCTTTCTGAGTGTTTTCAAAAGCAACATAGATAGCACAAAATGACTAGCAGTAGAAGAAGGTGAAAATCTATTCCATGATCAATCCTAGGCAGAAAAATAACATTTTTAATCAAGGGTCTATGAAAGAAGTACTTTCAAAGTAGAACTTGTGTGATCAGGGAACAGTGATCAACATGGTTGAGCATCTTGCTATGCAGCTGGTTTTGTAGTTTGACTTGTACAGATGAGCAGCAAATGTTTCAGAGATCCTCCTGAAACTAATCTCTTTGGAGATGTATCAAGTGACATGGTCTAGGCAGGAGCAGGATAGGCATAAGCAACCTAACTATAGCTGTCCCAGCTATGACTGTAAAGACCATTGATATAGTACATATGTGTAAGAGGCAAGGGCAGGGATATCAGAAGTACAGATTTGAGAAGACTCATCTCTGGTAGCTTCTTGGAGTGGCTTAGGTACTTTTGATGGTTATGGTTTATATATCTTTGCCTTTTCTCATATTCCACATAGAATAAGAGATCATAAACTGCTCTTAATCACTCCAACTCTCATTTTCCATTCACGGGCAGAGTGTAGAACTAATGTCATTCGATGTCATTTGGTGTCATACTCAAAACAACTTCTATATCATTATTTATAATTTTATGTTTAAGTATGCAAATTAAGCACAGTGACGAATACTTACTGTATTAGAAGAAAATAATTACTTAATCAGTTTTATTCCTTTGCTGGTTTTGCTCAGACACTTGCAGATGTTCAGTAGTATTCAAAGATGTAGAGATGAATTTTGGAGTGTTATGTGCTGCAACTTTTAGTTATGGGGACTCATGCTTCAGTGTTCATCAAATATATGTTGGCTTCACAAAAGCAGATCATGCAGTCCTTGTCAGAGTCCAAGAATTTCCAGTGATCAGAAAAGCTGCAGATGGCCCCTCACTGGGCCTTAGGCTCTAGCCTTACACACCTGCTCACAGCAACTCCAGTGGATTTAAAGAGTGTTCTGCCTGGGAATTTAAGATAAATGGTTCTGTGGAGAATATCAGGTCTTGAAAGGGAAGTGGGGCTCTGGCATTTTGCTGTGAGCAAAGACAAATGCTCTGTAGTATATTAAAAGCACTTTTTGCAATCAAAAGATTTGGCAACTTACCCAGAATGTTTAACTTTCCCACCATGGCAGAAATCTCATTATGTATAACCTTTTAAATGAGACCAGAGAAATGCTTTCAACTTGAGTCTCATTGAACACAACCTCTGCCTGGAAGGGCAATCCAAATGGTGACAAAGCGTGGATTATTTTCACATTAGCTTGCTGAGCCAAGTGCACCTTTCCAGTATCTTTTTATTCTCCTCTCTCTCTCTCTCTCTCTCTCTCTCTCTCTCTCTCTCTCTCTCTCTCTCTCTCTCTCTCTCTCTCTCTCTCACTCTCTCTCTCTCTTCTCTAACTCATCACCTGCTTTCTCTGCCTTGTTTTGCCTTTCTCAGTCTTTCCTTCCCTGCATAATACATACTCCAATTTTCTATATTTCATTAATATTACTCACTATTATTTATTATGCATAAAATGGATTACTTTAAGACATTTTGTAGATATTTATAATCAAATTGTATTGTATACACCCATCATTATACTCTCTTGGCCCCTCCCATACTTGATGATGCCTGTTGCAGTGAATATTAAAAAATAAAAATGGTTTATCTCTTTAGCAGCCCTGAGGTCTCACTCCTCAGGCCAGACCCTGATAAGGAGCCTCGAGCAACTCTGGTGCCCAGTCTGAGCTGTCACCACGGCCCAACTTGTCTATGCAACTCCCTTCCCTGGGGGTTTAAAATTCTCAGTAGCTAACATCTGAGGAGCCACATGGTCTTAGTGGGATAATTCACAAAACAAACTACTATCACAAAACAATAAGTAAGCCATGTGTAAAACCAAGACCTTACCTTACATATTTTGACCTGTTTACCTATCAATCTAAGGCACCAAATCTTTAATATAGATCCCAAGGAGTTTCCACTGAAAAAGATTTCCACAATTTGTCCCCAGTTCTTATCATTTCTTTTAGGTCTCTCTCCTTGATTCTACCCTAGCCTCCCTCCGTTTCCCATGCAAATGTGCATTTATAAAATGGAATACTAATTAGCTGTTTAAAATTACATCATGACAATTACAGGCAAATAAATGCACTAAAAAAATAATCAACCTGAGGGAGAAAACTCTAACCCAGAAAATCAAACAAAGTATGTACTCAGTTATAAGTAGACATTAGTTGAATTAGCTCTACTGCAAAGGATAGCAATGCCGCAATCTACAGATTTATTGCAGCTAAGTAGCAAAGAAAGCTCAGTTGCAATTCCTGAATCTCTGTTTACTTTTGAGGAAGAAACCAAATGTATCACCACAATAATGATCCAGATAAGATGCTTAGGTGTAAGCCAGAATTAATATTTCTCAAATGTCAAAATGTCAAATTGAATATGACATGACATTGGATATTTAAGTGACGGCAAGCTATTGACAATTTTTTTTTACTTTGACCTTATGAGTGACCAAAACAACCATATTAATATTAAAATATAGTTTCAGATTATAGGGTCGTCTTTATGTTTATTTGACTTACATTTGCATACTATCCTGTCATTATTTTTTTTTCTGTTGCTGTGACAAACTACAATGAAAAAATGTAATATTAAAAAAAGCATTTAATTAGTGGCTGTGGACTCTAACCATCTAGAACCATGAGGTTATCCTAAGAGCAGAGCAGATCAGTAAGCAGGCAGGTAGTTTCACCACTGGAAAATAGTGTATAGCTTACTTTTTCCTATAAACTGGAAAAATGTGCCTTCACAGGACCAAAGGACTCTTCTTCCATAGATGCCAGACAGTACTATTCTCTTGACATATGTAACTGGGGCTATGTGTGATCAGTGGTTGGCATTTTAGTCCACGGGAGTTCTGGAGGTTTTGATTGATTGATTTAGATTGATATTGTTTTTACCATGAAGTTGCAAACATTTTAAGCTCCTTCAGTCCTTTCTCTAGCTCTTTTATTGGGGTTTCCATTTTCAGTCCAATGGTTAGCTGCAAGCATTTTCAACTGTATCTATATGATTCTGACAGAGCCTCTCTGAGGAGGCATCTATATCTGGTTCCTGCCAGTACGCACTTCTTAGAATCAGCAATAATGCTTGGGTTTGGTGGCTACATATGTGGTAGATCCCTAAGTGAGGAAGTTATGAATGATTTTTCTTCAATCCCTGCTTATCTATTTGATCTTGCATTTCCTCCCATGAGTGTTTTGTTCTCCCCTCTAAGAAAGATTGAAGTATCTACATTCAGACCTTCCTTCTTTTTGAGCTTCATAAGGTCTGTGGATTGTTTCTTCAATATTCAGTAAAGAAAAGCTACTGATTTTTTTGAGTAAATTTTATATCCAGCCACATTGCTGAAATTGTTTATCAGCTGTAGGAGTTCTCTAGTAAAATTTTTGAGATAACTTAAGTATACTACCATATCATCTATAAATAGTGATATTTTGATTTCTTCCTTTCCAAATTTTAACCTTTGACTTCCTTTTGCTGTCTAATTGCTCTGGCCAAGACATTCAGTATTATATTTAATAGGTGGGGGAGAATGGGCAGCTTTGTCTAGTCCCTGATTTTAGTGGGAGTGGTTTAAGTTTCTTATTTAGTTTGATGTTGGCTACTGGTTTGCTGTATATTGGTTTTTACATGTTTACAGCAAATATGTACAAGTGTATACACAACTACTCCCTTCCATACACACATACACAATCACAAGAATGACTGTAAGCATGTATGCTCATACTCACAACTGAATACAGACATTCATGCATGAACAGACACACACATATAAACACACACACACACACACAACACACACACAACACACACACACACACACACACACACACACACAAACACACACACAGACGTACATCTCAGATTAGATCACTCTGTTCTCTGCTTTTTAGGGTAAAGGTGTTCAGTCACATGTAGCCACTGGATGTATATATAATATGTATATATTTGTGTATCTGTATGAAATATTCGACATAGAAAAATAAAGCTATACTTTTCAGTGCATTTATAGGTTCTTTTTCTAACCTAGAGGGCCTGAACGCTAAATATGATTGTATAACTGTAATAAACATATCTTCATGTGATTGTGTAAAAGAATTGTTTCTAATTTATTAGGAATTATAATAGGAATTTATATCTACTTAGATAAATTTAGCAAAGAATAGAGTTTTTTTTTTAGTTACATTATTTCAGACTGAGCTGTAACTACTACTAAAGTACTATACCAGATATTCTTTCTTTTAAAGATAGAAACACACTATAATTTTTGGCTCAAGACATCTTAGATATATGGACCTAAATGAAAATCAAATAAATTATTTAATTGGTGATTAAAATATTTGGGGAACTTTTAAAAATGAATATGCATTCATTATTCAATATGATACATAAAATATTTATTACTAGAATTGGGAGTTGACTGTGCTTCCAGATGTAGTTCCTCTTGGGTATTTGGAAATAAGTTTGAGCATATCCTGTGACATTCTATGTATTGGAGAATTTTTTTTAAAAATAGACATTTTCTTGAATAAGTCTGCATTGGTTATTGAACAGTATGTCCAAATTTCATTGCTAAAAATCATAATATGCTCATTTGAGCTTGGACTATGTTTTCACTTTGCAGAAATGATATATGTGGCTACCCTCTCTCATTCATGGTCATCCTGGACCAGAGCACACTACTCTCTCCCTGTATGATTGAGATGATAAGGCCCACAGGTGGCCAGTGAGCATTGTGCTTGTGTATTTATGTAGAGGGGGATTGTTTATGTTTGCTCACTTATGGGATATATACCTGGATAGACATCTGCAATATTAGGTATACATGGCAGATAAGTAACTACCTCACAGAAGTGACATGGAATTTGTTTGAGTAACAATCTAGGATTACATGTACTTTTTCTAGTGAAGTAGAAAAACATTTGAAAAAATGGATCATAATTATGAGTCTCCAAACCAGTACCACATAAGACATTCAATAAAATAAATTATCACATAGCTATGAGTGTATTTAGAATAATAATGTGAAATGTGCAAAGAAAATTTTTTATTTGAGTTTCAAATCTTTGTGTGAACCTGAGATAGTAAAACCATGCTGTTATATACTAGATTGTGATATATCAGAGAAAATTTTAAAATAATAATAAGCAGACATTTAATTCTCTGGTTATTTTTTATTATTTGACTTTTAGCTTATAGAAATAACTTGTGATTAATGATACTCTGAAAACATCTATTTTTATTATTGTAAAGAACTGAAATAGTTAACAAAGATGTGATTTCAGGCATTAAATGTGAAAACAAAATTTTTCATAGACTGTTCAGCTTAAGTCTTACTTTTGAATGTAGATGAGTAATTTATGAACATTATCAGTTTCCAATTTCCTTAGGTATTTAATAAAAGTAGCAGCATTTTCCCTCAGTGCAGTGAGAATCCCCAAGAGGCTTTGGAAGTGTTTTCTCTAGTGGCCAATGCTATTATTAGAGGCCAGTGTAGCACTCCTTCCCTAACTCAGAATTAGTTCTTTATTCAAGAATATAAAACACCTGCTCTAGGCATGGGGTGTGCAGGTAAAAATCTGACAGACTAAGATCCAGAGGTGTTACTTTGAATTCTTGGTTGTTTCCTGGTATCTTTTATTTTGTCTGTACTGTGGAAGAGTAATTTTGTATTTTCTTTCTTAAAGACAATTCAGTCCATGCAATTCCCCATTAATTTCCGTCTGCTACCATACCACTCAGTGGCTTAGTGGAAGAGTCATAAATGTTAGGCATGGAGATCATCTAACATCACAAGAAATAGAATAATGTAAACAGACAAATAAATACTTGCCACCTTTAAAGAAAAGAAGAAAGGGGCAGAAGCTCAATGCTAGCAAGAGGCAGACCAGGGGAAGGTCGCCCCTCACAGCCTCTGCTTCTGCTTTAAAAGCTATGTTTAATTGTTAGTCACGACTCTCTGTGGGCAGAACAATTACTTGTATCTATATTAGATCTAAGCTGTAATTATTTGTTACATTAATCATGACTAGAGTAAGAATTTAATTAGTCAGGAACATTAACTAAATTTTTCTGAAGCAGGGAAAAATGTTTTGTGCTGTTTGGTGCATGGAAACAGTAAGATGTAACACAGCTGGGTGGAGAACTGGGAAGAGCATTGCCTTCAAGCTTTTCTCTGTGTGGACAAAGGAATCTGGATCTACAAAGTGGCCAATCACTACACAGGTGCTACAGGGTCTCATTGTGGATCTGAGTAAGAGTCTTGGTATGGCCAGTACCACTGTCTAAGTGAAGTAGTACCATCTTATGCCAGCCCCACCCAATTTCTATTCTAAGTTGTCATAATGATAATCCAGTCACCTGAGAAATCCACAGAGTAGGAAGGAAGATGCCTGGAGGGAAGTCCACATTAAGTTATGCTAAAATAGATACCTGATTGGTTTTAGAATAACCATCATATTGGACATGCATCTGTTTCCATAATACTGTTAATGCCCAAACCCTCAAAGCTCTGCAATCTGGACACCTTCCAAAGTTAAAAAAAAAAAAAAAACAATCAAAAATGCTTGGGGTGCATGGAAGAGACAAAGCATAAATGTGGTGGCTGAGATAGTGTGGACCACACATTTGATAATATGACACATTTAATGAGTCACATACAAGGAGCTGTTATCGCCCCAAACAGCTCTACCCTGCTGATGCGAGGGAAAACTTTTAGACAAACTCAGCGTTCTTTTGCTCATTACACTGACCTGTCAGAAATGACAACTTGGCCCAGTCTGGTTATTCCATGCTGACAAGGTACCATTCAGGCTTCGCAGCAATAATGTCAGCTTTTAAAGGTGCAAGGTACTTAAGAAGGCTCATTTCTATGATTTGGCTAGAAAGAGCCATTTTCCTTGTCAGTGGTGAGAAATGCCTTGGTTTCCTTTAAATTAGGAGTCGTTTTCATGGAGATGGTTTCTGAACAAACCTGAAGAAAGTAGAGAAGCTATTTTTTAAGGTTTAAAATAATTTAGCGTAGTGAGAAATGCTGTGATTACTCAGGATGTTATAGACAGCTGAGATGTTCTGCAATGTCCAAATTATATTCAACAAATAAAATTTTAGTTACTCGGTGAATAGTATGTGTCATATTCTAAAAGCACAGGACAGTGCTTAGAAAAGTCATACCATGACATTTTGGGACCACAGAATTTAGAGTCTTCATTAAGATGAACATGATATTTTTGAGAAGATTTTAAAGTTCTGTACCAGACCGAAGAAATCTGCTGAGAATTCTTCACAGGAAGAACAAACAGAAGGAATTTTGTGGTTGGGATTGTGTTTGGTAATATGTGTAGCACAATCATAAGAAGTAATGCTATCAAGCTACAAAACAGGGAGGAGACAGGCACACAGAATGAACTTGCCGTTCACTTTTGCTAAGAGATTCATAAGGAAAGGGAATGCACTTGCATTCTGTGTTAGAATTCTATCTTGGAAAAATTGGAATCTCAATGTCTGAAGTCAAGGTGTTTTTATACTAATTATTTCAAAATAATTATTTCAGAAATTCAACAGGTAGAATATTTACAGAAAGGTAGCCAAGCAAGGAAGCAAGAGGACAGATACACAGAACTGAATTTGCATCAGTCATTAGGTTGCCGAAATTTCCATCAACATGGTACATTTAAATCCAGTCCTATGTCCTGGAAGAATTTGGCCCTTATTTCAAAATCTCTGAGCCCATCTGTAATTGATGACTAACACCATCTGTAGTAAAATCTTTTAGAAAACATCATCATTTGCTGGACACTCCATTATTTACTAATACAAGGCTACAAAGAGAGATATCTGAGTGTATTTGTGTATGTTCCTTTAGACCACGTACAAATAAATATGAATATATATATATATATATATATATATATATATATATATATATATATATATATTCTAAACACACACACACACACAGAGAGAGAGAGAGAGAGAGACAGAGAGAGAGAGAGAGAGAGAGACAGAGAGAGAGAGAGAGAGAGAGTCACTTATTCTAAGATACAAAGATGTATCCTAAACACATAAGACAAATTCACACTGAACATGGATTCTTGCTGTGCTTTGAACATATCTGTGTTTTGTGCTTGTCTTCACTATATTAAAAGGAATTTATGCATGTTATACAAGTCTTAGAGGTGTGAAGTTTCAAGGAAGACTCAGTACTTTAAAAAGAGTTCATGTTTCTGCACAGTCCAACTCTTTCTGAGTTGTGTTTAGCTTACTCAGCATTCTTTCACATCTTTTCTTCTATTTGATGCTGTTTATTTCTGTCATAAAGAATATTTACATATTATTCATATTTACAGTTCTTTTCTTATCAAATTAAACCAACAGAATTTCCACAGGTATTGCATACCAATACTTTGTAACCCAATACTGTCAAAGTCATTGCTTCAGCTCACCAGTTTCCCAACCTCCCTGACTCCCTCTTCTGAGTCCCACTTTTGGTATACCTCAATGGTTGCAGAAAACAAAAAAAACCAAAAAACAGTTTCAAACATACATCACTTTTTCTTCTTAATGAAAAGTGGAAAGTTATAACATCTTTCTCATCATAGTAATATGCTCACTTTCTATTTTATGAAATATTTGTGTTTTGATATAAGACATTCTTTCGAAAACAAAGATGTGTTCAAAGAACACATTTTAAATGTATAGTATATTGTTCCTTACCTTACAATGGACTTTTGTGTGTCTAGCTGTTGTTTGTTTAGTAGGTTGCATGTGAAGATTTTATAATCATTCTTATTACTCTCAGCTCCTTGATTCACTATAGAGAAATAAATTCTTCTTGTCAGGCATGTTGTTACCCTTTTTGTATTCAAATTCCAGTTCAAATTTAAATTTAAATCATTATTATGCATTTTCCTTTTGTGGTGATTTCAATATGCTTGGCTCCAGGAATGGTACTATTAGGTGTGGTCTTATTGAAGTAGGTGTGGTCTTTGTGAAGAAAGCATGCCACTCTTTTAGTAGACTTTGGAAGTTGTACTAAATCTATATTTTATATAAGCCATGCTATGACTAGTATGCCCCCTCAAAGACCCCTGAGTTTGAGCAAGCTGATGAGGACCAGGGAATGGGATGGTTTTGAAAATGCTTAAGCCTTGGAGTGGCACTATTACAAGGTGTGGCCTTGTTGGAGTAAGCATGACCTTTTTGGAAGAAGTGTGTAACTGTGGGGGTGGGAAATGTGACCTCCTTCCTAATCAGATGAAAGCCAGTCTTCTTCTAGTGGCCTCTACATAAAGATGTAGAAGTCTCAGCTCCCTCTGCCCTGTGCCTGCCTGGATAGTATCATTTTCCCACCTTGATTAGTCTGAAATTTTAAGTCAGTTACAATTAAATGCTGTCATTACTAGAGTTGCAATTGTCATGGTGTCTCTTCACAGCAGTTTAACTGCAAGACAACAGTATAGGGAAATATATAAAATGTTTTCCAAATTCGTCCCATGAATCCTGCTTTCACGTTTAATATGACCTGTTTTTAAAGGTGATTGGCAGGGAAAATAGTATGTACAACAAGAAAATAAAATTTTCTTATGGATTCACACAGTAATATTTCATAGAACATTGGTATCTAATTTCTTTTTTTTTTTTAAGCTGAGAGCCTTTTATTTTAAATCTGGCTAAAATTTAAATGTACATGGTCTTATAATACAACCAAAGATTAAATATGGCAAAACATAAATCATCTGTCTTCCAACTTACAAAGCACAGAAAGTATATTTGCTTCCTGACGCACAGGGCAGTGTTTCCTAGACACAGGCAGACTTGTACACCATGGAACAACGGGTGTCTCTGCCAGAAGATATTTCTGCCTCTCACAGTCAAATGATGTTGTTGCCATACAGTAGGTAGAGACGCTCAGATTAGTGTTAAATAGCCCAAAATGCAGAGGATTTTCCACGATACAAAAATTTGTCCCATTATGTCAACATCAATGAACTTGAAAAGTTTTGACATATGGCTTAGTCCTCAAAAGTAGAGCTTAGTCTGTAACGGCAACAATGTGTCATTCTCAGGGAAGAAAAGTCCTGCTATAATCATGGGAAGCTTTACCCTGTCTACTCATTTCTGTACAAAATGAGAAGACCATATTTATTGTGTGAACAAAAGTTTAGCACGAGAAATGACTAATGGAGAAGCCCTGGCTTTTCAAGGACATTAATGCCGATCCGTATTTCCAAGAACATGGTTTTCTTTTTCCAATCTTTTTTTTTTTTCACATAAAACCATGTGAATATATATTTTTTTTTAGTCAGTACTTGATTTTTTTCAAGGGCCTGACAGTACGCATTGAAAACCCAATAGTTACAATAAGCGTAAAATACATGCAAAACAAAACGCAACATGGAAACAGTCAAAGTCTTCTTGTTTGTAAATATATGTATATATATATTTTTTGTTTTCTTTATTTCTTGGACTTCATACAGTCTGTGAGTTGTTTCTGGGGGAGTGCAAGCCTCTGGGGTTAGCATCCCACTATCAGTGACTGCATATTATGTCTGTTCTTTTGTGACTGGGTTATCTCACTCAGGATGATATTCTCTAGATGCAGCCATTTTCTTAAGAATTTGGTTAAGTCATTGTTTCTGGTGGCTGAGTAGTATTCCATTGTGTATATGTACCACAATTTTTGTATCCATTCATCTTCTGAAGGACATCTGGGTTCCTTCCAGCTTCTGGCTATTATAAATAGAGCCACTATGAACATTGTGGTGCATATATCTTTGTTGTGTATTAAAGTATCTCTGGGGTATATGCCCAGAAGTGGAATAGCTGGGTCTTCAGGTAGTACTATATCCAATTTTCTGAGGTATCGCCAGACAGATTTCCAGAGTGGTTGTATTAGCTTGCAACCCCACTAACAGTGGAGAAGTGTTCCTCTTTCTCTGCAGCCTCGCCAGCATCTGCTGTCATCTGAGGTTTGGATCTTGGCCAATCCGACTGGTGTGAGGTGGAATCTCAGGGTTGTTTTGATTTGCATTTCCCTGATGGCTAAGGATGTCGAGCACTTCCTCAGAAGTTTCTCGGCCATTTGGTGTTCCTCAACTGAAAATGATTTGTTTAGCTCTGTACCCCATTTTTTAATAGGGTTATTTGATTCTCCGGTGTCTAGCTTTTTGAGTTCCTTGTACACCTTAGATATTAGGCCTCTATCTGTATATATGGTGCATTTTAGCATTTAACATTTAAAAGTTTTCTTTAGTATACATTTCTACATTCTCATTTCATGTTAGTATTCATTTTCATCATAATGCTTACTTCACTGAATAAAATGGTCATATATTTAAATCACATTTTGTTCCTTTTCTTCCTCTACTGTGAGCATCTTCCTTGTACTCTTTATCTTTGGCTTCTTTCTATATAATTCTTCTCTTACACTATTCTATTTATTTCTCCTATCCTTTTAAATGATATGACATTGAATCCTATGGTTTTATTTTTCTATACTTTATTGACTCTGTTGTTCTCAGTTTTCTTTCCTAACTGACTTTCAGAAATGTGCGGAGATAAGAGTAAAATATTGATATCTGTATGAAGACAAAGAAAATGCCCAGGCAAACTATATTACACTGGATGTTTTCTAGTTTGAAATGTCAGAAATGCTGTGAATAAGAGGCAGTCTACCATGCCATCTCTGAAGCATATATATATGTCAAACCAGCTCATTGCTGGTCCTTGCTGATGGCACTGTGTTCTTCCATAAATACTTGTAATTTATTTCACTTAAATGTGTACAGTGTATTTTTGGTGACAGTGTTTACAGACAACACATAAAATGAAAATATCTATGATGTTTGCTGGCAGTCATTTGTAGGGACACCTGGAATCTGTTACATGAGCTCCCCTGGCATACAATGCTTGAGCAAAGCACCAATGAAAAGTTACAGGTCCAAATGGAGACCAATTCTCTTCAGGTCAGCAAATACATCCTACTCATGTTTCTTCTGTCTTATGTGAAATTTCTACTTCTTAGATCTGATGCATGACACACTAAGTCATCTGACTTTAATGGTATTTCTATCTCTGATCTCTACACTCTGATGTGTACACATATTTTTTTTAGAATGATAATTGTTAAACTATTTTTAGTACCCTGATCATTCAATTTTCTCCAGGAATGACTGTAAAAAAAATCAAAATAATTTCATGTTTTTTAAAAAAAATCTGCAAAATCTAGAATTATAGTGGGTTTTTGAGAAAGATAATTTTTCAGGTAGATTTTAAAATATAAATTCATTTTCCTTTCTGCATGAAAATATTTTAAACCAGCGCGTAACTGCCCCGAGTCTGTCTTCTCTTATTCTGTCATGACTACATTATTTAAGTTGCTCTCTCATTATGGCTCTGCTTTCTCTTAACTTTTCTTTCTGTTAAACATGTCTCTTTTCATAAAAATTTCCAAACATTTTATTTCTTCTCTATCCTTGTTTGAATCTGTCTTTCCATTATTAATATGGCCTGACTATGTGCTTGTCACTAAAATCTGTTTATGACATTTGTAATCTTCTGCAGACTCAAAATAAATTTACTTAAACACTGAATTTTTGCTGAGGTTGTTCAATGGCAAAATGCTGTTCTAGAACACATGTGGTTCTCAGCTCAATCTCCAAGGTTACCAAAGTTCTTTCAAAGTGTTAAATTCCAGAAATTCAAGAGCAGTTGTAATAAGAAGTCATACTTGACAAAATTCTGCAGACCTGATTTCTTCCAATTCAAAATTTATCCCTTTCTTTCCTTCCATAACTAGAGGCTACTTCAAACTCCTTACTGAACATGCCAACTGGTACTATTAGTCTCCTATGAATGTTTGTATGATTTGTAATATCCATGTATGTACAGAGGAATGCAAAAAAAAAAAAAAAACTGCCATTTGAAAAGTTTTAAGAAATGGCCATTTTTTTTTTCTAATCAAAAAAAAAGATAATGAGATGAATTTATCCATCACTCTTGTCCTCATTTTACAGGCTGCAATGTTTGTGTCGAACACCTGTTCAATCTTAAAAATACTTGCACCTCCAAGATTATAAGTACAAGTTATGTTCTATTCCAGACCTGTGGCACCCAAGCTAGTGTCTCATGATACTAATATTTTTTTTACAGTTTGACACATGCTAAGTTTTATTTGTCCCTTTCATAAAAGCTCTTGTTTTCCCCATAATGTATGTGACATTTTAGTAAATTATCCAAATGTGTCTCTAAAGAAAGCAATAAACAAAGTACGGAGACAAATTATCTAGAGTCATACACCTCTTAGCATAGACATCACAAAACTCAAATCTGACAAAGTGGCTATATCATTGACATCCTTAACCTGCATTCCTCTTTCTCACTTTCACACAGGTACCTACTCCAGACACTTAGGTACTTCAGATAGTTGTGTCTGAACTGAATAAAACATTATTACTAAATATTGTCTTCGGCAGTCAAGTAATAGCTTCTGGGCAGAATTTTCCACTGGCTTGTTCCTGATTAAATGCTACTTACCAGAATTTCTCTTGTGTTTGCTCTTATAAACCTGTTTTCACATAATGATTATATGAATGACTTCACTGAATTATGTGAAGGCTTCTATTCCCATCTCTCATCCAACACCTTGCATTCCTACCACTGGCCATTTTGTTTTCCACCCACTGGTTACCTATTTCTCCACCCTTCTTTGAGGAATTTTGGTCCAAATATTCTGTTTAGTTTTATCCTATGCCTTTGTTTTGCTATCTGTCTATATCCATGAGTATGTTTATTCATTAATTCAGTGAACTACCTCTTTGTGAAGCAGCAGATGGATTTCTTTCAACTGTTGTTATTTCAAGTTCATGTATTTTTGTCTCTAACTGACTTGATTCCCCTCCCCTTTCACTTTTCACCTAAACTTTGTTCTTGTAAACATCAATCTTATTTTATGAAATTCTCAAAGATTAATTTTAGTATCCTGATATTAGCGAGCTCTGGGATCCTTCCATCTAGAATCTATGATCATTATTAAATTTACTTACTGTTATTTCAGGGGAGAGTTTCATCCAAGAAACAATGGCACAACCCAGTGCTCTGTAGGGGTCAGTTAACTGCACCCTGAGGAATTGCTCTTGCATTTAGCTAAGCAGATTCTACAATACATAAGTGTTATATTTCCACCACCAACTCGTTCAGCTGCCTTTAGTTTGCTCTTGCTTTTTTATTGTTCTGCAGTTTGGATAGATATGTCCTTTTTGTCCCCAGAAGCTACACAGAGTCGCCTTTACAAATGATACATATTCTCAGGGCCTAAAACCTTTTACCTACCTGTACTTTCTACTTAAATGATTTCCTCAGCTTCATCAGTAGCTGATCTTTAGATGTCCTCTGTGCAGCCATAACTCATCACAGTTCTTAAATGAAAAGTGCCCATAGGCACTGCTCCATCCTCCAGTGAGTGAACAGGGTCTTTAGCCTGAACCCATGCAGAGAAATCCTTGGAATATTGTCAGAATAGTATTGGTCCTTTTCACTTCTGACACTGACTCGATAATAAATTCAATTTATCTTCTCATCTAATGCTCATATCAAATTTCTTGCATCTTGAATTTTGAATTACAGCAAATATGCCCCTTGGTATATCCAATAGAATTAATAATCAGCGTCCTCACCATGTGATCTTTTGATAGGACCCTGTCCTCATTTCTTGTGTCACTATTTCCCACAAATCTTTTTAGAGAAAGACTCATCTCCTTGCGGGACAGTTACACAATTCATAATTTTTTTATTATTGTTCATCTCTTCTGCAAGATTCCTTAATGCCAGCTTTCTCTATGTCTCTTCCTTGTTATCTGTTCAGCCCCCTCCATATATCCTCTCAGCTTTTCTCTTTTATAGCCGACTATATGGCAGTTTCATGAATTTCTCTTACAATTGTAAATATTTGTAGTATATAATGGTAATAATTATGTTCAACGTTTAGTGGTATTTGTCATGAACATTAATATACTTGAATTATCTCTGCTTTGTATGAATCCTGTGTATGCATACTATAATATTTGACAGACAAGAATAATTCTGAAATAAAAAATGAAAAACCAGTTTTAGTGAGTAGGTCTTATTCATTTGCAAACAATTATTGCTTAAAATTCTCATTTTATTTACATAAGACATTTTATAAGTTATATCTCACATGTCTGAATGTGTGCATGTACCTGCATATCTATATACATATGTAAATATGATATATATGAATTAATTATATACAATGGATAGTATAAATATTGATGCACATTTAAATTATAGAAGTATCTGTAGATATGTTTCTGTGAACAAGTGCTTGTGAAAACACATATGTCATGGCATCTGTGTAATTTTTCTCACTCCTTTACAAATGACAGATCTGAGGTGAGGATATGGTGACTGACAAATCTTACAAAGAATAAAAATAGCAGTAGAGAAATGATGTTTCCATTAGTTAAAAAGCAGATTATATGGACTTTTCACCTATGACCATATTTATGGCAATGATACCTTTTTTCTGAAATATTACTAATGTAAATATAGATCCAGAACCATTGGACTTTTGATGTATGATATATTTCCACTCTCTGGTAGTTAATCCTATCCTGCCCATTTTGTAGTTTTTTTGAGCTCTTACACCTCTTTTATTTGGTTTATCCACCTATGTTTGTATCAGCCCTGACTGTACAGTCTCCCTTTGTCCCCACATCATCTCCCTCTGTCAGACACACAAGCAGAGTCCATCTTGATTTATTGCACACCTATATGGTGTCAAGACAAGCTCAGCTAACGGTAACTTAAGGGTACTCCAGTCTAGACATTGCTGTAAAGTTCCTTAGTCATAGAAAGATGGAAAACACAATGTTCTCATTGAAGCAAGCTTTGTGATTTACACATCTACTTCTTCATGTTTCCAAAGGCCTCCCTTCTGAACTGTCTTTGAACTGTCGGTTTCCATACCCCCTTCCTTCTCTCTTGCTTGTCTGGCCATTTCCTATGTCGATCATCCACTTACCTTATTGTCTACCCATCATTTATATATCTGTATATCTATATACCTAGATTATCTCCAATGAATTTATGAATTTATAAGTAAGCAAAGGAAAAGAACAGGTTTTTAAAAATAACAAGACCATAAATTCAAGAAATGAAAATAATTTTAAGAACAATTGCCTTGGAGATAATGTCTTTAAAAATGGTAAAGTAGAAAGACACAAAGGAATACTTTCCATCATTAAACTGAAAGACACTTGTATACTGAAGGCAGAGAGTATCACATAGCTATGTGAAAAGAATCTGTGTGTATATATCACCTACTTTTACACATGTAAATAATAAACATTCATATTGTAAACTGCTGTATATTATGTGAAAACATGGAATAAATGGAATTCATTTATTTAGGGCAATTGAAAAAAAAAAAGACACAAAGGGAAACTAAAGACATACCAAAGAGACAAGGAGCAATGAGAGCTGGGAAGGTGAGGGTAATCAGGCAAACAGCAAGGGTTTTATTTTTCTGTGTCCTTATATAGACTTCTAGCAGAAGCTCTTGCCCAGATTAAAGGTCTGTGTCCTTCACACTCAAGATATGGATCAACTGTCTGTGTCTTCGTATCTCAAATTCTAGACTAGAAATGGATTCATCCACTTTAAAGCAAGAAAAAATCTTATGCACTCCATTTGTGGATTGTAGTTCATTCCAGATGTTCTCAAGTTGACAACCAAAAATAACCATCACAAAGTACCACACTGTTTGTTTATTTACTGTAATTTTGTAATATACCTCCCAGCCTGGAATGTATTTCTTGTAACATTGTTCTTTTTTAGGAGACATTGTTTTGTGTATCCAAGTTATTTTGTTGTGCCATATGAGTTTTTTTTTAAGTTTTTATTTTTTTTAAGTAAATATACACAATATTGTTAAAATGTACTTTTTCAAATCAATAGACAATTATATATATACTTATACATTATAAATATACATATATAATGAATGTATAAACAATTATTGGAATTATAAACCATTCCAATAAATCATGGGAATCCTTTTTTTTTGTTTTGTTTTGTTTTGTTTTGTTTTTTTCTTGGACTTCACACTGTCTGTGAATTGTGAGTTTTATGGTAGTTCTTTAGTTTGTTTGTTGATACTTCTCTGAAAAATGAGATAAGGGTTTTGCTTAGGATTGCGTGAAACTTCTAAATGGCTTTTATTAAAATGGTCATTTCTCAAAATTAATAAGGAAATAATAAAGGAAAATGGGGTGTCCTTCCTATTTCTCAGTCTCTTTCTTCAGAGGATTAAAGTTGTATTTTTAACTGAACAACTTTATTTTTAAAAACAGAGATAAATGTACAGATTTTAAAAGGATTTTTGCATAAAAATATATGAATACATTTTTGTCAGTACTTGATTCTTTTAAAGAATTGATAGTATGCATTAAAATCTTACTAGTTACAATGAGTATAAAGTACATGTAAAGAATTAAATTTTTTATTGTAGAGGTCCTTCACTTCTTTGGCTTGTTTTTTTTCTTGATGTTTTATTTTTCTTTGAAGATATTTCAAATGGGAGAATGTCATGATCTTTTCCTCTATATGTTTCTTGCTGGTCAATAAAAATCTATTGATTTGTACAAGTTGGTTCAGTTTTATGCCACATTATTGAAGTTGTTTATTGTTTTCAGAAATTTTCGCCTAAAATTTTGGGGACCACTGATGTCTGAGTAAGAGAAGTTCCAGGTACCGTTGACGATATCCAAACATCTCTTTCTTGGAAAACAGGCTCCTGACACTTGAACTTTAGAAGAATATCACATATGAAAAGCAATGGAAATTTGTCACAGGAAGGAAAAAAAGAGATAAACATATGATATGTGTGTGTGTGTGTGTGTGTGTGTGTGTATGTGTGTGTGTGTGTGTGTGTGTGTGTGTGTGTTACTGTAGGCAGAGACTCCTTAAATTAACTGTGAAAATGATAAATTATAAAAATAATTACTTAGCTCTCATGAGAATAGTCTATGAAACCTTTTCTTTTGATACTGAAAATTTCCCTTTAAATCTGTTTTCTTTACATTGTGTGCAATGAGTAGGTATGTTTACAGTTTTTGTTTAAATAAATATAAGGTAGGAGAAGAGAAAAAAAAAGCAAACAGGCTAACCCATAGCAACTTACCTTCAAGAAATCTCTAAGTTCTTTTTTTTTTTCATTACAACTTTATATAAAGAAGAGGGATACATGCACAAACATTTAAAAGCATTTTAGCAATTCTTTTAGAGGTTTGATAGCATGCATTGAAATCCCACTAGTTACCATAAGCATAAAGTACATGTTTAAGAGAATGTAACATGGAAACTTTCAGAGTTTTCTTTGTGTGTATAGATTAAACACAATGATCTTTGGATACTAAAAATTGCCAAAAGGCTATATTCCTAGCTCTTAAATTATTAGTGATTTAAGGTCCCCACTCTGAGAGGGTGCTATACACTTATTATTTTTCCTCGGATGGACTGAGGCTTTCACTATTTGACCTTTGTCATGCTTGAGCTTCATGTGGCCTGAAAGTTCTTTCTGGAGTGTTCAGAGTTTTTGGAGCTAGTATCCAATTATCAGTGACTGCATATTATGTCTGCTCTTTTGTGACTGGGTTACCTCACTCAGGATGATATTCTCTAGATGCATCTCTTTTCCTAGAAATTTCATAAAGTCATTGTTTCTAATAGCCTAGTGGAACTACACTGTGTAAATATACCACATTTTTTCTATCCATTCATCTACTGAAGGATACCTGGGTTGTTTTCAGCTTCTGGATATTATAAATAGGGCTGCTATGAACATTGTGGTGCATGTGTCCTTATTGTATGTCAGAGCATCTCTGGAATATATGCCCAGAAGTGGGATAACTGAGTCTCCAGGTAAGACTATGTCCAATTTTCTGAGGAACCATCAGACTGGTTTCCAGAGTGCTTGTACCAGCTTACAACCCCACCAAATGCTCCAAGAAACATTGGCAATTAAGGAACTCATTATGTATATTGGGGGTTACTGAGTGACAGTCATATTCCCCCACATCTGACCTTCAGGGTTTAGCAGTTAGATTCAATTTCTAATGTTCTTAGGTTCTTTCCTCTGTTTTCATTAACTTGTTGACTTGGTTTTACATGGAGACATCTGAGAGGTTCTTAAAACACAAGTATTGAAGGAGGAAATCCAGGAACACATAGAGTGATCTGTTTTAGCACTGAGGGGAAATACAATCTGGATAGTACTGAGGGGAAATATTATTTAGATATATAAAAGCTATTTTAATATCCACACTTAATACAAAAGGACTGTTTGAGAATGTATATTTTGCCAAGTTTAAACAAACTAGAATTTTCTCATAAGACAGAACCTCACTTGTGATATTTCTTATATCAGCGGGGCATGTGTGTATGATTTTTTTGGCATATTTTTATTCATAATTGATGTTAGGGAGCCCAGACCTGTGTGTGGTGATAACTGAGCAGGTGGTCCTTGGTTTAAAGCAAGATGAGCAATGCCCAGGGAATAAGACAGAAGAACCATTACTACATGGTCTCTGCTTCAGATTCTATTCCTAGATTCCTGTTCTGACTTCCCTTTTTCCTGGTATGTAATGGCATGTTATCTGAAGTTATGAGATGAAATAAATATATTTTATTGTAAGTTATTTTGGTCTTGTTATTTATTACAGAAAAATTAATCATGATCAATAACAGTACTGTAGTATAGAATTGAACCCCATAACTTACTGAGAAAATAAAAAGGCAATGATTTATTTCTTTCTGGTTAATTTTTCTATAAACACAAGTGGATTTTTGTTATAGTATCTATAAGAGACAGTGAGTTCAGTTGTGTTAATGTTACTACTGGGAATCTACCCAAAAGATGCTCTAATATCTAACAAGGACACATGTTCTACCACATTCTTAGCCCACTCATTTATAATAGCCAGAAGCAGGAAAGATACCAAATGACCTTCAACAGAGTAATGGATACAGAAATTGTGGTACATTTAGAAAATGGAGTACTACACAGCTATTAAAATGACTTCATGAAGTTCCTTGGCAAATGAATAGAATTATAAGCTATCATCCTGAGTGAGGTAACCCGATCACAAAAGAACACTCATGGTATATTCTCAATGATAAGCAGATATGAGTAAAAAAGCTTGGAATATTAAAAAAGAAATCCACAGAAATTATGAATCTCAAAGAGAAGGCAGGCCAGAACCTGTAAGCCTCAGTCCTTCTTAGAAGGAAGAACAAAACACTCATGTTAGCAAATAAAGGGACAAATAGAGGAGCAAGGATTAGAGAAAAGATCATCAAGAGGCTGCCTCACCTGGGGATCCATTCCATATGCAGCCACTAAACCCAAGTACTATTGCTGATGCCAAGAAGTGCTTACTGGCAGGAACCTGATATCGATGACTACTCGGAGGATCTACAAGAGCCATATTAATATAGATGAGGATGCTTGCAGCATGGGCCTGAATATGGGGACCCCCAATGGAGGAGTTAGAGAAAGGAGTGAAGGAGCTGAAAGGCTCTGCAACTTCATGAGAAGAACAAAATTATCAACCATCGAAACCTACCAGAGCTCCCAGAGACTGAAACACCAACCAATGAGTTCTCATGGAGAACCATGGCTCCATGTGCATATAAAGCAGAAGATAGCATTCTCTTGAATCAGTGGGAGGAGAGGCCTTTGGTCAAGCTAAAACTCATTTGCCTAGTGTAGGAGAATGCCAAGGTGTGAGGTGGGAGTGGGTGGTTGAGAGAGAGAGCATCTTCATGGAGGCAATGGGGGGGGGGAAGAGGATGGGAATGGGTTTAAAGTGGATTACATCTGAAATGAAAATACAGGGAATATTCCAAAAAAAATGGAAAAAAGAGAGAGACAGAGTTATACAGAGAGACAGAGAAACAGAGAGACAAAGATATACAGAGGCATAGATATAAACAATGTTAACTGGTGTCTTGAGTCTGAGGTTTTATGGGACCCTTAAAAACATATTAAGTAGAGAATTAATCAGCTGCAAATTTTACTGACCCAAGAATTGCTTTACTGAATGTGAGATTTAGATGCCCTTGTATTTCAATTCATTGTAAACATTCATGTCTTCTCTTAGAGATAACCCAGGAATCAATAGAACAAACCCTTAAAAGACTTAAGGTGAACTCTGATTTATAATTAAAATAAACCAATAGAGAAAGCATGTGAACTTAACTTTGTTAATGTCTTCAATTCCTCAGTATCAAGGCAAGAAAATTGTTAATTCTGAGTTGTGAGTGGGAATTTATTGAAATAATAAAACACAGAATCCATTTAAATTAACTTTTTTATCTTTTTTTTCTTTTTTTTAAATTTTTTAAACGACTTTATTTTGCAAAACAAAGATAAATGTACAGATTTTAAATATTTTTTGCTTAAAATTATACATTTTTGTCAGTACTGTTTTTTCAGACATTAAAATAAGTTTTACATAAAACCATGTGAATATATTTTTTAGTCAGTACTTGATTTTTTTCAAGGTCTTGACAGTATGCATTGAAAACCTACTAGTTGCAATAAGCGTAAAGTACATGCAAAACAAAACGCAACATGGAAATAGTCAAAGTCTTCTTGTTTTGTGAATATATGTATATTTTTTGTTCTCTTTATTTCTTGGACTTCATACAGTCTGTGAGTTGTTTCTGGGGGAGGGCAAGCCTCTGGGGTTAGCATCCCACTATCAGTGACTGCATATTATGTCTGTTCTTTTGTGACTGGGTTATCTTACTCAGGATGATATTCTCTAGATGCAGCCATTTTCTTAAGAATTTGGTTAAGTCATTGTTTCTGGTGGCTGAGTAGTATTCCACTGTGTATATGTACCACAATTTTTGTATCCATTCGTCTTCTGAAGGACATCTGGGTTCCTTCCAGCTTCTGGCTATTATAAATAGAGCCACTATGAACATTGTGGTGCATATATCTTTGTTGTGTATTAAAGTGTCTCTGGGGTATATGCCCAGAAGTGGAATAGCTGGGTCTTCAGGTAGTACTATATCCAATTTTCTGAGGTATCGCCAGACAGATTTCCAGAGTGGTTGTATTAGCTTGCAACCCCACCAACAGTGGAGAAGTGTTCCTCTTTCTCCGCAGCCTTGCCAGCATCTGCTGTCATCTGAGTTTTGGATCTTGGCCAATCTGACTGGTGTGAGGTGGAATCTTAGGGTTGTTTTGATTTGCATTTCCCTGATGGCTAAGGATGTCGAGCACTTCCTCAGATGTTTCTCGGCCATTTGGTGTTCCTCAACTGAAAATGATTTGTTTAGCTCTGTACCCCATTTTTTAATAGGGTTATTTGATTCTCTGGTGTCTAGCTTTTTGAGTTCCTTGTACACCTTGGATATTAGGCCTCTATCTGATGTGGTGTTGGTAAAGATCTTTTCCCATTCTGTTGGTTGCCGTTTTGTTTTCTTGATGATGTCCTTAGCCTTACAGAAACTTTGCCATCTCATTAAGTCCCATTTGTTAATCTTTGACCTTAGAGCTTGAGCCATTGGTGTTTTGTTCAGGAAATTTTCTCCTGTGCCTATGTGTTGTAAGGTTTCCCCTACTTTCTCATCTAATAGTTTCAGTGTATCTGGTTTAATGTGGAGATCTTTAATCCACTTACACTTGAGCTTTGTACAAGGAGATAAGAACGGGTCTATTTTCATTCTTTTGCATGTTGAGTGCCAGTTGGACCAGCACCATTTGTTGAATAGGCTGTCCTTTTTCCATTGAATGTTTACTGCTCCTTTGTCAAAAATCAGGTGACCATATACATGAGGGCTCATTTCTGGATCTTCTATTCTATTCCATTGATCCACCTGCCTATTTCTGTACCAGTACCATGCAGTTTTTAGCACAATTGCCTTGTAATATAGCTTGAGATCAGGGATAGTGATTCCCGCAGATGTTTTTTTTGTTGTTGAGGATGGATTTCGCTATTCTAGGTCTTTTGTTATTCCATATGAAATTGCACATTGATCTTTCCAATTCCATTAAGAAATGGGTTGGAATTTTGATGGGGATTGCATTGAATCTGTAGATTGCTTTTGGTAGGATGGCCATTTTTATGATGTTAATCTTTCCAATCCATGGGCATGGGAGAACTTTCCATTTTCTGAGATCCTCCTCAATTTCTTTCTTTAGAGGTTTGAAGTTCTTGTCATACAGGTCCTTCACTTCCTTAGTTAGAGTTTAAATTAATACTTTATTTATATTCTATATATTTCCCTCTCGCCCTCCTCACCCCCATAGTTTCTCATCTCTTTCCCTTTCCAAAAGTGTGAATCCCCACACTCACCAGGTATCTCCTTCACTGGGGCCTCAAGTGTATTAACTATTAGGCATATATTGTCTCAGTGAGGCCACACCAGACAGTCCTCTCTTATATATTTGCCAGGGACCTCACACAAGCCTCTGTATGCTGCCTGGTTGGCAGATTATTCCCTGGGAACTTCTAGGGTTTAAAGTTATTTGTGACTGCTGGATGTCTTATTTGGTAACTGCAACCTTTAGCTCCTTTAATCCTTCTCTAACTCCTCCATTATGTGTCTCTGACTCAATCCCATGGTTGGGTGTATGTATCTGCATTTGTCTCAGTCAGCTGCTGGTAGGAACTTTGAGAGGACAGCCATGTTAGGCTTTTGCCTATAAGCACTTTATACCATCAGTAATAGTGACAGACTTTGGTGCCAGCACTTCTTGAGATGGAAAACAAGTTGGGCCAGTCACTGGATGGCATTTTCTTCCATCTCTTCTCCATATCCTTGTAGCCCTTTTAGACAGGAACAATACACTGTCAGAAATTTGACTGTGGGTTTGTAACCACTAGAGGTTGACTATTTGGAATCACTCTCCCCACTGTTGGACATTTTGATGAAGATTATCCCCATTGAGTCCCCGAAGTCTTTCATACCATAGTTCTCTGGGACATTATAGAGAGACCTTTTCCATCTCCCACTACCAGCTTCCAAAAACTGCATAATTCCATTCATTCTTCTGGCTCTATGGACTAATTTCCTGCCCCTCACATACCTAAATATATTTCCCTTTTCTCATCCACCTCCCTTCCTATGCCTCAAGTGAATATTCTATTTCCTTTTCTAAGTGAGATTGAAGCATCCTTACTGGACCTTCATTCCTGTTAAACTTCTTAAAGTCTGTGGGTTGTATTCTAGATATTCTGTACTTTGAGGCCAATGTCTACTTATCAGTGAGTACATATAGTGTACTTTCTTTTGGGACTGAGCTATCTTACTCGGGATGATATTATCTAGTTCCATCCATTTGTGTGCAATAATGCATGATGTCCTCATTTTAATAGCTGAATAATATTCTCTTGTATAAATGTACCACATTACATTTTCTGTGTTCTTTCTTCAGTTAAGGACATCTGGGTTGTTTCTAGCTTCTGGTTATTGCCAATAAAGCTTCTATGATTATAGTGGAAAATAGAGCATGTATTTTTGTGGTATGGTGAGGCATATTTTGGGTATATGTCTAGGTGTAATATAGGTAGGTCTTCAGCTTCAACTATTAACAATTTTTTGAGGATCTGCCAGATTGATTTCCAGAGTGGTTGTACCAGTTTGCAATCCTACCAGCAAAGGAAGAGTGTTCTTTTTTTCCCACATCCTTACCAGCATATACTGTCACTTGAATTTTTAATCTAAGGTATTCTGTTTAGTGTAAAGTAAAATATCAAGGTCAAATTTGCTCTAAGTGAGAGGATATTTCATTTATCAGTAAGAGTTTGTCATTCTATATAGAGTCAGGATGTTAAATTTTGGATGCCAGAAGCATGTGATAGTCCACTCCTGTCTCTGCATACCTCTAATTATTCTGTCTTTGTCTCTAGTTATCACTAACTCTCTGCCTCTCTCTGTGTCTCTATCTGACTCTCTAGTCACTGTGTGTGTGTCTCTCTCTGTATCTGTCTCTCTCTTTATCTCTCTCTCTCACTCTCTCTCCTTCTCTAATAGCTTATAATATACAAATTAAACTAGCAACATCAAATTATATGAAACAAGTTTACTCATGAATACCTAATATGTCACCTTGTCATCAGGCAAATATTATCATTTAAGCTAAATAAAAAGTCTCCAATTCTGTAATTTGTTCAGGCATTCTTTGAAATGTAATAGGTAAAGTGTCTCCACCACTGAAAATTCATCTCATATATTTAGAGAGATAAAATCCAGGAGCAGGATAATATTATGAATTTCTTCTTTCTGCTGAAGACCAGATTTATATTTTGTGTTCAATTGTTCTTTCTTTCCTGTACAAAACTTTGATGACTTTATGTCTCATTGTAGCCTCATTTTTGTTTAATTTCTTTTCTACATGCAGCTATTTTAGAACACATATACATGTCGTGTCTCACATAACGATGACAACCAATATGACCTGGGGTTCCAGTACATGTATACAGTCTTGGTGGCAAGTATCAGACCTGTGTAACCACTTCAACCTTTTTCTAATCTTACCTGCTTCAATTGATACTGGTCTTACTAAGTTAGAGTCCTCCCTTGTGCTCTAATGTTAATATTATCTCCTGCTTGGAATCATTATTTCTAACTAGACAAATGTTTAAAATTTAGAGGATCACTACTCATTCTGAAATACAACTAGCCTAATTCTTTTATAATACATGATGTTGACATGAATGGGGTGCACACAGAGAAACTATGAAACAAGAAAAAGACATTTGATACATTATAAAAGTATTTGGCAATTATAGTTTAAACTATGTAAAAATCACTAGGAATGGTACATCCAGATACTTACCAGTAAACTTAAAATAATATAAATGATGTTGTAGTTTAAATGAGAATGGTCCCCATAGAAAACTATGTTTGAATACCTCATCCTCAGTTGGTGGAACTGCTTGGGAAGGATATGAGTTAAGTCACTGGGATGAGAGGGACAATTGAGGAAGCTTCAAAAGACACCAGGAATATGTAGCTCTTTCTTAATTTGTTGGTTGCTTTTCAAGATGGTTGTTCTCATCTGTTCCTCCCACCATGGAAATTGTTCCATCATCGTGGACTCCAGGCCTCTGGAGCTCAGCTGAATATTTTTCTTTACAAGTTGCCATGTTTATAATGTTTTATCATAGTAATAGAAAAAGTAAATTATCAAGATGAACAGGGTTAATGGGGATTCTAAATAATGTATATTCTAAGTAGACAACATGTGACATTGACAAGATATGCTATATTATAACAAGGAATGAAGCAATTTTATTGAACAGACTGTAAGAGAAAAAAAAAAAAAAAAAAACTCCGGATGACTTAATTGAGGAAGACTCTGTCATGAATGAGAAAATGATTGTTAATGCAGTATGTGGCTATGAAGAAGGAGCTTTCTATAGTCTGGACCGCTTCTATCATAGAATAGGATAAACCAAAAAAAAAGATTTTGAGTGTTAAAAGCTAGTATATCATTTTGACACCAGAGAATTTGGGCAGAGAAAAGTGGCAAGCAAAGTTTGTAAGTAAGCTGGGGATAAGATGCTCAGGGCTTTAGATACCAGTGAACTGTTTGGTGCTTCACTCAGTCTTGCAAGAGTTAAATTAAATTGTTTTCTGCTACAATTTTTTGACATGTCTGTGTCGGCCATCTAAGCTTTCCTCCTGAATTAATACTGGGTTTGGGGTGACCTGGAAGGTCAACTCTTAAGATAATTAGTACCAAAGAGCTGCACTCTTGTCCTGCTGCCATTTCAGCCCTCACACAATCTAGCAATTTTTCATGATAAATTGAATCTAATAACATATTTTTGCAGCTAAGACTCATGGTGGATCATTGTCTTGTCAGTTTGATAAAATGTTTGCTTTTTTCCCCCTTACTCTGGTCTAGACTTAAGGATAGATTAGGTGAAATATCTACAGTTATGTCAAACCAACACAAACACAGCAATTTGCAGAAATATGGACTTAGGGAAAAATAATTAATTTTTGAGTAAAATAATGCAGGCAAATTGTTTGTACTCTGATTTAAATTCATTTTAGTGTGTTTTTAAGTTGGAAATAGCTGGCTGTAACTGTACTTTAAAAATATATTCAGATGCTACCTTTTAAAGATAGATGGCTCCACTTTGAACAGATGCAAATTTGAAATGACTTTTTTTTAACACACCACCCAAATTTTATTCTATCTATCTATGTTAAATAGAATATGATGCTTTATTAATATGATTCCATGTCCCATGAAAGACAAGTACTCTGGGAGAGTTGTTTGTGTAGTAAAGTGACTCACAGAATGCAGTTTGCATGACCATATCTTAAAGAGTCTTGATTCTGTTATTAAATCACTCTATGTCCTGCCAAAGGTAGAAATAATTTCTATATTCAGTTTCTGCACTCAGTACAATATGTAACAAAACTCTATCCCTTGTTCATAAAAAATCTCTTTTGTTCACATATTGAGCTTTTTCCATAGAATATGCATGCCAAATTGTGATGTTAATGAGAATCATTATAAATTTTTTTTGCAATCATAATAAATCTTTAAGGTCACTGAAAAAAATTATTTATGTGGCTATGAAGACAATTTATTTGGGAAGATGTTTGCTGCACAACAACAAAAAAAAAATAAATCTAAGTTTAATTCCCTTTACACACATAAAATGCTGAGTTTGTACCTGTAACCTCAGTGCTGGAGGCCAGGAAAAAAGAGAAATCTCTTGGCACTCATTTGCCAACCAGTGTAACAAATGAATAAGCATAGATTCATTGGGAGCTGAAAAATGGTGTAAATCAATTAAGGAAGACAAGAGATGCTGAACTGTGACAATCATATCCTTGGATATATTCCACAAGTACCATAGTCATATTCTTATATACACATATGTGAACAAGTGAACAGATATACAAATCAATCAAACCATCCATCCACCCATCTATCCATCCATCAATCAATCAAGCTATACATATAATGAAGTAACTATAAAGATATATAAAATAATATAATAATAAAAAAGCAATTTGAGTTTTAGTTACTCGATTACAGTAAAATGATTCTTATTATTGATTCCTGATGAAGTGTTATCCTAATTTACATGAATACTATATCTTCGCATTTTAATCGATCTGTAGTATCAGAAATCAAAGACACAGTTCTTGTTGACTATATAATATCTGTCATTACCTTACTTTTGTAACTTTCTCTATTAGAAAGGCAGGTTTCTCACTATATTCTTTAAATTTTAAAGAACTTGGACCACAAGCCTAATTAGCACCTCAGTCTGTATGTTGCTTGAAAGTGTCACTTTTATTTCCTCAAATAAAGTGATAGATTTAAGTTGTATACAAGTTGTACCAATTCAACGCTTAGGCTGAGTCCAGAGAATTTCATTCTCTGTTCTATTGCTAACCCTAACACTAAAAAATTCTTGTCATCACATATTCTAGGCTTCTAAGCTGACAGATTTAATTTGCCTTCTCTTGGCTTCTTGCTGAATTGCTGTACTTTTGCTCATACTAACTTTGAAAATATGTTCTGTTCTCATTTTCTAGCTTCCCATTCTTTGGCTTGTTCTGTCTTTACTTGTCTAGAGTATGCTTGGTGCAATCTGGTTCTGTTAACCTGTTCCACTAAAACTGCCATACACATACACCACATAATATAAGCCCCCTTTTTTTCTCTCTCACACAGGTCTTAAGTAGCCTCTCTTATTCTGATATTTTTACATGCATTAGGCGTACCTTATCTCTGAGTCATTCAATAAAAGCTTCCTCTGATTACTTTGCCTGCCCCTCAAATAGATGTCACTTTCAAATATGGCTTCTTCTTCTATGAATTAACATTAAATTTACTCTTAGGAATAAATTAAAATAAATAAATAGATGATATATCAATTACATGCAATGGAGAAAGTCAACAGTATCTATAGGTGTTCATTGTACCAACAACAAAATTGATGAGCCCTTCCAGGGAAGGCATGATAGAAGATATAAATGGATGATATCAGGAAGAATCAATACCATTACTAATCATACATACATTAGAAAGATATTAAAGGGATTCTATTGAAACCTTGATTACTTTGGCTAATAAATTAATTTTTTAATGCTAAGGCTATTATTCCTGAAAGTGGAGCAATAAGATAGTTGACCACACTCTTATATCTGTCAAAGAAATTAATGTAAGTATTATAGTGAAATACCATTTTTCGTATCAGATTTCTTATTTATTCTTTAAAGCTACAACTTGGGCACACCAATCTCACCTATTTGCAGCCTCATTTTTCCTAATTTTTCTATGTCTGCTATACACTGTATTGTCTTGTCTCTCTCTTACCCTTTCATTTTATCTTCCCTATCTCTCTTACCTTCTATTTTTTTCTTTTTGTCTCCTTACCATCCCCATCCTCTTTTCTCTTATTCCCTTTCTCTTATTTTCTGTCCTCTACACTCCTCTTTCTTACCTGTAACTTTACCTTCTTTCTTTTCTTATTTTGTGTTATTATATATTATTCAGGTATGTCTACTTTTATTTGTTCTAGGTGTTTATGAACTTAGGATGATATCCCATCATAGGTAGTAAAGTTGGCTGGTTTGCACTGCCAATGTCTTTAGTATGTTCTCCCTACAAAAATACAATAGATGTTCTTACACCTCAATGACTACAAATCTATATCCCTTTAGTTCCAGATATATGCTATGTTTTCTCCAAATTTTATGAAGGTCTTTTAGTTTTACTGTTCATTTTTAAATATGGCTGTGAAAATGGCAAAATATCAGAATGTGGCAACAGAAACAAGAGGTCCATTATATACACTGGAGACATAATTTGAGGGTTGGGGAGTGAGCCTCTTGACATTGTGTTAGAAACTGAACTCATGCCCTTTATAAGAGCAACAAGTATTCTGTGAACCACTTTCAAGGCCATAGTTTATAATATTCATTATAAATCTTGTGTCACATAGGAGATATATTTAATTGTTATATTGAATTTAATTGATATTTGAAAAATTAAACTTTCCAAGATACACATTTTGATGAATCAACATTATGACCACATTCATCAAACTTGTTTAATAAAAAATGCTTTATGTTAAACTTAGTTCATTTTATTCTTAATTTAACATACTTATAATTAATTTATTTTGCCAGTTTGATTGAGAGAATATTAAACAATAAAAATTGTATCGTTATATCCTATTACCATTACTACAGAATTGGTGGAGATGCAAATTGTATGCTGCATTACAATACACCACAAGAGTCTTGCTTTGCAGTTCTTGTGGATACAATAAAAATGTATACTTAGATAAATATCCCTGATGATTATCAAATACAGATTATTTATTCAGTTCAGAGCAGGTATAACATTATTTCCAGAAACAGTAAGCTAAAAGAGAGACTGTAGAATCTGAAATTAGGGATTCAGGGTAACATTTTGAAGTGGTTGTGACTGAATGTAGTCCTTCACACTTGTAGTGGAAACAAGAATAGAAGTTGAATCTTAGATGCATAGACAAAAAGTTGTATTATTTACCATAATGATTACAGTAGTAGAATGAAGCTTTTATGGTTTGCAAATTATTAAGAAATTGAAGTTCGGGAACTCCTTATGGGGGAGGAAAGTAATTATAAACTGGGGCAGGAAGATGGCAATTGGTAAGGCAAAAGACAAGGTACAAGTGATATGATATAAAAGTGGAAAAATAGAGTCCTCCTTAGGAACTGAAAATAGTGATAAATTGGAGGTCAGTAAAACAACAAAAATGATACCTTAATACATCAAAAGAAATCATATCACTAACTATTGCAAAACAAATCAAGTATAACACATAATTCACTGTATAAATATGCATACAAAGTTTTATTGAACTTTTATGTTCTAGGCTGATGGTACATCCTTCAAGAGGCAAAGACTACCTAACACAAATCCAAAGACAGGAGAAGTCCTCTTTTGAATTGTTGGCCATAGCAATTCATGAGACTACCCAAGCATATAGCCTAGTGGTGCTGCCCTTGGTTATCTTCTAGACATAGATGGAGAGACCTTATTGCTGAAAATACCACGCACTTCGGAAACATGACATGGAGTCCCTTGAGGAATACCAGAAGTCACCAAGAAAGCTTCCATATTAGGGATGCAATGAAACTAACTACCCAGCTATGACCCCTAATAACCACACCCATGACCAGCATGGCACAATAACTCAAAGGATGCAATGGTTTGCAGTAATCAGATCTCTACTTCTACTTATTATCTGCTTAACAAGATGGAACACATTTATGGAGCTAGAAACTAACTAACTAGCTTGTTCAAGTGAAGCCATGGTTATTGAAGTAGAATCTAGGATAACTAATTTTCTAAATTACTGTATATCCATAAAGGCAATCTGTGAACATTTGTTCCTATACCCACATATGATTAGAGTCTTTATTCTTCACCAACAAAATTGCACTTTACAAAAGAGACTTACAGGAAAGTCATAACCAATAAAAATTCAGTGTTGCTGAACCCAACTAATCTATACTTTTACAAAACACTCCTACACCTATGTTTCAGGGTCCATTGGGGAAGAGGAAGGCATATGTTTATAAGAGCTGGAAGACCAGGAAAGTTTTTGTTTGACTTTGCCTACTAGTAATATCAAATTCACATCAATAATGTCTTAACCATCATGACTGCCTAAACATGATCAGAATAAAATTGGCATCAATGGATATGTCAAATGCATGTGGCAAGTGTTGAAAGTTTTAGTGGGAAAGGTCATATTCCCCAGGGAAGATCAGAAAATTAGTTGTCAGTACCAAATAATAGGCCATAAAAACATGCGCATAATCATTATTATACTGACTGAATCCATTATATTTAAAAGTATATATGCATATACAAATACATACATGTATGTAATAACAATGACTGAACAAAGGGCCATGAATTTTAAGGAGAGAAGTAGAAGAAATATGATAAGGTTTGAAGAGAGTAAGGGAAAAGGAAAAATGTTCTTAAATTATTATCTTTAAAAATATTAAAAAATTGTTAAACCTAAAGGCATTGTTGAATAAATACATGGTGAGTGTCACTCTGTGTGTGTGTTAGTGAGTGTAATATGTTGTAATTATAAAATGTATTTAGCTGGTTAGAGAAATTACAGATAACACAAAGGTGTTTTCTTCCTATAATGGTAACCTGAAATGAATTCCCAAGTCACATACAGTGAAATGAATGAATTGCCCTAAATTTTTAGGGATATGCACACACACACACACACACACACACACACACACACAAATACACACACACACACACACACACACACACACACACACACACACACACACCCCACACACATAATCTTAAAAGAAAAATATAAATACAATTTAAAAATAGAAATCTTGTTGGTTTGATAAAATGCACAAACCTCAATTCACATCCTTGGGTAACGAGATCCATAGTTTTTCATTATTAGAATGGCTCACATCTACTGATGATCTTCTGCTTTTCATATGCTCCATTGATTAAATCTAGCACAGTTTTGCAAGGACATGGGATGAAACTGAACTTAATACACACACGATAAAGAGTTCTAGCTCAACTGTTATAGAAATGGAGTTCTTTAATCTTGTGAATGTAAAGCAGAGGTGTTGATCCCAATTTGCTATTCTGGACACCTAAACAGAAAAACTCTTTCTTTCTTTCCTTCTTTCTTTCCTTCTTTCTTTCTTTTTTTCTTTTAGTCTTTCTTCCTGTCTATCTTTACCGTATCACTATAGCATGTTTGCATATAGATTTCTAGTAATCTTATATATTAAACTTTCACATATGTATGTCTGTATGTTGTACATATATATATATATATATATGTATATATTAATGTATGTATATACCTCACCATTGTAGATTGCAAAAACATTGCCTCTAGCCATCTTAAGCCAGGCAGTATCTGCATTTTTAGCAGTCAGGTCAGTGTGCACAACTCTCTGTTTCTCAATTCACAGACAGAGACTCCCTAAACAGCAGCAAAACTTATTTTTCATGTTTTCCTGTCTAGGATTTCTTTTTTTTTTTAATTGAACAACTTTATTTAAAAAATAAGAAAGATAAATGTACAGATTTTAGCATTTTTTTCATAAAAGTATATGAATACATTTTTGTTAGTACTTGATTTTTTTAAAAGGGTTGATAGTGTGCATTAAAATCTTACTAGTTACAATGAGCATAAAGTACATGTAAAACAAGATGTAACCTGGAAATAGTTTTCTTGGTGTGTAAAGATTAAGCATAATGGTGTTTCATTTTCTTTTTTTCTTTTTTTCTTTGGCCTTTGTTTTTCTTGAACTCTATATAGTCTGCGAGTTGTTTCTAGGGTGTTTAGAGCTTTCTGGAATTAGTATCCAATTATCAGCAACAAAACTTTTATTCCAGGCTTTCTGTAGACAAGTTTTGCTGTATTCACTGTCCTTGTTGACCTCACGTTGAGCTTAACCCTATGTAATTAATATATGCTCTCGTGCCTTTTTGTGAATGACACTCTTTTATCCTGATCACTAATTGCTTGTTTTCAGCTGCTTGCCTGTTATTCAAAGCACAGTGATTGTTCAGCCCTGTATGGTCACGGTCCACACCCCTTTATGGCCTTCCTTTATTATAAACAAAGCTTAGTACTTCATCACATAATTTTTTGCAAGGTTGTATACAGTCTGGTTGGACAACCCCACTGTGTTACATAGACTCCAGCTGAATCCAAAATATCCCTTTCCATTAGTCACAGGGTCAGTTAGGTCCTGATTTACAGAGGAAAAAAAATATCCCAAAAGAGTAACTATTACAGACTAGCTGATCAGACTGAGCATCCTGAGCAATTATTGATTTTCCCATCTCATAATTTTATTTCTTTGTTTTGGATAGTGTCATAATAAAGGTATTAGACAATCTGTTCTCTTGGTAATGAGTTTTGCTCACTTTCTGAAGCAATGAATGTGTTAAAGAAAAGTATGGATAGAGACGAGTGAATAGTTTGGGACTAAACTATCTGTGAAGGATAGAAGCACATCAGACTAAAAATAGGCACTGGGTAATTCTGGAGCTAATCAGGCCCTGTCACTGCTAAAATTAATAAGTCAAAAAGTTTTAACAAGACATTAGCCATCTGAATGGCCTAGAAGGCTGGGGGACGGGCTAAAACATTATTATCAATGCGATTGGATCTGTGATGATTAACAGGATGTGGTCCCAGAGGCAGCAAGGTGAGTCTTCCCAGGACAGCACTATGTCAGGAGATGATGATCTCAAATTGGATAGCAAAGGTGAACTCTCTGTCAGAAGCTATGTCAGGCACAAGGACATGAAAATGGGGCTGTACCAGCCTGAGCAGGAATGAGAGTTATATTGGGAAAAATTGAAAGTGATAGAAATTAAAGTGTCAGATAGATTTGTGACAAACAGCCCCACCTGTAGTTCTGACTTTCTATTCTGTTCATATTTTGGACCAATGCTTCTTTTGGGTCAATCTCATTCAGATTTTATGATAAGAAGTGAATTGAATCTATGAAGCAGAAAACCAAAGAGCTTCATGATTGTTTCACCCAAGTACCTATCATCCCATTTATTATATGGTAAATTGATTAAATACCTCTCAATTTTAGAGTCTAGAGCTATTTGCAGGATAAAATAAAAGGTAAACCTTAGGGCTTGTTTTTCTTAGGAATTTACAATATAGTAGGAGATGAAGCACTACCATGGGTTAGGAGTATTTTCATTATGAATATGCCAAAATAGTGGTATTTGTAAAATATTCAAAGTGACATATACAGGAAAGTATAAAAATTTTCCTGCAAAAATTTAGTTATTAAAGAAGCAAGGTGAAGGGATTAAATAGTTTTCTATAAAGAAACATAACTAAAGTTAGGATAAATTGATTATTGTATTCATAACTAACCTAGCATCTTTATTCACTTCACAAAATCACATATACACTTCTGTATATAAAATAGAGTAATATTTTATTCAATAATTTTAGAATAAAACTTACAGGAGACAGTTTGTTATTGGTACAATGTCTAGAGAATTCTCATACAACCCATC
The DNA here is from genome assembly GCF_963924665.1 of Micromys minutus. Classification (NCBI taxonomy): domain Eukaryota; kingdom Metazoa; phylum Chordata; class Mammalia; order Rodentia; family Muridae; genus Micromys; species Micromys minutus. Next base: position 14,990,895 of record NC_137977.1, read on the forward strand.
ACCCAGGAGTGGGATCACTTTAGTTTTCATGAAAAACCAATCCATATTCTAAATTCCTTCTATAACTGGACTCAACAATAGAATTGCTTGTGCGTATCTTTTATGTGATGCTTAATACTGACTCTCAAGCTGGTAGAGTTTAAAATAACTCAGTAGACAAAATGTGAGCTTATCTGTGAAGGAGATCATAGAATGTGATAAATGAGTGGGGAGACTCACCCTTTTTAATTTATTTTATTAATCATTTCATTTATTTACATCTCAAATAATATCCTCCTTCCTGGTTTCCCCTCCATAAACCCCTCATCCCATTTTTGCCCTCTCCTCCTTCCCCTTTCTCTTTTGAGGGTGCTCATTACCACCCCACTGGTCCAAGATCCCCCTATGCTGGGACTTACACCTTCCACAGAACCAAGGGCCTACAATTGATAACAGACAAGGACATTTTTTGCTACATATGTATCTACAGTCATGGATGCCTCCCTTGGTTGACTGGAGTCTTAGAGTGAAAAAGGAAAAAGTAAACCGAGTCAAACATTCATCTCTTCTTCTATCTGAAAATGCAGTGTTTCTAGTGATCTCACATGAGTTCTTCCCAAGGTAGGCTATAGGTCAAACTGTGATCCAAAATAACCTTTCTCTTCTTTAAGTTGCTTTTGCTAGGAGTTTTGTCGCTAACTCACTAACTCACTAAGATTTTCATGCTTGCAAGGCTGTTACTCAGGGCAGAGAATTTAGAAAGCAGAACATTGTCAATTATCTTTGAGAGAGAAAGAAGAATCTTCGCAGACCCATTCACCAATGTTTTGCATAGAACCAAACACCAAACACTAGTAAAAGAAGCGAGCCTTGCCTTGCATTTAGACAAGTCAGAGCTCTGTGCAGATTGGAGATGCACATCCTCACTGTTCCCCCTATTAGCAGTATCAATAGTTGCAAAAATAAGATGCTCAGAGCCCACAAAGAAAAGAAAGAATAGATGCATAAAGTAGTCCTCTGACTTCCACATGCATGCCAAAGCATATGCATACTTATACAAACACAAACACACACTTACGAATAATAATAAATTAAATTTTAAAATTTATGACTGGTCAATTAAAATGAAACTTGTGTTTTGTGTCATAATTATGAACACTGAGCCAAAGTACATACAGTGTCTGCATCAAATACATGATTGAATGTTATCAATTTCTTGGAAATCACATTTATTAAACCAAAGTAATTGCAGTAGCAGCTGGTCACAATGTAGTTGTGAAGGATAGAAAATAGGATACAGGGTGAGAAATAGATCCCAGAATTCATGAGTTAATACTTTTCCCTGCATTATTTTATCTTTTATCCCATGTGCCTGTGTGATATGTAGAAGGTCCTTTGGCAGTCATGAGTAGAGTAGTATGATACTTTATGGACTTTGTCTGCTACTTACTGGTTATACATACCAATATTAGTCACTCAACTCAGTTTTGGGGTGTTTTTATCTGGAAGAGTACAGTGTACTTGTCATTATCGAGAATTGCTTAAGCTATGTCTATGTAAACCCACAGTATTCCTCAACATTTATTTGTGCTATTGTGTCAAAATAGTCAAGGATGGCTTTCTGATGACAGAAATACAACCACCATGAGTCCCCTTCACTAATTTCCTTCATAAAAAACTCAGTATCACAGGATCTATTAGTAAACCATCATTAAGTTGATTCTAAAGTTTTCAATTTTCTAGATTCGTATAGAATACAAAAATGCTCTACCCTAGATTTTCAAACAAGAATACCAGATAAACGATATATTTACAGAGATAATGTCTGAGTTGAGATGTAAATGTCCTGCAGGGCATAGTTTTAAACCAAACTTAACTGCTATTTGAAAGTTCGGTGAAATGAGACTTCAATTTTTTATTCCAGTCTTGCCCATATCTACATTTATAGAAAAAGAGACAAAGTCAGTTCATAAAACCAAAGTAAACACTCTGAAATATGAAATATGAGCAAGAGATTACCATCTCTGATCCAGAGAAAATGTATGTGGTGTGTTGGTCTGATGCCAATTCTACTGAAGCAAAGACTAGTTTGAAGAGACACTGTGTAAGTTACTCCAGGGGGGTACTGATAAAATTTTATCTGTAACTGCGTTATGCAATTTTCAAATATGTAAAATTGTGATTACTGTATTTTTTGGGATTTACACTAAAATGAAATTATTTTAATCACAGTTAATTTTTTTTATTAAACATTAGGTCTTCTCAAACTAACAACATATAGCTAATTTTGCTTTAGGTAAACTTCTAGAAAAAATATTCACTTTAAATTATCAAAAATAAAATTCTATCATTAAAATTAGATTAAATAAATTAGTTGGTTTTGTATGTTTTCTTTTAATTTGTGACAAAAATGTAAATTTGAACATTACAATGTAATGTGACAGAAATGTGAGTTTTATTGAAATTTTAATCAACAATCTCTTGTGTACCCTGTGTTCTACAAGGAAGCAAAAATAAAATTTGTCATTGTCATATCAAGAGCTCAAGAGACCAGAGTCCTTAGGGAGTTTAAAACTCTGTCCTGGTGTTTGGGCTAGTGACATCCTCATGGAAGGTTGGGGTAGAGAGAAAATATGGTATGTGGAGCAGTAGGAGGGTAGACCATGAGGGGAATAAGATTTTGGGTGTAAGATAATTGATTTATTTATTTATCTTTTAATCTTAAAAAAATATGGTGTAGAGACTAAGTCTTTATTGTTTCTATGCTTTTTGGATGTAGTAGAGAAACGAATCATTCATATAAGTTATTGTTTAAAAATTAAATAAAAATAATAAAAGCTCAGAACTCATCATTTCCATGTTTTTCCACATTTGTGAAAAGAATAAGCTGAAAAAAGTCTTCTGGTTTCTTAAAAATTAAAGGTTTTAGATAAAAGTGGCTCATTAAAACCAAAGGGATGGGTAAATATAGAAATTACTTGTGATCATTTTACTTAGTTGAGAAACGATCTGATGATATAAACTATTAGGGACAGCAGTTGATAACTGAGGATCTTTTGATACGTAAAAAGCCAATGTTCCAAGAGATGTTACACACAGAAGTGTTCTAGATCATGTAGAGCTCTATTTCTACAGATCTAGATTTTTAATGGTACCACACCCGCAAAAATCATCTCTTATCCTTGGGAGTGGAAGAAAGAAATCACAGCTTGAATATCTATAATGTTCTTTTTCTATTCAGTGTTCTTCAAAGACACAAAAACAATTGGTATATAATACAATTGTGCCAGACCTTACAAAGAAAAGAGAAAATTTAGCTTCATGCTAAAGGTCACCAGGTAGTCATGCAATATATCCAAGTGTCCAGATTTAATTTGGGGATCAATACAGGAAAAAATTCTCTTCTTCAGAGATGTTTGTTGCCATCCAGACTGCAGATCCAGAAGCAAAATGACTCACTAGTGTTGATTACTTGACACTCAGATGTTATTTTTAAATACTGTTTTTAATAGAAGATGCTAGGCTTCTCCTAGAAATGCTAATTTTAGAAATGAGGTGGCTAATTTGTAAGAAGTGTCTTAAACCTTCAGAAGTTACAGAGAAGAAACTAACCCTGATCAAAGAAGGTTAAACAAAAGGATACAATGTTGGACATATGACTACTGCCTTAGCTAGGGTCTCTATTGGTATGAAGAGGCATTGACTACAGTAACTCTTTAAAAGGAAAACATTTAAATGGGGCTGGCTTATTGCTTTAGATATTTAGTTCATTGTCATGACAGCAGAATGCCTGGTTGTGCACAGGTGGTTATGGTGCTAGAATGGTAGCTGAGATGTCCACATCTGGATCAGCAAGCAGCAGTAAATTAGAACAATCCAGTGGGCCTGGTTTGAGCTTCTGAAACCTCAAAGCAGAATCCCAGTGACACATTACCACTAACAAGGCCACACCTCTTTCAATGTCACTCCCTAGCAGCTTATGGGGGCCATTTTAATTTAAATCACCCCAACCATAGTACACAGGAAGAAATTCAGAAAGCTCCCACTGTTGAATTGATTACCAGTTCAAAGAATAAAATAAAGAATATTGCATTGTAACTCAGTTTAATATAATTATCCACAATCCAATGAAGATGCAAATTATCAGATAAATAAATCATTGGCATGGAAAGAGTCAAATCTCTTTTGATGAAAAAATGTCCCAATAACACAGATACTTAGGGAGAGGATGAGCACCTCTTCCTGCTCTTGAATGGTAATTTTCACCTCTTTCCAATATAATACACTCAGAGGACCACGAAAGTTTTCTGTTTCTTTTGTTTTTTGTTTCTACTTTTGTTTTTTGTTAATATCTCATGATCTAAAGTCATTTAAATACAGGGAACAGTAACAAAACATGTTTCTTTCTGATTGTCTATAAATACATCTGACAGGTATTTTCCTGATTAATGACTGATGCTAGTGCCAATGCTACTAGGGCCGGTACCATACATAGGCAAGTAGTCATGTGTCTGATGAGGAGCAAGACTGAACAATACAGGAAGAGGAATCCATGAAGCTTTAGAGATCTATGCCCTCTGCTTCAGTTCTGCCTCAGATTCCTGCCTAAGCTTCGACTCTGACTTCACTTGCAGTGGACTGTGTGCTGGAGGATGATACAATTTTTCTTCTCAATGTGAATCTAGTTATGGTAATTATCACAGCAATAGAAAGGAAACTGGGACAGATACGAGCATGTAACACCACAAAGGAGAACTGATTCTAATCTAACCTCAACAATAAGATCAAGTCTCATGTCAATCAAAATAAATTTTGTTGTGAATATATGCTGTTACAGTAAGGTGATGAAATGTCACTTTATATTTGTGTCTTCTTAACCAAGCATTACAAAACTCCAGTCAAAAAAATGAAATAACAATAAAAATAAACTATCAGACCAAATGATGGATAATCCCAAACAAAACTAGTACCTATCATATTTGCCAAGACATGAAAAAGATTATAAGAAAATATTCAATCTAGACAAACATAAGAAGACACAACTGAAGAGTTGCAGGCAACCCTATATGAAGTTTAGAAAGAGCAGAGACTGCTAAATAAAGAGTGGGATATGCTAAAGAGTCTGGGGTTCTTTAAGAATGATGTGATTGGTGTTAAGTGACTAGTCATAACAAGTATAACTTATGGATGCAAGGTATTATCTTATACCAGTGTCACATAGATAGTGTGCACATATACACATGTGTTAGTGCACCATAGATTAGCATACCTCAGTAGAACGTGTAACAGAAAGAAGGTATACAGTTTCTGAAGTTTGTGTTTGTTTGTTTGTTGTTTGTGGGTTTTTTTTAAATAAAGATATTTCAGAAAATTAAGTAAAGCAATGAAACAGTGATTGAAGAGGCTTGTTTCCCTTTTTTCATATATATCTTTTTTATCAAATAATTTACAGAGTTGTTTTCTAACATGCAAATTTCTTGAGATTTCAAAAATACATAAAAATGCCAGCACAATGGTTCTGCTAATAAGTATACCTGCAACGAAGCCTGGTGACATGATTTATAATCTTGAGGCTCTCATGGGATACAGAGAGACAGATTTTGAAAACAAAAATTTAACTAGACTCACACATATATAGGTGTTCAGACAAGCACACAGACTAAAGTGAATGAATGGATAGATTAAAAAATAGATGAATGAATAGATAGATTAGATAGATAGATAGATAGATAGATAGATAGAAATACAAAACTTTAATAGTTTTTGAGACATAAATATATTCAAGCTATTATGAAATGTTATCTCTTCAACTTTAAGTTGTTCCCTATGTACCTTTATATACAAAAGGGCTCCTGTTGACTTGATTTGTGATGTCAGAGCACCAATAAATACATGTAGAGTTCTGAATCATGAATGTAATGGAAACTACATGCAGAAACAAACAAATACATATAGTGTATCTCTCTCCCTCCCTCTCTCTCTCTCTCTCTCTCTCTCTCTCTCTCTCTATATATATATATATATATATATATATATATATATATATATATATATATATATATATATTTACACACACACACACACACATATAGTTTGTAATTTAGTGATAAGAACATTGTTACCAGAATAACAGAAACTTATGAATCCAATCATGTGGCTCATTGTTATCTTGTTTCTGCAATAAGCTCTGTAATTTCAAAATTAAAAGAAAAAGAAAATAAATGAAAATTTGCTCCCACAAACAAATCTCTTCAGTGATTGCTACAAACCATCTGAAGAACAAGCAATTGAATTGCACCGCCTTTTCTTGTTACTCATTTACAAGACATATATTACTCAAACACTTTTCGATAATGGAAAATGTTCAGTACACACAACAACTATAACCAATCCAAAAAAAAAAAAACACATTTGTACAGCACAGTCACAGCACATACATAAACAAAGCACACCTATAGTTCAAGGAACATTCTAGAAGAGGAGAATGAATGTCTATAAAGGCATTGCATCAGGGAGTGTACTATGAGATTTTGATGTCCTAATAATTATCAGAAACTACAAAGTCTGTCTCATGAATGTGACAACACAAATATAAACCAACCAAAATAAAACAAATAATAGGACAAAACTGATATTAAAGAGCCCATGGGCACCAACTCAACATGACTTTCAATAGGTAACCGAGGAAGGTTGCAATTGAGGGCTGTGATCTTTCTTGGAGAAGAACATGGCAATTGATTGTTAGCATCAAACAAAAGAAACCAGGCCCATGAATTTGAAGGAGAATGTGGAGGTTCTACAGGAGAATCTGTAGGGAAAAATGGAAAGGTAGAAATAGTGTGATTAGATTACAATCTCAAAAAATATCACTATGAATCATGGGTTGAAAAATAACATCAACAAAGGAGTATTGCGAAAAAATCTAATCTGATTTATATACTGAACTGTCTTAAATTTTTCTAGAGAAAATTTGTAAATACACTGGTAATTTATTGAGGTTATTTTAAGCTTGGAAAATAAAATGTGTTAGAAACAAATACTTTGAATCAATAGGAAAATTTCTTTTTGGGGAGACATAATCCTCAGGTACAGTGTATTTTGGTTTATATTCATATCAAAGTTGATGGATTGTGAATATTGTCCATTTTTTCTTATCTGGTGTACACCAGACAGTCTGTGACCCTTCCCAAGGGCATCTCTGCAACCAACAAAGAGACCATGCAAACCCTGAGATTCATCTTTTGTGCTCCATGTTGAAAACACAAAAGATATTTACTGGATTTTTGTATTTCCAGAAAAAGAAAAAAAAAAAAAAAAAAAAAAAAAAAAAAAAAAAAAAAAAAACAAATGTGCCTATTTCATGAGCTAAAACAAAAACAATGTTCACTTATGAGCATAGAACTACACAGGTTTCTGTCCTAGGAAAATAAACAAAATGGAATTACAGCCACTCTCTTCTTTTTCACCCAAAATTATTTCCTCTTCAGGATGCTGCAGTTTGGGAAGATCTCAGTTTGTTTTCACTTGATGAAAACAATTAGAAATGCCTTTTTATTCATCAAGTCTTTGGTAGGAGGTCACAAATTTTCTGCTTGTGGTAGAATATCAGGATCTTTAGCTTAAGGTCATATAAAGCTATCTTCTCTTTATTTGACATCCAAACTTAAAGACATAAGACACAGGCAAGAATACTCATTTCATGATAGCAAACCACATGCATGAACACACCATTTAATAAAAGGTTAAGAAAGTGTTACTTTTTCACACTTTATTGTATATGCTTGTGATATGATATCTGAAATAGCATATCTTACCTATAGACTTTTGTACATAGGATTAACACAGTCTCATGACACTGCTAACATGAATATCTGTCTAAATCATTCCAGGTCTTCTTAAAAACCAAACCATTGACTGTCACCTAGGTCAAAGATGAATAAAATTTCTTGGTCATGTCCTAGTTTGCCAACATAACTGACATTCTTCCCAAATAGCAATCCCAGCTTTCAAACACATTCCAATGCATGCTCCATTTTAGACTCAACAATTTTTTGTACTAATAATGTTGTAATAGGTATTTGAGGGAGCATGTTATAGCAAATTAGCTCATAGGTCACAAATCTTATATTGCTGCTTTTCTCATTTGTCTAAAGCTATAGTTCACTGTATAATGCTGCATTGGATGAATGAGCAAAACCCATTTGTCTTTTAAATATGGCTTCTACAGGATGGGAAGGTCACAGATCCATCTCACTCTGATGCAATCTAAAAGACTTTCATACATGTAAAAGGCATCATTATATTATTCATTAGTATCTTTGAACTTAAGAATGGATTTTGTGTGTGTGTGTGTGTGTGTGTGTGTGTGTGTGTGCTTCATTTTATGAATGAAAGACTTTGTTCAAACCATTATTAATCCAGATATTCTTAGCTCCATAACATGTCATTTTGATTTTAAAAATACTAAAAAATTAAATCTCCAAATTTCTCATTGATTTCTGGCAACATAAATTGTGTGTGTACATGTATGCGTGTGAGAGTGTTTGAGCAGTCTGGCCCCAGAAAAATGAGCTAATATTATTGTTGTTACTTCTAGGACCCTGAGATTCAAATATGGAAGAGCAAAAGACAACAAGAAAATCGCAAACATGCATTCATAAAGTAGCTCAAAATAAGGATAATCAGAAGTTTAAGACACGTTTGATGTTTTCTTAAAGTTTAATTTGTACATACAATGAAATAAAGTAGACAGCAGGAAAACAGAACAGTGTTATTTTGTTCAATCAATGAAATCTAAAGTTCTTTGTACTCACTTTCAAAAAACAACTGAACTGGTCATTCCAAGGGTTATATGTAGCACAAGCTTTAGATAAGTTGTGGAATATATGAGCTAAAAGAGTAAAATGGCAAGAAGGAGGGGTAAAGCCTTTGTCTTCAGTTCAGTGGAGATCTATTCATAGGGAGAATCATCGTTTCCCATTATTTGATACTTGTGTGACTCCCTCACAGGGAGGACAGAACTGTATGTGCAATAGAAGAGTTCATGAAATCCGTCATCCTGAAAGAATGATGGCTTTGACATTTGACTCCCATCAAGTCAGAGGAGAATGGTAACTGCTATGGAATGACATATGGTGTATGTGTTTCCCGAGATTCATAAACTGATTGTCTTATCCTATTTATTTAAGATGAGGTAATATTTCAAATATAGTCCTTTTTTCTAGAAGAAATAAGTATGTTGAAAGATGCTAAGAGAAAGGGACACTAACCTAGTGTCATTGACATTGTTCTCAGAAAAGCCTAAGATATATATGGAGTCCACAGATGTATACACAGAGAAGAGACCACAAAAAATACAAGGGAACCTATCTGATCTTACTCAGTGTAGATGCCTCTAGAAATTACCTTCCTGAAACATTAAAAGTACATGGCCAACTGCTATCTTCCTGAATTAGAAAAATTTAGATCTTTCAGTATTTTCTGACACTATACATTGAGTAAACCTTGAAGACAGCAGTAAGTCTACATTTTGCTTTAGTATTATTGCAAGGTACACAGAATGTCTAGTCAAAATCAATTCTGCAACCTGGATATATGTTTTATACACTTCTAACTATGTGCTTATCTCATTTAATGTTTTAGTCATTTTAAGTATTAAAAGAAATACTTTAATTAGAATTTAGTTATTTTTACTCTTTTTAATTCAAATTATTAAAGTTTGAGTCTATCTACATTTTGTTAAATCTAAGAACTTTAAAATATAATTCATGAAGATTTCAAAAAACTGATATTTGATGTAATCTTTAAAGACATAGTTATAAATGTAAATTTAATTACGTATACTTATAAATAAGCAAATGTTTTAAATAAAAATAATAAATTGTTTAAAATTAGAATGACAATGGCATTAACAAAATGTATTAGAATCTAGGATCAAAACTTTCTTCTCTGTGTACACTACTGTAGTTCTTACAACCTGAAATTTTTTGAAATATACAGAAATGTAAATTTGATATAAAATTGATGTTTTATAACTTAGTAGTTTTATTGTCCTGTAAGTTGTATATGTGAAACGCAAGTTGATGTGGATATAGGTCAATGGTATATGTATGTGTTTCTATGTGTGTGTGTATGTGTGTGTGTGTGAGAGAGAGAGAGAGAGAGAGAGAGAGACAGAGGGAGAGAGAGAGAGAGAGAGAGAGAGAGAGATTAGAGAGGAGACAGGAGAGAGGAGAGAGGAGAAAGGGAAGGAGGGAGGGAGAAGGGAGGGAGAAAGGGAGAGAGTTGCATGTACCTATGCCCATAAAGAAGCCAGAAGTTCTCTTGAGATACCCTTTGACACAATCTAACTTGTTTTTTTTAATTGTTTCAGAGTCTTGTACATGTGTTCATAGAAGTTAGTCATCTCCTTTCCTATTCCTCCTTCATTTCACTTCCACCTGACATGCACATCTGTCCTTCATGTCTTACATTTGTGTGCAATTAACAGAATGTCATATAATTTTGTTGTATGACTGTGGGTGGAAGTTATTATTGACTTGGACTGTAGATAACTACACCAGTGACAAACACTCCCGTAGACTCCAGCAACTATTCCTGGCTTGTAGACCCTGAGAAGAGATGTCTCTTCATTATCACATACCCACTCATAAGAGAAATGTGGGATACCATTTTTGCAGATATTATGCACATAAACACATATACAATGTTTCTGAATGCAATAGTCCTGCAATATCCAGAAGACTGTTATGTCACATTTAATCTCATTCTTTGGCTCTGATATTTGTTTACCTACTTTCTTCCAAGAAGTTCCTTGAGTGTTACAGAACGGTTTTGAAATATTGTTTCCATTAATTGGTACTGAGCTTATTAATTAAATTAGAGCAATTAGCCAGTGAAAGACATCTATCAATTGGACTCTTCTTTTTCAGCACTCTGGTTATAAGTGTGCACCAACATATTAAGCTTTTTACTTGCTGCTGGGAATCAAACTCAAGTCTTGATTATTTTCCATCAAGTACTTTACCAAAAATGTCATCTCCGCAGCACCAAAATACAATAATTTTTAAGTTTAGGAGTTTAAAATTATTGTTGTGGACATGCACCCAGACTAATGGGCCATTTATTGAATATGACTAACAGCAGCTAGTCAGTACAATTTAATCATCTTTTACACCCATGAAAAAAATGGACAGGTAATATATATTATATGAATAGTCTCTGAAGCTTTGCACTTTGCAACCTTGAAGAAACTCACCAAAGGGAAGGCCATGCTAAATGAGATTCCAGAAATGCTCCTTTTCTATATCTTGCAACAGAAACTCTTCCCCAGTTTCTTTCTGGGCCATGTTTGTTTTATATGAACACAGTTGTGAAGACGCATAAAAGACAATGACCAATTTTTGGAAAAAAATTGTAAGATAACAATAATTTATTAAATTTTGACTTATAAACTGACTGTGATTGCTGTTTGGTATATAAAAAGTCACATGTTATTCATATAATTTACATGGAAGGCTACCATAATTGGTGTTATGTAATGTGGTTTCCATAGAACTTCAGTTATACCAATTATGGGTTTAACAAATTTTTTACACTTGATTATAAAATATTTCTGATAGATTTGTGAGAAAATTACAATATTCATGGTATTCATTTCAGCAATTTAAAAAGTTGGTCAAAAAGAGGGAAAATATACTTTCCAAAACCTGCTTTGGGAGAGTGGTCTTGATTAAGAGTATTCTAGGTATCAAAATCATGGGTAAGTACTGGAAGTAGTTATAAAACAGGAACTATAATAAAAATAGGAATTTTTTACACAGTATAAATGTAAATAAAAGATAATTTAAAGAGCTAGGTTCTTCTGGAAAGATGGGCCACAAGTTAATTCATATTCCCACTAGCATTTTCCTACTAGCTCATTATTAAAATCAGACATTCTTCTGCGAATGATGACTTGTGTTGTATGGGATTATCACAGGCTACTCCAAAAGATTATTTTCTCCAAAGTTCCTGCTGCTGTGTCTAATATAGCAGTCTGCTAGTCTGACCATAGAAGTAAGTATGGAGCCAGGAAAGGCAATAAAAAAAAATCTGCTTAGTAGCCATACTGAGAAAAAGAAGATATATTTTTAGTGAATGGTGAAATATATTTGTGACCAAAGTGGTCTGTGATAATGCAAACTATCATGCACATGGTTCTGAATCACTGTGTTCACATACAGTCAGAACATAGAGACTTAGCAAGTATAGTGTTACTTCTCCCTTCCCAGGTCTCTATCTGCAGCTGTAATTGTTTCTGTGTCTCTGTGACACTCTGTCTTCTCTGTCTCCCTCTCCCTCTCACATCTCCCTCTTACTCCACTCCCCCTCTCTTTCTCTCTCTCTCTCATTTTTTTTCCTTCTTCAGCTATACACACTGTTGAAACTGCTGTATGATATTAAGTTGACTAAGAAAGTATATTTCTTCTCATTGCATGTATAGCCAAGAAGTGATTTAAGACAAATAAACTAATATCCTTTTTCAACTGGAGGAGGTCTTTATTTAATTCTTTCCTTAATAAACAAACAGAAGTAGTTTAACCACTGTCGATATGGCTGTTATTTTATTTGAACTTTTACACACAACACTTTAGTAAATCATAATTATATCAAGTCAACCAAACTTCATGATAATCTTAGTAACTTTCATTTTTATGCAAAGTTTCTCAGTTTAGCATGAGGAAAGGAGAGCATAGAATTGCAAGATTCATAAGAGAAATGACTACTCAGTGAGCTTTGTAGTATTTCCTATGGTCATCTCAAAGCATCACCTGTGTGGTTTCCTAAAACTACTTACACATTTTCTATGATGCTCTGAGGTTATATGCATGCTTTTATCCTTTATACCCAGTTAATTTAAACTAGTTTTGAATATGTTCTACAGCTCATCGAGTGTAACATTCTTCGGAGGTCAACTGTGGTTAGTTTTAAAATATGTGAACTGTTCACATATCATATTCATTGAAGTGTAATAGAACCCTGTTATCAAAGGACAAAAACAAAAAAAATTCTCATTTTGAATCAGCTCTTTTAATCTGTATGTTTTATCCCATACATGTATTATTAGCAGAAGTTTGTTTGAGTGTATTAACTACACTGTAAAAGGCAGGCACGCACCACTGTTAAAATTCAACCTGATAAATGTTTCCTTTGCAACAACTCACACATTTGGAGTAGAAAGTAAAATGAACTGGAAGGAACCATACATTTATTTGTAACTACCTACTCTCCTCTTTCCGGGTAGTAAGGCCACATACTCACTTGAATAGCACATGTCCTAAAATAGAATGTGTTGACCTCGCTAGCCATGCTTTTTGTAATTTTGATCCCAGCCCGAAACACTAGCTCCTTATTTTTAATTTAATTTGTTGTTAAGGGTTTCTGTGTCTGGGGAATGTAATTAGGCTTTCTAGGACATCTGTCTGTCAAAAAGGATAATGCCCTTTCCAGCAAGCATTCACCACTGAACACAAATCTTAATCTAAGGCAGCATTTGAGATATGCTCTAGAAACAACAGAAAGTTCTAGTCTCATGGGTCTGGTAATTCAGAAGAGCTGGCCATCCAGCTGCATTTACAAGCAGCTCTTCACACAGAAGTCAGCAATTATCTCCTCAGACCAGGTGACAGATGGTAGGAAAATATTCTCTAAGCCCAGGAGCTAGGTGTCTGCAGCTGTGAGACATATCTCACCAGGGTTCCCATGCATTTGCCTCCTATGACAGGCTTCAGTGTTATCAAATGGACCAGCCCCCTACAGACCTGCCAGTCATTTCTCTTCTCTTATTCCATGGATCTTCAATCTCCCCAGAGCAGGCTTCTGCTAAATCAAACAAACAGACGAGTTTTAATTTAATTTTATATTCATCTGCCTCTGTAAGAATAATTTAATGCATAAAGTCCCGCAATCATAACGAAAGAACAACACAATAAATATATAGTTAAACATCAAACTCCACTTTTACTTCATTGATCCACAAGAAAACCCTGTTTATATTTTGTTGAAGTTGATTTTTTCTTCCAAAACTCTAAAGTTCCTAGAAGCCAAAGATTTTATTTCATTCATAGGCTATGTTTAGGTAGCTATTTTATGTATGTTTTGCCCATAAATGAGATATATTGACCAATTAATGGATTGGTTGATTAATTAAGTGGAAAAACACGATGGATATGCTCTGGTGAACAAAGCGTCATGGGTAGAAAAAAAAAAAAAGAAGCATTTTTAATGGTGAGGGCCCCATAGATCTTTAAAAGCAGAAGGTAATTCTGAAAAATATTATACACAAAAGTTTCATCAAAGCAACCTATATTTGTCACTTGTGTCAAAATGTTGCCTGGATTCCAAAATTCCGTCTGAACTGAATTTTCCCCAGAGGTATCAGCTTAGCTCTTTTTCAGATTGGCCTCTAAGCAGGCTCAAATTCCTATAGTGCTTCTCACTCATACAATTATTCTGTTGAGCTTCAAGCATTTTCTTACTCAGACAGAATACAGTGATATTATCCAGAATTATTTCAAAGATTTGGACTATATTCTAACACTAAATTTTCTTCACCTTTTCTTTATGTTGACAGATTAAAATTTGAGGAAAAAAATGTACATTTTGTGATTACTACATATCTGGTAATGGGACATGCTACTTAAAGAAAGCAACTGGGTTATGTATAATATTATTTTTAAGTATTTTATAAAAATAAAATGCATATTAATGAAATACAATTTTCTAGCATTTACAAAAGACGTTCTAGAATAAATAATGACATTCTAAGGGGGCAACGGATATATTCTTTCCAAAGAATGAATAACCTTGGAAAATTTTAATCTACATATAATATCACTGCAGTAGAAAAAAAAGCAAGATATTTGCATTTGCCACCTTCATGACAGAGATAATTTTAAAGACATATAACACAAGTAGTTTATTTACATTTCTCCTTTAATTAAATTAATCATTATGTGTTTTGCTTGGACTCTTCCATAAGATATCCAAACCAAACAAAATAAATATTATGAAAATTTTTAGAACACATGAATTCCTTGTACATGCCTGCCTAGTGCCTAAGTGATGGGTCTTTGGAAAGTATTGATAAAACACACCAGACACCTTTGTCTGAAGGAATCATTATAACATAGTTCTGACACTTGGCCTGAATACACATTCACTGAAACATATATAGTTATACAGATAAATAGCATAATAATACATTTTATGATATATTCCTAAATTATTTTGCCAGGTATGTGAAAAAAACTGTACTACCTTATCTTACACAAACATGGGAGCCATTTAATTTATAACCGCATCCAAACCAAGAAGGAAAGTGTGTAATAACCTCTGCACTTGGGAGGCTAAGGCTGGACAATCATAATTCCAACTCCATGTAGTCAGGGATCCTGGATCTGTGTTATAACACAAAAATAACACACATAATCAATCAAATACACACACCATTAGTTTTTTCAAAATACTCTGATATGTAGACATTTGTCTTTACATATTTAAGAAGTTCAAAAAACTTGGCAACTTTCATAATGATGAACAGGAGTAATCAAACATCACTAAGTCAGTGAATTCCCATCAATGTTGAACAGATATGCTATTATACCTTGATAAGAAGATGGGAGCATGTTTTGATAATAGTGGCACACAATCTTTATTTTTTAATATTACAGCATAAAAATAAAATAGATACATGGTAGAGTAGAAGACTCGACCAAGAAAGAATATTTTCATACCCATCCTTCAAATCCATAATGAACAAATGAATAAATTGCCAGGTACAGTTATAATCACAAAATGGATATATAGAAATTTAGTCACAGTTTCTATTATGTCTGAAAATTCTCATGAATGCTTTATGTGCAGAGACCCAATTACTCTTGTTGTTCTGTTTCTTCCATGGCAGCAGGATCCCTATAGTCTTCATACAATAATTTCTTTCTAGCAAGTATGGTCAACCACAGAGCTACAGATTGACTTTAGCCACCAACATATGCACTATATACCCACCAAGGGTACCAAGAGATTATTTCTGCCCACTACACCATTTTGTTTTTGATTGCAAATTTCAATAGAGTAATCAACCAAAGCTGTGTAATTTTTCATTTTTCTACTTATAATTTACTCTATGACACTTGAGACATAGTCTCAAATAATCAGCAATAGATATATAGTATTGTCTTCTATATTAAATCTAGTCAGAACCTAGAACTCAAGAGTCTGGAAACACAAAGACTCTTCTCTCATGTTTCCTTGTCAACATCATTTTATGTAGTCAAATACCTGGACAGAAGATTGTCTTATGACTGTTAAGTTCATAGGCCAGCATAGCAAAGGTATGAGTTTCAATGCACTGGGCTCTCACAGTTTAGTGTCAAAAACCACTATAAAAGAGAATACAAACCAAGACTAGGCAAACATGATTTCCTGAGTGTGATAAAGTTGAATAGCATTGTGTTTTGGCAGAACTTAAAAAAAATATTTTATTTCTGAATCAGTGAAATCAAAGGCACAGGTGGAAATGAAACTGTCCATGGCAGACTAGTAATCAAGGAGCAGACAAGGAGTAGGGAATGTTTAAAGCAGGGCTTTTGTCTAGTAAGAGATGCTTTTTTTTTTTTTTTTTTTTTTTTTTTTGAGAACTGAAAAGGGAGATTCTGTAGCAAGAGTTTCTGAAGCCAAGATAACAGTGACAGTAATTAAAGCTAAAAGGAGAACTGTGATCTTCAAAGTCATTTCCAAAGTTAACTGGACATTGCTGAAGACATTTATCAGGGTCTCGTTTACAATAAAGGGTAATCATTGTCAAGAAAAAGTTGACAATGCTAACATGTCAGAAATCTCATATAACAATGACCAGGTTAACACATCAGAAAGTGCACTCTTTGCTTCAGTCCTCAAAAGCCACACATAGCTCTGTGATAAGAGGATAGTAGTCCAAAATCTCAGAATATCCATTTAATAAAACTCACAGACCATATTAAGCTCAAGAAGAAGGTAGACCAAAATGTGGATGTTTCAGTCCTACTTAGAATGGGGAACAAAATAACCATAGGAGGTAGAGGGAGGGAGATACTTTGGAGGGGAAGAGGACAGTAAGAGAAAATGGGGTAGGATCAGTTGTAGAAGGAGACAGGGGAGATGTATAGAAGTTCAGGAAATTGAACAGAGATGTGTAGCAGTGGAGGATGGGGAACTAGGGATAGTCCCCAGAAAGTCCCAGAAGCTAAGAAAGCAAGTTTCTCAGGACCCTATGGGGATAACATTAGCTGAAATGCCTTACAAAGTGGAAAGAAAACTTGTAACTACCATATCCAGGTTAGGCAGAGGTCCCAGTTGAGGAATTGGGCCAGCCACTCTTCTCAAAAATATTAACCCAGAATTGTCCCTGTCTAAAGAAAAATACTGGAACAAAGAGTAGGCTTTCCAGGGGCTGCCCCACTTGGAGATCCATCCCATATGCAAACACCAAACCCAGACACTATTGCTGAGGCCAACGAGTGCTTGATCACATGAACCTGTTATACATTTCTCTTGGGAGAATGTGCTAGAGCCCGACAAATACAAATGTGGATGCTTGCAACCAGCTATCAAGCTGTGTATGAGGACCTCAAAAGAGGCGATAGGGAAATGACTAAAGGAGCTGAAAAAAAAAATGTCAACCCCATAAGAAGAGCAATATCAGACAACCAGACCCAGCAGAGATTCCAAGGAGTAAACCGCCAACCAAAGAGTACACATGGAAGGACCCATGTAGCAGAGGATTGCCTTATTTGGCATCGACGGGAGGGGGAATCCATTGGTTCTGTGAGGTCTCAAGCCCCAGTGTAGAGGAATGCTATGGTGGGGAGGCAAGAGTTGGTGGGGGGGGTGCGTTTAAGGGAGCACCCTCATAGAAACTTGGGAGAACAGTACAGGATAGGGAGTTTTAAGAGGGGAAACTGGAAAGGGGGATAACATTTAAAATATAAATAAATTAATTAACCAATAAAAATAAAAAGAAGTAAAATAAATAAATATTAAAAAAAGAATGAGGCCTGCAAAATTCTAGAGTATGATCTAGAAAGAGGAGAAAAAAGTGAGCTCTGGTGAACCATAGATATACTGAATGGATGAATATTCACTCATATTTTGTGTAGTCTTATGACTTTTCTTTTTAGCCATGAATATGTTATTGTTACAGTCAAGCTATGGAATATCTTAAAATGAGGGAAAGAGAAGCATATAAAATAGTGTTCAAGAATCATCTGTGTTCTAGATGAGGTACAGAACAAGACATGAAGCATGAAGGAACTGGTGTGTTGATTGTGAGTAAAAACATTTCATTGAGGGTAAGTGATATAATATGTGGCATCTGCCTTGGGTGTTGTACCTGTGAGGATGGTCTTTTAAGTGGAGAGTCAGAACCACACTGAATTTTGAGATTTGGGCTTCCCCAAGTCCAACTGTTAAAGAGAAAGAAAGGTTTACTCTCACAAGTCATGGGGCAACACTACTTAACCCAAAGAATACCTCTCATGGTGGAACTTGCCACACCAAATGTGTTTGCCAAGGAGAGGTGCAAACCTGCTGTGTTCAAGTCTCCATGAATATATCCCCAAAACACATTCCTCACCACTTACTGATTCTAAAAGTTTCTACATTAAGAATAATATTAAAATCTCATTTTCCATATTTTGTATTAAAATTTACTTTTCCATATTATAACATTAAGATTGATATAGTAGTTACTATGAGTATATATTAGTGTTTTCTAAAGAAAAATAATCTCAATTCCAAACTTATAGAAATAGAGAATCTTAGGTACAATGAATGCTTCCTTACCAAACTTCAACTGCCTTTAATAACTTATTAATTTCACCTTGATTTCATTTTCAATGCTGAGGAGGGAAACACCTTTGGCCACTTTTCATGAGGACAATTATTCAGGATCTGAGTACATGCTGCTGTAAGACGAACTCGAAGAGAGTTAAATAGGCACTCATACTGACCTTGAGTAGTTTATGATCTAAGTAGAACATTATGATGCAGAAATATATCTTCAGGGAACGCATTAGAGACCTTACAGTACTTATGTGTTTAAATTATGTGCAAGCAAATCGGCAACATAATTTAATTCAGTGATGAAGAAGGCAAGGACTTCAGTTCAAGGGAAAGTATCAAAGATTAGCCTGAAGCTTAGGAAGATTGAGAAATAAGAAATCTTAGAAGTGTCTTTCTAAAAAGAAGAGGGTCTTAGTGAATTGGGAATGGAATTGTCTTTGATATCTTGATGAATATAATCAGTTATACCATGCCATTCATAAATATGTTTGCTTAGAAAATGTAATATGCTACAATAATAGAGTAAGCATATCCTGGTAAATAGAAAGTAACTAATCAATGGAGCAATATAGATTTAATTCGGCTTCAGGAGAATTAGGTGAAGATGTTGATTTGAGACAACAGGTTGTGTATATCTAAAATATGAAGCCATAAAGGAAAATAAAGAGTAACTATTAAGCTAGGTAAAGTACATTCAAGTATAGATAAGGATATTTATTTTTAGGGTCAAATGTAAGTATGGTGATAAGAGATTGGTATTGTTCCAAAGAGCATTTACATAACTGTCCCAATTTAAAGTCAAAACTCTGCAAAGCAGAGTTCAGTAGGCTGTGCCCTTCTATTTTTCTTCCGGAGTAAAGATTCTGGCTACAGCTTACTGTCTATCTTTGTCCTTTTCATCATGCCCCCTCCTGCCACATAAAGTATCCTTTGTGATATAGAAAGAAAATGTTCTCATTTTTTTTTTGATTGGGAAATATTCTGAATGGTATCTTGCCTCCCTCAAAATAGCCCCAGCCACACAAACAGGAAAATCCACTCTTTGGCAAGGATGAGCAAAGCTAAACTCATTTCCCTATCTTTACAAAAACAAGTTTGCAGTTAAAGACACCAGATGACTTATAACCAGGATCTCTAAAACTTACCCGCAGTTCTTTAACTGAAAGAATCAGAACTTTTGCAAATGCCATATAAAATCTAGCTCAACCTTTTTTTTTAAAATAAACTGCTCCATATTTTGTTTGACACATAAAAATCCCTCCTTTGAATTTATGAATATTTTTTCCTGAAAATGAAATTATATTCTCTTTAACAAAGTGGTCGCATGGACTTTGAAGAGTAACAGAGCTTTAATCTTCAGCAACATTTTTGTGGCCTAGACTTAAGAAGATAGGCTAATATGTTATTAACGGCCACTTAGACATATTCAGATTTATTATCTCTATCTTCCAGCTTTTGGAAATCAGGATCCTCTTAACATGAGTCCGGAGCCTCACCAATATCATGGATACAGTGGGCTTCGTGTTATTTCTGAAACCTGCTGCCATTTGGGGAAATGACGCAAAGTTTTCTGCCTGGTGAAATGAGGCAGGTAATTTCTGTTCCCTCTTTCTTTTCAGTGATTTCAGTAAAAATACAGACTAAGCAATGAAACTCTTTGAACTGTCTGGAAGAAAAAATCCCATTTAAATCCTCTGTATTATTAACCGAACCCCAGACCAGAAAAGCTTAGCTTGGCTTTTACACTTCAAATCCACCATGTTCTTGGGCAGTTTGAGCTTGACAAATCACATCCCTGCCCATCGCTTCCTCTCTGCAGCCCCTGATCCTGCTCAACTCACAAAATCGGTGACAGGAGCTTGTCTGAAGAAGATGAGTGTTGTGGAAGGAAATTCATATTCATCAAATAGACTCAGACTTTGGATTTCGCAAAGACAATAAATGAGTGCGAAAGGAAACTGTTCCTGAACTACCAGTAAATAAAAAATTACATAATATTCTCCACCATCCCTCAGCCAGGTTTCTTTGTTTCCCTGAAAAATGTTAAAACAAGACATAAAACAAAACCAATTTTTGCTGCTCATCATTTATAGTTCCACTCCTCTCTGCAAAGATGACATTCCATGTGTCTCCCCTAACCATAAAGTAAAGAATCTTAAATGAAAGTAAAGACGATTAAGAATGCAAACATAAAAGTAGAAAACTTCCCGGAGTAAACCAAATAATATCTCTTGGCTTGATCGATAAAAGCTTGCAATTAATTGATAATTCTCCAAATTCGATACACCCTGTGAAGTCTTGGGCTGATCTATGACTACACCTTTGAAGAGTTTGGTACTTCACAGAAGGGAGGAGAGAAGTGCAACCCAGTGCTCCTGGGTTCCCCTTCAGACCAGATGCAGAGTTACAGCCCGGCAGAGGAGCGCTGAAGTTTTCCTCTTGACAGAAGAAGAGCAATAAAAGTTTGATGACAAAGTCATTTTGAGAAATTAACTTTGGTTAATTTGTCTGACCTTGCTTTAAGAGGGGCAGCTGTGCTGAGTCTACAGACAGCGTCAGCCAAGCAGCACCTGATGAGTGCGTCTTTAGGAAAGGCAGATGGCTCTGCTTGTTCCTATATAGAGGCATTATTCCCATACTCTGCCTTACCTGAGGACTACATAATTCAACAGTTTGTTTGTACATCATTTACTCTTCCCCTAGTTCGATGGCACATTCTCTACCACTGATCTTAAAACATTTTTGACAATCTACCAGCACTGTGCTGAAGTTAATAGTCCAAGAAACTGTAATATCTCCATACTGTTATTTTGTCATGTAGCCCTTAAAGTACAATCTCCAGGATGCTAAAAGTAGTTTTTATCCCTAATGAAAACTGACTAGGGACCTTGCCTAGCTCCATGATGGCCAACTCTAAAGAGGCCAGAATGAAATAAGAAGTACAGATCTACGAGCATCCATATGTTCCAGGAAAAAAAATGGAGCTAAAGGTTGAATTGATAAGCAATGATTAATGACCTAATTAGTCACATTTGCAAAATGAATCATATACAAAAACAGCAAAGTGCCAGGGCTGCATCCAGAACATAGAAGGGGCTTACATGCTCAGTGACAGTAGTCAGACTCTACATCTCTTCCTAAACAATTTGCCTTGTAAGTTTCATTAAATGGCTGCTCATTTTGTAGTTTCAGCTATAAATATAAAAGTTTTGCTGTGTTCTGTGGGTCACTGAAACTAAGCAAACTGCAAGAAGAGTTATCAAAAATCTGGTTTATAACCATTTAATAAGAAGCACATGTGCAAATGTGAGGTTTTTTGTCACCTGACATGGATAAATCATTTGAGACTGAGTCCTTATCCTCTGGGACAAGATACTGTCCCAGAATGTAGTGTGTTAAAAATGAATTGAATTAGAAGATATCAAGTTAGTGCCCAAAGGAAGCTCATGTATGCAAGGAAATCTCTCTCTAGATAAATCTATTATCTTAAATATAATGTTGAATATTGTGAATGTAAGAAGAAACACTAGTAATTTTCACTCTTGAATTGATGCCATAATAGAGTATTAAAAGAGATATGAGGAAAAAAAGTATTTGTTTCTAATTACAGAACACTGAACACAGTGCTTAAGATAACTCAAAGGGTTAGTTTGCCTTTATTCAGATTTTATACATCAAGAATTGTTCAGCATATAGCTAATGCTATATTATAATTCAGTATGAGTCAGATGCTAGCTATCTGGAGATTACAGAAGAGCCCATAAAATAATGACTCAAATCAAAACTTGTCCCCCATTTCAGGTACCATTCTGCAGCCTGTTCCACAAAGTATATTTCTTACCAACTTCCAAAATCAGAGCTTCCAGAATTTCATTTGTTCCAATTATTTGAAGTATTATTTGATGAGAAAATAGACATCTAAGTGAAGAGATGGGCAGTGAAAAATGTGTGTGAAAAGGCTTGGAGCTGCCCTGCTCTCTGTGAGTGCTGCTTCTAGGAACCTACTTATAGCCTCCCTTTTCAGAGGCTCTCCCATTCAGGCTTTTTATACTTTTATGAAGACTTTATTATATAATTGTGATCAATTAAATCAATGGACAACAGTGATAAACTTTATCACTACCCGACTCCATGGAGGTTGGAGTCTATATAAAGTTTAAGCATTTTAACACCTTGTGGGTTCCTTTATAAACCAGTGTCTATTTTCAAACTATTAAAGAGCTCATCCAACAATCCTCTCATGAACATATAGAACAAAAGGAAGGAAGGAAGGAAGGAAGGAAGGAAGGAAGGAAGGAAGGAAGGAAGGAAGGAACAAAACAATCTCTAGTTAACCAACCAATGGCCTACCTATTCTGAAATCAGGGAAAGGGAATATATAGTTATAAATCACAAATATCACAAGATATCACAACAACATTTTTTACTACATTTAAGAGAAATTTTCTTTATTGTGGAACATTATATTTGCAAGCATTTGCCAAATAATGAAAGTGATCAAGACTCAGGTAGGATGTTCCTAATCCAACATGTTTCATGCAAAATACCACTGTTTGAGTACATTAACATTTTGCAGTTTCTAATAAGTCATATTATTTTAAACCCCTGCTGTTGACAATTCACATTTCTACCAGAGTTCCTCCTGCCAAGCTTTATACTGGTTATAGAATTAAGAAAATTCTATCTTAAACACCCAGAGAGATATTATTGGTATATATTATATAAACAGCCTTACAAAATTTTAGTTAAGTGGGAAAAAAAAGCTTAATTAATCACAGAAATTATATTTTTACATGAACAATAAATTACTGATTAGAGAACTAATAAAAAATGTAATATATGTATATAAGTATGTGTATACATATATATATATACATATAAACATATCTATATTTCATTTTATTTGGACACACACACAAACACACACACACACACACACACACACACACATATATATATATATATATATATATATATTACATAAACACACACACAGACAGACACACACATACACCTTAAGAAAAATAGGTAATTTTCTAGAAAACTAAAGTAAGGAAAGTAATTGAAATATCAAGTATATTTTCTCCTGTGGAAGTCAGAATTGGTATTCTTTTTTCCCAGTACAACTATAAACCCTGTATGTTATATGTAACACAAGTACTAACAAAACTTTGGGAGTTTGAAAGAAAAAAAAAAAGGCTGTATAGCAGTTGTTTGTGACTAAAAAACACAGGATGGTGGGATTCCTGGATTCAATGGGATCTCAAACAATCTAGTATTTGAGATAAAGAAGCTGTTAGCTTGAATGTCAAACATGCATAGTCAATAAGCCACAATAAAAGCAATCTCCCTCTAGTCCTGTCAGCAGAAAGAGACTAAATAGGGATGTGGACAACTTTAAAGTAAGTAACTGGCTACCATAGACTGTCAGTATCCTGTGTCCCCACCCACACACACATATACACACACACTACAGTGAACCCACATTGCAAAGATAGGATTGCAAACCTGGACTCAGTTTATTTCTAGACAAGAAGTTATACTGTGGAGGATCAATGACACTGCCAACAGGCTTTCAGGAACTTGGAAAGGAAGGAGAAGCGACCTCCATCCCTGTTGATTCTAAAGGATGGTGCCCCTGGCTTAATTTCCACGGCATTTGTGATGATTGGAACATCTTGGCATGGGCAGTCTTCTACCAGTAATTATGCTGCTATTCATCTCCTGGGCATTGTACATGATGTGATCTTGTGTGACATCAGTCAAAGTTAGTAGGAACTCTTTATGCTGTAGAGAATATATCCAGGGACAACCAACATTTTCATCAAAGATCTGTACTTTGGAAACCAACAAAAAGTTACTGGAGCTCCTTCAGTCCTTCCCCTAATTCTTCCATAGGTGCCCCAGACCTCAGTACAATGGTTGGCTGTATCTGAATTTGTCTCAGGCGGCTGCTGGTAGGGTATCTCAGAGGAAAGCCATGCTAGGCTCCTGTCTGCATCACAACATGGCATCAGTATTAGCATTAGCCAGCCAAACCCATCATATCTCTCAGGGACAAAAACACCAACCAATAAGTTCACATGGAGAGACCCATGGCTCCAGGTGCATAAGCAGCAGAAAATAGCTTTTTCTGATATCAATAGGAGAAGAGACCTTTGTTCCAAGAAAGGCTCCTTTTCCCAGTGTAGGGGAATGCCAAGGCGCTGAGGTAGGAGAGGGTGGTTTGGAGAGAAAGCACCTTCATGCAGGAAATGGGAGGGGGAGGGGATTATATTGTGGGTAATGATGTGGATAACATTTGTAATGTAAATACAGATAATATCAAATAAAACATTTAAAAAAGAGAAAATGAAAGAGGGGGGATGGAGCGAAGGTGAAAGCTTTACAATAGTTGACCCAAAACCTAATGATGGGTCCAACATCAGAATTAGGGGAGGCTAAATAGAGATAGCTGTGAACTAATTGATTAGGAAGTAGAATTCCATAAGTCATTACAACAGAACTATTATGCCTTCACACAACAGAGCAATCTTCAGAGCTTAGTTTGATGGTATGCATTAACAGTGCACTTGGAAGCCTGAAGTCAAACTATTGCTTCAGTCTCTGAGTTTGAACTTGATGTGGATAAAGTATTAAGATCCTCTTACAAAAAACTATAGCAACAAAGATACAGTGCAGACAATATATTCCCTAAAATGGAAGACTGGTTAAAAGCATACACATGAAAGTGGTGCTTTGCTGTAAAATAAAACCGACAAGAGCAATAGTATGTTTTGTACACATGGATATTGGACTGGCCAGGAAGAATTTGAAGTCACATTCTGTCTTCCAGTTCCATCACTGCTGCTTTGATAAGACATTCTGACAAAGGGATTCAACTTAGGGGAGGTTTAATTGGCTTATGCTTCCAGGTCATGGACATTCATGAAGGGATGTCAGGTCAGGAACTCAGCTAGGAACTGATGCAATATTCATGGAGAAACACTGCTTATGAGTTTCCTTGAGTTTATGCTCAGCTAGCTTTTTATACATCCCTAGCTCACATGGGTGTTGGAATTGCCCTCACTGGGCTGGTCTACTCCACATTAATCAACAGTTAAGGGAATCTCTAGTAATGATGGCTACAGGCCAATGTGAATGATACAATCTCTCAATTGAGATTTCTTCCTCAGATGATTTTATTTTGAATGTAGCTAACAACTGCAACTAAGCAGGACCTGAAGAGTAAAAGTAAATGTAAAGTATTCAAATGGTTTTAAAACCCGAAATTTTTAATCACTAACAGACCTGGCCTATGAAATATATACAGGAATCCCTTAGAAGAGTTTAAAAAATAAAAACCAAGCATTTTGGAATGACAAAAATGCTTGTTAAGGAAAAATGAATAGGTTTAACTGACTCCTTGTTCTTAATTTTTTTTCTTTGTGTGACTTTATATTTTTCTTCGTGTAGGGTTCCTTATAGGCCAGAATACTTTTAAACTTTCAGTATAGTCATTGATTCAACTACTTTTCCAATACTGGGTCAGCCTCCATATTGCCATGTTACTTACCCTTATTACAATGTACACTAAACTATGAACTGTAAGCCTACCACATGGTCAGAATGTAGAAGAATGCAAATCAACCTATTTTTATGGCTCTGCACAAAGCTCAAGTACAAGTGGATCAAAGACTTCCTCATTAAACCAGATACACTGAAACTGATAGAAAAGAAAGTGGGGAAAAGTCTCAAATACATGGACACTAGGGAAATCTTCCTGAATAGAACACCAATGGCTTATGCCAAAGATCAAGAATTGACAAAAGGAACCTCATAAAATTGCAAAGCTTCTTTAAGGCAAAGGACTCTGTCATTGGGACAAAATGGCAACTAATGGGATGGGAAAATGCCTTTGCCAATCATACATCCAATAGAGGGCTAATATCTAATATGTACAAAGAACTCAAGAAGTTATACTCTAGAGAATCAAAAAGCCCAAGTAAAAATGGGGTACAGAGCTAAACAAAGAATTCTCAACAGTGGAATATTAAATGGCTGAGAAACACCTCAAGAAATGATCAACGTTCTTAGTCATTGGAGAAATGTAAATCAAAACAACCCTGAGACTCTACATTACACCAAACAGTATGACTAAGATAAAAAAATTAGTTAACAGCAAATGCCTTCAAGGATGTGGAGAAAGGGGAACACTCCTCCATTGTTTGGATTGCAAGCTGGCACGACCATTTCTGAAATCATTGTGAAGATTCCTCAAAAAACTAGATATAGTACTATCTGAAGTCCCAGCTATATCACTTCTGTGCATACACCCAAAATATGGTCCAACTATGTTCATAGAAGCTTATTTATAATAGCCAGCAGCTGCAAAAACCCAGATGTCTTTTAGCAGAGGAATGAATACAGAAAATGTGGAACATTTACACAATGGAATACTACTCAGCTATTAAAAACAATG
Organism: Micromys minutus; assembly: GCF_963924665.1. Lineage (NCBI taxonomy): Eukaryota > Metazoa > Chordata > Mammalia > Rodentia > Muridae > Micromys > Micromys minutus. The sequence continues at coordinate 15,018,199 of NC_137977.1, forward strand.
ACTTGATGAAATTCTTAGGCAAATAGATGGAAAGAAATTTTCATTCTGAGTCAGGTAATCCAATCACAAAAGAAACACACAAACAAAACAATACACAAGCGTGCATGCACACACACACACACACACACACACACACACACACACACACACACACACACACACAGTGTATGCACTGACAAAGGGATATTAGCCCAAAAGGTAGGATTACCCAAGATCCAAGTCACAGACCTCACAAAACTCAAGAAGAAGGAAGACTAAAGTAAAGATGATTAAGTTCGTTTTACAAAGGGGAACAGGAGGTAATACAGAGACAAAGTTTGAAGCAGAGACTGAAACAAAAACCATCCAGAGACTGCTCCACCTGGAGTTTCATCCAATATGCAGCCACCAAACTCAGATGATTTTGCTGATGCCAAGAAGTACATGCTGACAGGCTCCTGATATTGCTGTTTCCTGAAAAGCTCTGCCAGATAATGACAAATACAGACATAGATGCTCACAGCCAACCATTGAACTGAGAATGGGGTCCCCAAAGGAGAATTTAGAGAAAGAATTGAAGGAGCTCAAGAAATTTGTAACCCCACAAGAACAACAATACCAACTAAACAGAGCTCCCAGGAAATAAACCATTATCTAAACAGTACACCTGGATAGATTCATGGCCCCAGATGCACATGTAGCAGAGGAATGTCTTATTGGGCATAAATGGGAGAAGAAGCCCTTGGTCCTGTCAAGGCTTGATGCCCCAGTGTAGAGGAATGTCAGAGCATGAAGGTAGGACAGTTTGGGTGGATATGTGAGTATCTTCAGAGAAGCAAGGGGGCAGGGGGAGGATGGGGGGGTTATAGAGGAGAAGCCAGGAAAGGGAATATCATTTGAAATATAAATAAAATATAACCAATTTTTACAAAGAAGAAAATGTTTTCCCTATAAGAATCAGAGTGGCTTTGGTGCCTCTCCACAACAATACAAATGCTAACTAAAACACAGTATTTCCTTACATAAGAAATTAAACCACTTTTAGGTCAAGAAGGAGATTTCAAGCAAAACACCCGGAAAATCAGCATTAATTTGAATATACATAAAAATGCCATCAAAATTTGTGAAGATTTAAGCATGGATAAAGCTGAGATAAATATTTTTGAAAAGGAAAATGATAAAAATCTTATGTGCTATGAAATATTTAATTGTAATAACCTTCTATATATAAAGGAAAATGACTTCTTAAATTTAAAGCTATCTCCAAATAATTACTTTGTTGTTTGTGGGTTCCATCAAATATGTAAGAAGAGAAGTGGAACTTATGCCTTCTGTCAAACCAAAGCTGAGTTAGAATTTTGTAAATTATGTAACAAAATCAAAATAAAACTCTAGAAGCAATTAGAGATCTTAGATGAGAAGAGTAAAAGAAAGCTAGATCCCCCCCCCCCCTTAACTTTGATGCATCAGAATAATATACATATAGGAAATTATGAAAGACTTGCCTGCCACGTCTCAGAATATTTTGCTCTATGATAGCAATGATGTTTCAATCATCAAAAAAATCTGACACTTTTGTCACCATATTTACATACTATAGAATACCAAATTTCAAGTACAAGAAGAGCATGTGACAAAATTCAACACACGTTTATCATAACACTTCATGGAAATGTAGTAATAGAAAGGGATAGACTATAAACCAAGTTTCTAATACTGAGGTGAAATAAAAAGCTGGAAGTTATCCTCTTAAACTTAGGAACAAAGAAAAGATTATGCCTTTTGTCAACTATTAGTCAACCCATTGCTAAAGATGTCTAGGCAAGACAATAGGCCAATAAGAAAGCTCATAAAAAATAAATTTGTGTAAATAAAGGCATCCACATTTCTAAATCACAAGGTTATCAAGAATTTTTAAACTCAAAAAAAAAAACAAGCAAACAAACAAAAACCAAAAACACAACAATAATAACCCAGGTTAGCAATATTTTTGAGTATAGAAAACTATAACACTACAAATCATATTCTTACATAAGGTACAACTGTTGTTTATTAAACATTTACTACATAGAATAAGGGATATGAAGGGATGACCAAGCCATAAAGAGCCTTTTGTTTTTACAGATAGTACATGTTTGATTTCTGGCTGGGCCCACACCAGACAACTATCTGGAATTTGAGATGTAGCAGATTTAATGTCTTCTTTTGACAATGGTGAGCATTTACACACATGTAGATCATGGTGCCATGTTTGTGAGGGTTGTGTGCTATGTTTACCACTCACAGCACATGAATAAAAATAAACGTAAAAAAATAACTATCACCAGATATAGTTCCAAAGATGTGCAGATACCTGAACAAAAGGCTGTAGAATGTCAATGAAATGAGTCAGAGATCTAAATAAATTAGGAAATATACTCTGCTGCCACACCAAAATGCTGAACAAAGAACTTTATTGCTAACAAATTGATACAATGGTCTTATGGAATTTCTATAAAGCACAAGAAACATTTTCATCATGATATACAGGAGTGTCAATTTCTTTAGGAAGATGAAGAGACAATCTCAAACAATTTGGACAAAGAATAAAACAGAATGCACAAGTAAGGCAAAATTTCAGCCTTTTTATGTTAGTGATCAAGACCAGCATGGTAAAGGAAAGAGCAATGTGAAAGTTAGAAGTAAAATGCACATAATAAAAATATAGATCTGGAAATGCAGCTCAAAGGGACACATGAGAAACACCTAGGGTCCCCCCCCATCTCTCTCTCTCTCTCTCTCTGTCTCTCTCTCTCTCACACACACAAACACACACACACACACACACACACACACACACACACACACACACACACACACGTGATTAAAATTAAAAATGTCCATATTCTTTTTCTACATATTTTACCAATCTTACTATTTTAACACTTTGAGTTTTTAGATAACATTTGAGAGTTTAATTATTAAAAATTAATAATACATATGCCAGTTGAATGTAAAATTCATTTTCTTAAATACATACCATATCTAAATTTAGGCTTGATTCACCTCTATGAAACTTTAATCTTCAGATTAGGGTACATTCAGACCCTGATGTCAGATATCAGACAGATGCTGTCAGCTTTGCTTGATGGAAAGAATGTCAATGTGGCAGCCACAAGCTTGATCTAAGGCTGGATTTCAAATACAAATGAGTATTGTATAACCATTCATTTATTTTTTCTTTTTTAGTAGATACTCTTTATTTACATTTTAGATGTTATTCCTTTACTCTGCCCTGCTCCCATCCTCCTCCCTCTCCAGTTGCCTTCACAAAGATGCACCTCCTTCTGATACCCTTCCTACCCCATTGCCTTGTCATTTTCCAACGTTGGGAAAACATGCCCTCTCTGGAACAAAAGCCTCTTCTCACATTGATGCCACACACTGATATCTTCAGCTATATATGCAATTGGATCAATAGGTGTCTCAAAAGTGCACACAAAGGTTGGTGTTTTGCTCCATGGAAGATTTGGAGGGTTTGATTGGTTGATAATGTTATCATCCCATGAGTTTGCAACCCCTTTTCAGCTCCTTAGGTCCTTTCTTTAGCAGTCTAACTGGGATCCCAGAGTTCAGACCGATGGTTAGCTGCAAGCATGTTCAGTTGTATCTCTATGACATTAGCCTAGTTCCTGAGAAGACGTCTCTGTCTGGTTCCTGCCAGTAAGTACTTTGTAGGACCAGTGATATTGCTTGGATTTGGTGACTGGAGGTGAGGCAGCTTGTGAGTGATCTTTTGTTCAATCCCTGCTCCTCTATTTGACCTTGCATTTCCTCCCATGAGAGTTGTACAACCATTAATTTAAAAGTACTTTGCAGTATAACTATGTTCACAATTTAGTGTACCTTTTAGAGTTGTATATTGAGAATAGTAGAATGCTAAATGCCATGATAGACCTCCAGGATAAAGATGATTTGACTTTAAGGTATGTTCTATTTCAGAGGTACAGTTGAAACCCCATTCCAGAAACATTCTTTTTAGCTGTAGGCAAAAGTTGGAGAGGATTTTGAGATTCCAGGCTGGAAGTAAAATATGTGAATTTTCTGACCCTTTGTAAATCCATTCAGTATATTGATAAAATTGTTTACTTTGTGAGGATAGTATCTTGGTATCCTAATCCTAAATGTTGAGGTCATGTATACACTTATGTGAAACATTAAAAAAAATATCTTAATGCACTGTTCCTATTTTCTTCCATCAGTTACCTGTTTACTCCAAAAAGTAGTCTTCAGGGTGTGGTTATTTAGTTCTTTTATTATTTATTTCTATTTATTATTGACATTTTAGGGTGGAGAATGGGTATGATTGAGGGAGTGTTTCAGAACAACTCTTCATTGTGTTGTGTGTTGCAGTGTGCTTTTTCTACTCCTTTCTTTCTCCTACCTCTGCCTACACAACCACCTCCTCCTTCATCTGATTCCCTCTCTCTTAATCTCCCCATTACGCTATTGCAGCAGAGTAACCAAAGTAGGAGAGCTTCTGGGTTCTCCACTGTGAGCTGGGCAGGTGATTGTCTTCACACCATAAAAACATTAAGGATCTAAACTGACTCCTGCTATAACCTTGCCAGCCTACTTTTAGCAATGTAGTGAGCACATTGTAGATTTTTCATTTTGTGTGGAATTAGCTGTTCCACCTCAAATGCTGTAATTAACATCACTTAAAATAAAAATTAAATTAAATATTGAAAATTTAAAAACAGAATAAAAATTAACTGGTCCTGGTCTTCATTTTTTTGTCAATATTTAAATTAAATGCCATGTAAAATTGATTTCACTAGATGGTGAATTCTATAAAATACACCAATTATATTTGGTACATAAGAGATCCTATGATAATTCATTGAGAAAAATAATCAAGGTTCATTGAGAACACAGAAATTCACATACACACATAATGAGATAGTTCATGTCCAATAGGTGCATGTGTCAAAACTCAAGTGCTTTGAAGAGAAATTTTATTGAAATTGTAATGGAAAATTTGAATACTCACTGGAAAAATAAGGGATTAAAAAAGTATAAACTTCAAAAGATATAACATGAAAGAAAATAGATTATAAAATTAAATGTAAATCATTGTATCATAAAAATCTTTGAAATTAGAGGAAATCCTTAAGATTTACAGCTAAGAAAAGCTTTGTTTATTTAAAGTTTTATTAAATCTCTGTTTTTACTGTTTTTATATGACAGATTGTTTTCTCGTCCAGTTCTACCCTCTAACTGTTCCACATCCCATCCCTCCTCTCCTCCTTCTGTTGTTTCCATGAGGATGTTTCCACCCTCCAACCCCTACATCACCAAACCTCCACAATCCCTGGAGCCTCCAGTCACTTGAAAGTTAGGTACATTTTCTATGACTGAACCCAGATACCGCAGTCCTCTGCTCAGTGTGTGTTTGGGGCCTTATATCAGCTGTTATATGCAATGTTTGACAGATCTCAGGATTCCAGGTTAATTGAGACTGCTGGTCCTTCTACAGGGTCACCTTCTTCCTCAGAGTTCTCCAGATTTCCCCTACTTCAACCACGGGGACAGCAGCTTCTGTTCATTGTTTGAATGTTAGTAACTGCCTCCGACTCTTCAGGTTCTTGTTGAATCTTTCAGAGGGCAGTCATGATAGGCCCCTTTTTGTGAACACTCTGTAGCTTCAGTAGTAGTGTCAGGCCTTGGGGCTTCCCCTTGAGCTGGATCCCAATTGAACCTGTCACTGGACCTCCTTTTCCTCGGGCTCTTCTCTATTTTTGTCCTTGCAGTTTTTTTCAGACTGGAACAATTATGGGTCAGAGTTTTTGATTATGGAATGGCAACCAATCACATATTTGATGCCATGTCTTTCTGCTGGAGGAGGGCTCTATAAATTTCAGCTACCGACTCTAGGACACTTCATCTAATACCCTCTCTTTGAGTCCTGAGAGTATCTCGACTCACAGACCTCTGATATATTCTAGAGGATGTCCCTACCTCCTACTGTCACCCTCCCAAGTGGGATTGAATCATCCTCAATTGGGGCCTTTGGCTTCTTAACTATTTTGAGTTCTGTGGACTGTATCCTGGTTATTCTGTACATTTTCTGGCTCACTTATTAGTTTTTGCATACCACACATGTCCTTTTAGGTCTCTGTTGACTCACTCAGGATAACATTTTTTATTTACACTTGGTTACAAAACTCAGAATGTCCTCATTCTTAACAGCTGTATAATATTCCATTGCATAAATAAACCACATTTTCTGTATCCATTCTTCTGCTGTATGATATCTGGGTTGTTTCTAGTTTCTGGTTATCACAAACAAGGCCACGTAATTTGTAGAAATACCTCAATGAGGTCTAGCTATAGGGTATTTTCTTAAGTAAAACTCAGTAGAGGAGGAACCAGCCTATTGTGGAAAGGGCTATCCCTGGGCTGTTCATCTTGGGATTTATAAAAAGGCAGGGTGAGCAATCCAAGAGAAGCAAGCCAATAAGCAGTACCTGTCTAAGGCCACTGCTTTATTCCTGACTTCAGGTTCAATCCTTGCTTATATTCCTGTCCTGATTTCCTGCAATAATAATACTATGGTTTAGATCTATCAGCCAAATAAACCCTTTCTTCTCCAACTGGAGTCAAGTTCAGACACAAACCAGCCAATTTAATACCCAAGTCAGTGGGAAGTAAAGAAAGTAGTTTATAGAGGCAAGTTAATAACACTAAATGGGTAATGATTTTTGGGTTTTTTTTTTTGGGGGGTGGGTTGTTCTTTAATGGAGGGCTATATTAGAGACTCAGTGGCATGCCTAAAACTCTAGAACAACAACACACAGATAAAACTTTCAAGAGACTACATGGCTAGACCTAATCAAACTCAGGACTTAAGTCAACAAAACAGAAACCAACAAGCAAAATAGTACAACAGATCAATAAAAGAAAGAGTTGGTTCTTAAGGAAAATCAATATAATTGATAAATTCTTAGCCAAATTAACTAAAAGACAAAGAAAAAAGATTCAAGTTAATAAAATTAGAGTTGAAAAGGGGGGATATTACAACAGACAACAACACAGACAGGAACAGAAAATTGTATTACCATGCTGAAATATCTTTAAAAAATGGGTAAATTTATTAGTATATGTGCCTTTTCAAAATTAAATCAAGATCAAATAAGCAATTCAAACACACCCACAACATCTAATAAAATAGAAGCTGTAATAAAATTCTTCCAAACAAACGAGCCCAGGGACAGATGTATTTCCTCATAATTCCACCTGACCTTCAACCAGTGCTGATACTGTTCAAATTATTCCACAAAATAGAAAATGAAAGAATGAAAGAATATTTCATAATTTTTTTCACAAGGCCAAACAAGCCTTATTATCTGAACTACACAAAACCCAAGAAGGAAAGAAAATTAAAGACCAATATTTTTTATGAACACAGATATAATAATTCTCAATAAAATATTTGAAAACCAAACCGAAAAATACATCAAAAAATCTACCATCAATTAGATTTCATTAATATAAAATAATCATAATTTTTCATAATCAGTGCATTACCCATCACCAGAGAAGTTTCCATTTATAGTAGTAGTTAACTAATACAGAGACACCAAACTAGAAAAATTATTTCAAGGAAAACATATCTTCAGAAACAACTGTAATGATGTACATAAAAACTCATAAGGGTTGTAGCAGAATTCAGAGGACCTACTCTGAACTGAATCAAGCCAAATAAATTGCAGTGTTGAGAAGGGAATGTGGACAGAAGCTATGCCCCTAACCAAGAAGTTTTCTGCAATTGAGATCTGCTTGCAAAGAAAAAGTAAAATAATACAGTAGAGTATCACTGATTTTTATTAAGAACTTTTAATGAAAGGACCATTATTATCAATAGGTAGCCAACACCAAAAGAATTCAGTTTTTTTTTTTTTTTGTTTGTTTGTTTGTTTGCTTGCTTGCTTGTTTGATTGCTCTTTTATGTGCGTGTGTGTGGATTCTTTTTGTCATACATTACTTTCTTTTGACTTAAGTTTTTGTCTTACTCCTCTTTTTCCTAGTTATCTTGTTTTTTTATTTTGTGTTTTTATGTATTAGTGTGTGTGTGTGTGTGTGTGTGTGTGTGTGTATTCCTTGTGTTTCCTTCATTTTTCTTATTTTATTCTTTTTGTCTGTTTTGTGAAAAAAAAAAAGAAAAAGAAAACATGAGTTGACTTGGAGGGAATAAAAGACATACTTGACAGAAAATGAGAGAGAGAGAAACTGTTACATAATTACTGTATATCAATAATTTTTCTATTTAAAAATATCAAGGTAACAACAGCAAATATGCTTGGGAAGTCTATCTGAACCCTGTTTATCTGTAACTGCCAATAAGTCGAGTGTATATGTCCTGCGCTTCCTCTACCCAGTAAGCATCCCTTGTGCTCCTTCTCCATAATCTAACCCAGTGAGTCTCCCTGTCGTTCACATTTCCAACTTCTTACCAACTCACCAAGTCTAGCTTGGGTCCTGCATCCAATGTCCAAGTTTAGTCTGCCCATCTCTAGAAATCCTAATCTTCTACTGAGACTTACTGTACTGTGGCCATCTATAGCCCCTCTATGCACATTATTCCACCCCTCACACTCAACCAGACTCCAACTCTCTCTAGAATATAACTAGTAATTCTCTCTACCATACAATCAAAGCCATCTCCTCCAAACCGCAAGGCTTGACTGACTAATACTGCCTCATCTGCAGCCAACTTCTGTATTCCTGGGACTCACATCCAGTGTAAAAAATGTAATCTGGCTACCAACACTTGTTCCAGAGACAATTTATAAGTTTTTGCTTGGTCTCACTTGTGTGTCATGGTCTAATTTTTTCTTCCCTCTGCCTGAGCCACTGCCAATACCTTGATTTCTGCCAGGACCCATACTCAGTGACCAGGCCTAGTATGTACCATCCCTACCTTTGCTGTAGCCACCTTCTCAGTCTTGGTGAGAATCCACCATATGCACCACCAGCAAAATCTTCCTAACATGGAAGGAGAAAAATTGTGTCTGTTAACACAAAAGTGGCATTTCAGTTAGAAGGTTACTTGCTTCTCATCTTGGTCTTTCTCTTTTCTCATTTTTTCTTCTCGTCCTTCTTTCCTGTCTTTTTCCTTACTTCCCTCTTTCTTGTTTCTGTGTTCTTTTTGACCATTCCTTTACGAAATGCTGCACATTTGCAGACCAGAGAACAGAAGCAAACCATCCTTCTTTTCTTTCTTTCAAGTGTTTTTTTTTTTTTGTGTGTGTGTGTTGTTGTTGTTGTTATCCTCATTACTTGTATATCTCATTAAAATACTGCTTGTGCGTCACTTTTATAAAAAACAAAATACAGCCATAATTTCCTAAGGAAATACATATAAAATTTAGATTACAGGTATTCTGAGATATAACCATTTTACCAAGAAGAGGACACTGTAATGCATTTATTAGTGGCAAGAAAGAACTGTAGCTGCTGCCTAAGTTGGAGTGGGCTATAATATCCTTGCTTTCTGTGATATGAGCCTTGGAATGTCATGTCAATATCAGCAATGAGACCTCTGTCTATCAGTCATCTTTTCCACTCTTCAGTTGGGAGCTTTTTCCTGAATCAGGCATCTTTCCTATCAATTCAGCTGGGCCTCTGCCTTGTAGGAAGAACTCTTCATTCTCTGAATTATTGCTTGCCTAAAATTTTCATAATATGATTCAGTCAAAATGAACAATCTGCAAGGAATACAGTGACAATGCATAGAACCTTCTCATCTTGCAGTCACAATAGTGAGGGTGAATGATGACACACTCTGGGTGACCCAGGGCACTCTGCTTTGTGACAGAGCTCACAAAGAAATCTCATAGAGGCCAAAAGCATAGAGGCAGCAAACACTGTCAGCAGCGGCTGTCAGTATTGTGCACACTCTAGAAATTTAACACTGGTATGACTGGAGAATCCACCTATTGTCTGAGCTTAGAGAAGAGAAAATAAGAGAATCACCTTCCCCTTGATGACAGCTGTCCACATATGTTGATATTTTTGCCTCCTTATCTCCCCTTGATGTGGAGTTCAGGAACATATGTTTTAACAGAAATTAAAGACTTTCACTTGAGCATTGTATATCTTATCAAGCAAGCGTCTGTGTGTGCCACCTACCAGGGAGGAGGCAGTGATTGGAAAGAAGTTGATGAAAGAGACAGACAAAATATTGCAACTTTGTCCACAGGATCCTGTTATTCTGTAAACTAGAGAGTCCTGCATGCTCAGGGAGACAGTACCGAGAACAGGTACTACATGATTACTGACTGAGTAAATGATGCATCAAAAGAGAGCTGGAATCATTGAAATTAGCAGTGCCCACTTTAGGATAATTTCAATGCCAGCCTTATATGAAAGAAATGAAGATGTCAGTCTAAGGTAAGAACTTTCAGCCTCTAAACCTTCTGCTTTTTTAAAGCTCTGTAGTCCATGAGAATCTCCTCATCCTAAGAGGTCCACCTAATTATGTTCCTACTGGACAACTTGAGAATTTTCAATTATTTTTTTTAAAAATTTCTTTATTTCATTTCTTCATTTCAACCTTTAAACATTTTTCTACCTGATATTAAAAGTTTTAGTACTCAGTTTTCATAAACTTTGCTGAGTGCATTGAGAATAAATTCTATCTTTTTTAAAGTATTTTTGTAGACCCTATAAATATTTTTTCCACACAACTGTTGAATACTGTCAATGGGATAAACCTGCACATAGCTCTAAACTCAAAGCTCAGCTTGGTCTTCAGCCCTCCCAATCTCATCCTTCTTGAAGGACGTTGTGTTTTCTTCAAAGTTCCTCAGGAAATAATTACCTATCTTCAATTCCACTTTCTGTTCCATATCCAAGCCCAGCACACAGCACCACTGCCTTTCTAACTATTTAGGATTCTGAAATATGGAGACTTTGTTATGCTCTAAAGCTCCTGTCTTGAGGACACAATTTCTAACATTTTAAAACAACAACCATCAGCAATGTTTTGTTGATATAATAAGAAAATATCATGACTCGTTAAGACATTTTTGTCTTTCTGGTAACAATAATAAATGTGTGGCCTACTGTTAGGACAGTGATTTTTATCTTTGGAATTCATCATCAAGTGATCAGGTCTCTACACTAGCCACATCTGTTATGATCTGAAAGTCAAGAATCTCATTTCTTGTGGCTGCCTAAGCCTGAGAATCATGTAGAGAGAGGGATCAGCTCAGGGATGCCTTGGACTCCACATGCCAAATCATATCTTAAGTACTACAGTGAAGCAACTGAGCTCAGCAGGGAGATTCTACTCCCAACTGAAAGCTTGAGAGCACAGAAATCCCTCATACTTGTGTCTGGGATACAGACCAGTGAAGCCTCCACAGAGGTATTTATTTTCCCTTTGGAAGCCGCTGTGGTTAGACTGAATAATGCAGGAGCGCCTTAGTGGTTTCCACACTGAACAGGAAAAGTGCTGTTCTTTGTGTTCTGCCACTAAATTGAAAAAAAGAAAGTGAGTATGCATGAAAGAAAGAAAGAAAATGTAGGGAAGAGCATGGCTGAAAGCACTGGACATTTTCCCTCATGCTTGCAAGACTTTTAGCCTTTTTCATGAGTCACATAATTTTACTATGATGTTAATGCATTCTAGTGGCTAACATAAATCCCAGACATTATAAATATGCTACACATCAAGGATGAGAAAAAAAAAACAAGAGAAATATTAAATATATGGTTATTATTAATATAAAAGTATTACATATTTTGCAGAAAAATGGAATAACTGCTCTGAAATCTATGCACTGGAATTAAGACTTGATTTTATGTTTTGACTTCACATTGCAGGAATGTCTTGGGAAAATAGTTGAATTTAATGAGATCCAACTTTAAAGGTACATATATTTTCTAGTAAATATTCCTATATGTATATGTATCTACCCTTAGGCATATATGTGTATATATGTGTACATAGGCATGTATCTATACATCGATCTTGATCTATATGTATTTATATATATATATATTCATATCTATAATGTCTATATTTATTTATATATCTATAGATAAATTTTGAGAGAGCAGAATATCCTATGAAGTGTACAAAGATAGCCATCAAAAGAAGTGTGAGTCTAATAAAGCAGATGTCTAAGTTAGAAGTACTAAGAGAAATGATATTTGATTGATAGTATACAGGTAAAAACTTGAAGAAACAAATATTTTTTGCCTCAGTCAAAGTCATTCTCATTATGAGATACAGTAAACCACAAAGGCCTCACATGAAAGAACACATTTGGAGGCATAAGAGAAAATTACACGTAAGATTTTTTGGTCAAATGAAATGTTCTCTAGATATGTAATGGTAAATCAGGCATTACCCAAGTCTTAAGGACATCACAAATTAGGAAGTCAAATATTTTAATGACTAGATTATCTCCTTTATTTTCCTTGCTCCAGGGTTTCTGCCTTCAGAGTCCTTATTTTTTCCACACTTTTCATGCCTATTTTCATTCATTGTCCAAAAACTTCCCATTCAGTATATTCTTAATATTGCTAGGAAGAACATATCTTCCAGTTTGACTCATGTCTGCTTTAATGTAACCTTGTAATTGATTTACCACCATTATTGTGGTTTTGATTGTTTGTTTATTTAGTTGTAGATTTTTTGTTGTTGTTCTATGTTTTGTATTTCTCCCAGCTTTTCCCTCCCTTGACATCATTACAGAAATTACCACAGGTCCTAAATTGTAAAGTTATGTAATTTCTAGATAAGAGAATGAATCAGTTTATGGATGAATGGGAAGCTGGCTGTATGGGTATTTGGTTGATGTAGGGATAGATACACAGAATGATAAGTCAGTAGATGGATGGGTAAGAACAAGGACATATTGGTACAAAGAAAGATAGAAACATGACTGAATAAATTCACCTATAGTTGAACTGATAATCAGATAAGACAAATATTAATGAATGCACAGGTGAGTGGATGAGTAGATGGATAGATATCTGGATGGCTAGATGAATAAAAGGATAATTAGTATGTTGGTAGATACAGAAAAATGTGTGAGTATATGGTTTAACTGTAACAGAAAAGGGTAACTAAAGAGAACTAGAAAGTTCTAGAAATAAGCAGTCAGAAAGTTTACATTCAACTTATCTAAGAATCATCCTGAGCCATATAACCATAATTGATAAGACATGAGGAAATGTCACTCTACTTGACATGCTTAGTATTTATTCTAAGACAAATAAATAGAGTAAGTGGGTTTCTAAGATTACAGAAGCGGTGAATAACAAAGAAGAATTCAAATCCAATTCAACTAAAAACATCTATTTTCCTCAAGATAGAATTATTCTGGGCAAGGGAAAACAGCATATTCATAGTATTAAAATTAATATTTTAATTTTAATATAATTTTTAAATAATATTTATTTAAAATTAAAATAAATGCTGAAACACTACATCGTTTGAAATTAAAGCCTATGAGAAATAATGACTAGTGGAAAATATGTTAAATCATATAAAATGTGTATAAATAATATCATATTCAAAATAAATATAAAATTCAAGAAATGATATCTCTTTGATAGAACACTATGAAAATGGATACAGTATATGATGTATATGAGTAAGAAAGGAAAGTCCACTGATGGAAAGTAAAGTGCAGTGGCTCAGGATTAAGAAATGACACAGAAAAATCAAATGAATTTTAAGTTAAACTGTGAAAACAGATTAATATAGTTACAATATTGATGACATATACTTACAATAAATGATTTGTTTATATGAAGTTCTACAGCATGAGCAAAGTATACATGTAAAAACTGTAAAATTTACATTTAAATGAATTTATAATAATATAGGTATGTATTTCACAGCTCTTTTTTCATTCTTGTCATTATAGATTAATTTTTTTCTGGGAGTGTGTCTGTAACAGATTTGGCATATAAACATTAAAAATTAAACCACCAGATATTCAAAAAGGATAAAATAGCTTAGTCTAGAACATTTTTTTTATTAAGTGTATCACCTCTTCTTCTGCTTGGTGTAAATTAAAATCAAATCTGAACTGAAAGGCTATTCAGTTCTGAATACAGCACATCCTGAAAGTTTGGGGAATGGTGAGGTAAATATAAATAAAACACAAGTTACTCCTGCTACAGGAAATCAAAGACTGTACAGAGTGTATACTGTGTCCACTGGAAGGTGAAGTGGAAAGTCTACAGGGAAGGCACCTTACAGAAATCAGAGTTACTCTGGTTCTCTCTTGGTATGATAAATAACAATCAAAGCCAATATTAGCAGAAGAAAGAGTTCATTTGAATTACAAGTTACAGTCCATCACTGAAAAAGTTGGAGGCCAAAACTCAAGACAAGAAGCCGGAGGCAGAATATGAAGCAGGGACCATAGATATAAGCTACATGTGGCATGCTTTGTTACTTGTTTCATATTATCAGGACCACTTTTATAGGAGCAGCACTACTCACAATGGGCTGGTCTCTATCTCACTATTCATTAATCAAAATTGTACCACACAGCTCTAGTCAGGGGCCAATATCCTCAAGTTATGTCCTCTCTTTGCAAGTAGCTATACTATTTGTCAAGTTTCTGAAAAACACTAATGCAAAAAGGAGTGAAGTCACTCTCCTTAATATGGAGGACCAGCTCAGTTTGAAGGCAGAGAGAGAGAGAGAGAGAGAGAGAGAGAGAGAGAGAGAGAGAGAGAGAGAGAGAGAGAGAGAGAGAGAAAGCATGTGATCAAAGGATTATAAAACCCCCATTAGGGAAAGTGAGAGTTACAAGAAGTGTCCTTAGAAATGAGCAATGCAGGCATAAATTTCAGACATTTACAAATATATACCTACTTAAAGTATCATAATGAAACCTATCATTATTTTAAATATTTCTTTACTTATATGTCTGAGTGTGAGTAAGTTTGTGTGCACTATGACCATGCATGTGAAATTTCTTATGAAAACCAAAGGCATTGCAGCCTCTGCAAATGGAGGTAGGTGCTGGCAACCAAACCAGGGTCTGCTGTAGCAGCACTGCTTGTTCTTCACTTCAGAGAAATCTTGTCCTCAGAGTAGTGCACAAAGAAAATAAAGAAAAGAGGTGCATCTATAAGTACCATAAGAAAATGGACACCAAATTTAGTATTTTGGATAATGAGTGGCAATTATTAAAATTGAGAAGACTGGTATAACCCTTATTTTTCTGCTAATTAGTTAAGTTGAAGTAAGTCTTCTATTGAAGGTACTCTAATTAACATCCATGTACCTACTATTGTTTCTGTCCAGTGAGATGCCATATTTTACAGTTAAACTGTAAAGGAATTAAGAGTACCTAATGCCAATACTTTGACTTCCAACTCATCCCCAACAAAAGAGAAAAAGAGAGAAGGGGGGGCAGAGAGAGACAGAGAGAGTGAGAGAGACAGAGAGAGTGAGAGAGAGAGAGAGAGAGAGAAGGAGAGGGAGAGACTTTTCAGCCATTGACTGATTATGAACAATATAAAAAATCTATTGTAAATAGGCAATATTTTCTCAAGTAATGAAGGTGAATGGGGAAAAGGTGGGTGCCTATCAAAATGAGTGTACCTGAAGAAGTCAGATATGAATGGAACATCACCATAAAGGACAGTAAGAGGTTTCAGCATATTTTTACTAAAAGGGTAACTAAAATTTCTTAGCAATATAAATTCATTTTGCAGTTATTACAAAGCTTGCTTGTAGTGGAACATTAATAATCTGAAATAATTTACCCTAAAATTACCTATTAATTATCAAGGGGAAGTGATCTCTGACAGTGGATAGCTTAGGCAATGGTTTAATAATGGGATCCCTTATGGTATACAGTGAAGCCATGTAGTCTGTTGATGGAAGTAGAATTTTCATCAAACCCTTTCCAATGAGACATAACCTGAATCTAACCATAGAAATGTAGAGCTACAACATAGTGGGCAATGAAAAAATGAGGAAAAACTAAAAGAAGAGAAAAATGTAAGAAAGAGAAACTCTCAGATGACACTTCAGGAGTGAAAGAGCTTGCCTTATGATTGTGAGAACAGGATATCCAAGATATCAGATACCCAGAATGTGCATAAATGTCAGGTTGTTGTGGAAGTTACCATGTGATAATTCCAGACTCCACAGAGAAAGGATATTCCCAAAAAGGCTAGTAAGAAGGCCCCGCTACATGGTCTCTGTGTTTGGCTGAGTATTGTGCTTCAATGACTAAAATAAAAAAAAAAATGAAGGATGATTCGTGACATAAATCTCTGGCATCTCATGCATACCCAAATGCACATGTGTGCACTGATGCAAAAACATACATTGAGCATTAATTTCCACATACATACAGGGAATATTGGAAAATAACAGAAAGTGAGAGAAAGACTCTCAGAATATTCATTGTGCTGTGTTTACAAATGTTGGATATAGTACTACCTAAAGACCCAGATATTCCACTTCTGGGCATATACCCCAGAGACACTTTAATACACAACAAAGATATATGCACCACAATGTTCATAGCGGCTCTATTTATAATAGCCAGAAGCTGGAAGGAACCCAGATGTCCTTCAGAAGATGAATGGATACAAAAATTGTGGTACATATACACAATGGAATACTACTCAGCCACCAGAAACAATGACTTAACCAAATTCTTAAGAAAATGGCTGCATCTAGAGAATATCATCCTGAGTAAGATAACCCAGTCACAAAAGAACAGACATAATATGCAGTCACTGATATTGGGATGCTAACCCCAGAGGCTTGTACTCCCCCAGAAACAACTCACAGACTGTATGAAGTCCAAGAAATAAATAAAACAAATATATATATATATATATATATTTACAAACCAAGAAGACTTTGACTATTTCCATGTTGCATTTTGTTTTGCATGTACTTTACGCTTATTGTAACTATTAGGTTTTCAATGTATACTGTCAAGCCCTTGAAAAAAATCAAGTACTGACTAAAAAATATATTCACATGGTTTTATGTAAAAATTATTTTAATGTCTGATAAAACAGTACTGACAAAAATGTATAATTTTAAGCAAAAAATGTTTAAAATCTTTGCATTTATCTTTGTTTTGTAAAATAAAATCGTTTAAAAAAAAGAAGAAAAAAAACAAAAAAAAAAAACAAATGTGAAAATAAATAAGAGGCAGGGACCACAGCAAAACAAGTAGTTGGAAATTATGTGCAGTATGTGCTCATGCTCTGTCTGCTTCCACTGAAAGGAGCATCTTTACATCTTTAGTACACCTGGTGCAATTGGAGGAGCATGTGTACAAAGTCTACACATTCTATTGATGCTGACTCTTCATCTCCCAATGTTGTGTGTGTGTGTGTGTGTGTGTGTGTGTGTGTGTGTGTGTGTGTGTGTGTGTGTGTGTGATCTTGTTTGATAAGCCAGCATTAGTATTTTCTCTCTCTCTCTCTCTCTCTCTCTCTCTCTCTCTCTCTCTCTCTCTCTCTCTCTCTCTCTCTCTCTCTCTCTTTCTCTCTCTCTCTTTCTCTTTCTTTCTGGCCCTGTCTACTCTCTCTCATACCATTACTTCAACTCCTTTTAGGTTTATTCCCATAAGTAGTTGTTTGATCTATAGCTGTAAAACCTTGATGAATTTAAGTTAATTTTTAATTTTAAGATTACAAAGAATGAGATGTATTTAGTGATTATCTTTGAGTTTTGTATTCAAAATGAACATAGATCTTTTATAGATTCTTCAGAAAAATAGATTTTTTGCTTAAAATCCATCTTGACCACAGTTTTCCCTCTGTCCATGAGTCCCAGCTCTCTATCACTTTCCCTTCTCCAGATCTAGACTCCCCCTCCTTTCATCCTCAGAAAAGAGCAGGCTGGCTGGGATCCACAGTTGCAGGAGTTTCTGTGTGTTTGAGAACTTCACATAACATTTGATATCTCTGTTAGGATCTTGAAATAGATTACATCTCATCGCTCCTTTATGCTGTAATAGTGAATTCAAAACTTAATAAATCCAGACAGAAATGAAAATCATTAAGCATTTTAAAAGGTCATTTTAGGCTCAATCAATCACTTGCTGGGCTTACGTCCAGCAACTGTGTTCAATTATAAATTAGCAGAACAAAGTGTAGGCTATATATGAAACCCTAGGAAGACAGTGCTAGCTGGCTGTACTAGACCAACAAATGATCTGAGGAAAGCATTGGAATTCTCTCAGCTGATTTTGACCCTTTAATAATGTATTTTCATTTAACTTTCTCTCAACTGTCCTATAATTTCGCCTATACATATAAAGTGTGTTTTTTTGAATGAAGCAAGTTCTTGACTAAAGGAACTGAACACTTACAGAGGTAGGTGTCTTTAGCCTTTGCTTATGTATAAATAAGTGTTGTTTATTCTAAAACACCACTCTCATATTCTCTCATATAAATTTCTGTATGTAAAAATTCGTATTTAGAAGAAAAAAATAGAAATTGTCTTTCCCTCAGAGCATTACTGTTCATTTTGTCTATTCCATGTCTCAAAGTATAATTGGAAAGTCTCTAGTTACTGACAGATCATCTGTGTTTCAAAACATAGAAAGGAAAAAATAGAAGATAGTAGATGAGAAGAAGTAGTAATTCTGATTGTATTCTTGAGTATAGAAATAATTTAATGATTCTTACAAACTCATCAGTATGAATTAAACCTGAATCTTGGTCATCAAATTTCCAAAAGGCACAATTCAATTAATTTGCATCAATTATCCCAAATACTTTGTATCCAGAAGCAGCTTTCTATCTGCTCTGCAATCTCATATGGGTTAAGAAGATACAAATGTGCAGTGATTAGAGATACTCCTCTAACAGTTTATCAATTGTTAGCAACAGAACTGTGGCCAGTATGAGTGTCCTACTGCATAACCAGGCTGGTATTAAACTTATGGTCCTTTTCCCTCAGCCTTCACAGTATGAGTTTGAGTAAGAGCTTTAATAATAGCACACATATATTTGCCCATTTGCACATGAGAGAAACCAGGTAAGTCTCATGTTCAGTGACTATCTTACTCTTGTTTTCTGGTTCAAAGGCTGCACTCGTAAACAAATGTGGTAGGGTGTTCAAATGTGTCTTGCTTGGGTCCTATGGATGATTTCCCAGGTATGTTTTGTATGCTGTGTTATGCTCAAGGGATTTCTATATGGAAACTCCTCAGAACTTTAGAACTTTCTCATCTATAATCAAATATACCTTGTGATATTGAAGCATGACGTGTGAAATCTTGACCAAAAAGCAAATTATCCTTGATCTTAAGTTTATTAGCTCTGAGAACATATACATGATTTTGGAAGGGCCTATTTATTTCTTTGTTCATATCTCCTCTCCTGCTGTTTGTTTCTCTGATTCTTTCCTCCTTTGTTTTATAACCTATGCACCTATTACCTATATTCCAGTTTCTAATGCAGGGAGGAGTTTTGCAGGTTCCTCATGCTCAGATACAGAGAATAATTCTCAGACTTCAGAGGCAAAGTAGTCTGATATATGATTTCCCTCAAAAGAAAGGCAAAGCTTTTAACATTCCCATTGCTATATCACAGTTCACACTCAATAATCCATTGGATTTAGGAAACATAAAAATCATATCTTCAAATATATGGTGCATTATGAAATTGATACTACTTTTCTCTAGATGCTTACATAAACTCATTTTTCAAAACATTCTGTAATAGAATGAGAAGATTAGTTAAAGTTTGGAACCACCAATTTATTCACTGGTCAGTGACTTCATCATGAGCCCAGAAAGCTGTTATTAACAAGCCCTTTTCTTGCTCCAGAAACTAGGAACATTTTTAAGAGTCTCAGGGATATCATATCCATGAATAGAGAACTGGAAAAAGAAAACAAGAGTTTATGGTACTGTGGGATTGTTACTCTAAGGAATTAAACTCCTCCTCTTCTTAAGGCATATGAGAGAGAATACCTTTGGAAGAGGCATGTGTATGAAGTGAATTAGCCAAGGCTGGCCATAATGACAAACAGTAATATTTGGCTGTGAAGGTGGTTAGTCAAGGAACAAAAACATCCTGGACTACAGAGATTAGTTATCCTGGGCACTGGTGGCTAGACTCTCTATGACTTTTCTATTTGACCACCATGAAAGCTAAGAATCTAGCGCTTTCTATGGTTTGGTGTGAGGATGCTTCTTGATAGTGGCTTCATAAGAAAGGCAACAATGAGGTGATCTGGAAGTCCACAGTTTCAAGTGTCACCTGAATGCAATTCACAGGTCTGATTGATGCTAATAAACAAGTCTCTCTCTCTCTCTCTCTCTCTCTCTCTCTCTCTCTCTCTCTCTCTCTCTCTCTCTCTCTCTCTCTCTCCCTCCCTCCCTCCCTCCCTCCCTTCCTCTCTCTCTCTCTCTCTCTCTCTCTCTCTCTCTCTGTGTGTGTGTGTGTTTGTATGTGTGTGTGTGTGTGAGAGAGAGAGAGAGAGAGAGAGAGAGAGAGAGAGAGAGAGAGAGAGAGAGAGAGAGAGAGAGAGAGAGAACTGAGAAGAGTTACAGGAGTACTTTAAACCAGCATAGCAGTAATTCTTGTTGTATCTGCTTACCTTAAAGTAAGTCCCTTTATGGTATGAATAAACATTAGCCCTAGCAAGAAAAAAGTTATGTATGGACTGGTATATTTAAAAAAAAAAAAGTACTATTTGAATAGATGAGACTTAAGACCAAGCAGATGAGTACAAAAAACTTAATTTTGCATCAGTTATTTTGTTATAGGGCCAGTTACAAATAGGTTGGTGAAGAATAAAATATACGATGAAGCTTTTAATATCACATAGTACTTACAGATTGTCTATGGATTCTGTTTGTCTATGAGATGGGATCCTAAGCATTTTGGATGCTATTCAGATTACATTTCTCCTGACCATTCAGTTACTTGATAATTACATATGAAACCTTGCCTTTTCTGGCTAGCAATGTTCTAGAACAAGAATTGTGGTACATTTACACAATGGAATACTACTCAGCCACCAGAAACAATGACTTGACCAAATTCTTAAGAAAATGGTTGCATCTAGAGAATATCATTCTGAGTGAGATAACCCAGTCACAAAAGAACAGACATAATATGCAGTCACTGATAATGGGATGCTAACCCCAGAGGCTCGCACTGCCCCAGAAACAACTCACAGACTGTATGAAGTCCAAGAAATAAACAAAACAAAACAAAACAAAAAATGTCTATACAACAAGAAAACTTTGACTATTTCCATGTTACATTTTGTTTTACATGTACTTTAGCTCATTGTAACTATTAAGTTTTCATGGCATACTATCAAACCTTTAAAAAAATCAAGTACTGACTAAAAAATATATTCATACAGTTTTATGTAAAAATTATTTTAAAATCTGAAAAAAGTACTGACAAAAATGTATTGTATAATTTTATGCAAAAATGCTTAAAATCTGTACATTTATCTTTGTTTTGTAAAATAAAGTTGTTAAAAAAAAAAAGAACTGTCTGTGACTGTATTGGAAAGGTCTTTATTCTCTTGAGAATACCAGAATGCTATTTTTTAACTCTCCTACCGAGGGCCATCTGCACTTTATTGTACTTTGTCTTGAAGTTAGTACCTATTGGAAAGATCTAGCATAGTACCATCAAAGAGAAGTCTCTTGAATGTGTTAAACATACTAGGAATGATAAGTTGAGTGCGGTTTTGCTGCAATAGAGTTTTTGGGTTTATACTATCAGCAGTCTGGAAAACCAGCTCCTCAGATAATTGATAGGAGCTTAGATTCTAGTTATCTTGGGGATGTACAGGCTTGTTTCAGAATTGACTTATTCTGTACTGCTCAGTATCCCCGGCATTCTGACAGGCTCCAGTGACAATTCAAAACTGAGGCTCAGTGGCATTGAGGTACATAAATCCAAAGAAGTTTAAATTGTCAAATGAATTATGATTCATCATCTTTGCTCTTCCGGACCTTCACTCTCTATAGGATATGCAAAGTCAGTATATCTGTTTTCTGTAGTGACTAAAATGACTTAGAGGTTAAAACACAAATTTTAAGGGAATGGAAGTTGTATGTGCAGGGAATGAGGAAAAGAAATCACAAGATGAAGGTGAAGCCATGGGAATTAATTTCACAGGAAGGTTGTTATTGCCCCCTTTAGCAGCTAAAATTCACATACAGGCACATCTTAAGTAATGTGTCGAGCTGTCCGAAAGATAATTTGAATCCTGTCAAGGCAAACAAGAATATGCTCACAAATTCAAAAGCAATATATGAGCAATTTACACAACATCAATTTCTTTGGTTGTTTTTGGATGGAGCTATCACCATCAATTAAGTTAGTGACTCTTTGATTCAAATTACTTTTTGACATGTAGTCAACTAAATGGCTCACACAAGCATTATTTTCTGCAGAGTTCCCTTGGCAGCCATGTAGTAAATGTAAACAGGTGGGAAGGCAGAACAGTAATGCTTCAGACTCAGCCTCCTCCCCTCACAGCACGGAGAATAATAACATGAAGAAAAGTGAAGACCTTATCAGATGGCTTAGAACAAGGCTTCAGAAAGGAGAGATTTGCATATTTATGACATATTTCTCCTGATTCAATATTTCTCCACTTGAGGATACCTCTTAACCCCATATCAGGCTCTATTATAATTAGGTCTCAGAGGTGAAGCAAGGCTAAGGCATACTCTCACACCACAGGAAGATGGCATGCCCTGATGTGAACTTGAACTTGGTAGGAATGGTGTTGAAGAATAATGTGCTTATTGACAATGGGACTAAAAAAAGACTTAGTGAAACAACTGTATTTTTAGACTGTAAGGTGAAAAAAAATACTCCTTTAAAGAATAAATGTAGTGAATGATAAACTTAAAAAGTACAGTCAGTAAGGGATGATGACCCAGTATCATTCCACTGTTTTGGTTAGCACCAAGATTAAATTCACTTTAGTGCTACTCAGGATGTGTCTGAGATTTCTAGAACAACTGAACTAAGTCCTTATCATGCCATTAACCAGTTAGTAAATACTAATGTGCCTGTATGTTAAGTCCTATAACTAAGGGATCAAAATGCTGTGCACATAGAGTCTATCATATGTAACATCTTATAGAAGGGATGTTTATAAAAGTTCTACTAAAAAAGTATAAGAATGAATAAAAAAGAAGTCAGTTGGTATTTTTGTTTGTTTTTATGTTGGCATGTTTTCTTTGGGGTTTTGGTTTTTGTTGTCTTGCTTTGTATTTTAGGGGCGTGGCTTCATCATATGTCAACCATGCCAATGAATAGACCCATCATCATGAACATATGAAAAACATTCCGTTGACTCACTGGGATATATTCTTTTTAAAATGGATACAAAGTTGGAAAGCAGAAGGCATGAGATAGGGAACTTAATCTGGAGACAGGAAAAATAGTAAGAGGAAAATATGCTAAAATGCATTTTATACATGTATGCAATTATCAAAAACTTAAAGAAATTATATATTTAAAAAGTAACGAAATTAGTATTTGTCCTCCTTCCCAATGAAAGTTACTTCAAGGGAAGCACCACTTTGGACCCCGCTTTTCATCAACAACGAATGACTGTGAGAGCCATTGAGTTCATTGACCTTCTTTTCACTTTTCTTGAAAATGGGGTGATGATAAGAAAATTTGTGACCTCTTTAAAGTTTCTGGAAAAATAACATGTTAAAATACAAACAAAGCAGTTTGACCAGCTGTGACTGTTGAACAGACTAAACTGCTGAGTCTTTAAGTTCTAAAGACTGTTTCTTCAGTAAGATCACTTCTGGAACGGGGCAGTGTGTGTTCTCTAGATGCTCACAACACAGTCTGATTTGGTACATTTTATTTATATACAAGATGAAATTTTTCATCAACCAATGAGTTTGCATGGAAAGACTCATGGCTTTAGTTACATATATAGCAGATGACAGCTTTCACTGGCATCAATGCATGAAGAGACCTTTGGTCCAGCGAAGGCTTATTTTCCCAAAAGGAATGCCAAGGCACTGAGGTGGGAGAGGGTAGTTGGGAGAGAGTAGTTGGGAGAGAGTGGTTGGGAGAGGGAGCACCAATGGAGGCAAAGGGAGGGGGAGGGGTGATGGAATTTGGGGAAAGGGAATAACATCTGAAATGTAAATACAGAGAATAACCAATTTTTAAAAAGATTAAATGTTTTGTACTAAGAAATAGAATTCCAATACTTCCATGTTTACTGGTTTATAAAATTCAGGAGCATAAAATCCCAAGTGCCTTTGGTTTTTGCTATGCATAGATTAGATAGAATTCAGAACAGTAAGCCTGTTATACAAAACTTGAATTTTCCTGCAAATTTATGAAGAGTTTCAGTTCAAAAGATCATGGCTGCATTCTCTTCAAAGAAAATTATAACTGAAACTCAAGGCGGAAGTTGGAAGCTGACAGAAAACACAGCATTTCCAACAGAAACTGGGACAGTACTGAGTTCATTTTCAGCTCTGCCTGAACTCTCATTATGTTGTCTCATTTTTCTTCATATAATAAAATAAATGTATTTTATTTATTATTCATTCATTCATTAAAAACATTTGTCCAATGCACCCTAGGTCTGAAGATGTGAAGGCCATCACTACAAAGCATACTTACTAGTCTATGGTAATATAATAGTTAGGGATTTTGGTTACAAATAATCAGAGGAAACCTTAATAAACTTCTGTTATGTTACAAAAAATGGACTTCCAGTTCCATTAGGAAAGCACTGACATGTTTGAAAATGATGTGAAGGAACTTTACAATTGTACAAATGATCTCATGGAAGGAGCCAGCAGGAAGCTCTTCAGCATCCTTAGCAGGACTGTGGTACTAGGATGAAGAGATAAGCAGAATAGTCACACAGAAATAGAATGGGGAGTCTCCACTGGGCAGTGTAATATTGTAATAAGAAGGTAACAAAAGACCATGTCTCAAATCTGCTGACTAATTAGACAAGTTGTTCTAATAGTGCAAATTAGCATAAGCGTCCTGAAAGTGAAACTCGACCTAGGGAGGGTGAAAGAAAGTAGAATTGACTGACAGAGTTCCCAGTGAAGAACTCTTGCAGAAACTGTCAAAGGAGGAGGAATATTTAACATTGGCACTGAAAATCTGTGCTCACCGTGTCATGTTATGGTTAAGAACTTTGTTTAGTTTGTGGAGGTGATTTTTCTCAGAGTCGAGAATAATGAAGTCCTAGCAAAGCAGGTATGCCAGCATCTGGTGTTTATCTCTTTCAAATTCTTTCCTTTGTGTGGAATCAGTGTAGGAAGAACTGATTTTTTATTTATTTATTTTATTTATTTTTCACTGAAATGTAGCATGTACTGAATGGAATTGAGATCCATATTGTGAAACTTTTTGAGCTTTGTTTTCTTTTATCCCTTTAAACTCAAAGACAAATAAATAGCTTCAAGAGATTTTAAAATACAAAATACCGGATTCCTCACAAATTTATCTTACAATATGTGAAATATACGAAAAAAAAATATGCCCTTTAAAGTCAGTGAAAGCAAAAAAAAGGGGGGGGGAATAAGACGAGTTCTGGAATCAGTTCTGAGACAGAGATCATCAAAGATGAGCTTAGGACTTCAGTCAAAGTGTGTTAAGATGCCATCATTAAAGAGACCAGTGACCACTTGCTGAGAACAAAGTCTTTGGCACAAAAGTAAAAAGCAATACAGTGTCAGTCATCTAGCTAGACTGAATCCAATAGTAAAGGGTGTTTTGAACATCCCCTGTGAATTCCCTGTAGTCAGTAAAGGACATGTGCTTGTGAGTAACATCTGGAAGCAGTTCCTTAAACTTCAGTACTTTCTCCATTTTTAAGCCTCTATTTAGGAAGAGTAATAAGATGTTTCTCTTAGAATAAGATATTTGCTTTGTGGGAGCATCAGAAAGAAGTTTTGTCAGGGTATTGGTCCAAGAACAAAGATTGTATCTGAGAATGGAATTTTGGGTAAAAGAGTCCCAAAGTAATGCAGGGTATCACATTACAAAATACAATCAGTATATACGTGAATATACAAGTGTTGTGTGATAATTTCTCTTCACAGTTTTATATGTCTGTGCTGAAAAGTTTGATGTCAACTTAACACAAGCTAAAGGCAATGGAAAGGAGAGAACCTCAATTGATCTTACTGTAAAGCTTTTGTTAATTAATGGTTCATGGGGATAGACACAGACTACCATGGACAGTGGCATTTCTGGACTGATGGTAAGGGTTTCTATAAAAGTAAAGTTTGAGCAAGGCATGGGAAGCAAACAAAAATACAACATCCTTCCATGACGTCTTCATCAGGTCCTGCCTCCAGGTTTATATCCTATTTGCATTCTTGACCTGCTTTTTTCTATTATGAAAAGTACTCTGAAACTGTTGAATTGGTCACGTTTTGTGACAGCAAGGAAATCTGAAAACAATATCCATCAATGATCAATCAAACGTTCTACCCTGACAAACTTATTTGTTACTAATTGTCTTAATTATTTTTCTATTTCTGTGATAAGCTACCATAACTAAAGCATGTAATAAGAAAGTGTAATTGGATCTATCAGTCTCTTAAATTTACTCACCATGATCAATATAGTTGGACATATGGGACTGGAGCAGTAGCTAAGATCATTCATTTTTTAAGACTCAACTTCTGACAGAAAAAGTGCTAATTGACAATAACATTAGGATTTGGAACCCCACAACCTTCCTTCTACAACAGTGATATTTTTCTAGTACTTCCAAACAATTTCACCAGTTCAAAAACAGGTATTAAAATATATGAGCCAATAGAAACTACATTTACTTAACCTATACCTTAATCATTCAATAAAAGCTCTCCCACTTAACACAATGAACTCATGTGCACTCCCACACACACATGCATACAGCACACATTTACTTTTTGTGAGCTTTAATGTGATAAATTATGTTGGATTATTAAAACATGTAATTAAACTTATGTTGTAATATGTTTCTATGTCCTAAAGTTCTGATCTTTTCCCACCTCCAATAGCTATCATTATTCCTGTCATCAATCCAGTTTATGGGCTACTGCAGATTCAACTGGGAACTTCTTATATGATGCTTTAGAGTTCCTCATAACATGCTTCAAATATCCTTACATATGAGAAACCAGCCAGGTCTGATATGCATAAGAATCTAAAAGAGGATAGTACCAGACAAAACAATGAAATTAAATTATACACAGTTGGCAAAGTTTGAGGACTGACTTGCATCTTCTCTCTGAAGAGCAGAGGTTGAAGGCTAAAATTAAATTTGAAAATCAAGGCAGGGCTAGTTCCAGCAAAAGACATAGCCAGGTATTTTATGTTTTTTTATATAGTAGAAACTCACAAGGAATATATGAGAAAGTATCATATCAATTTCAATAAGGTGAATTAGAAAATAGGCTTATTAAATTGTCTACATTTTCAGAATAGATAATGTTCTTTGCACTTTAAAATAAGTCTTCACTTCACAGATGCTCATTTGCCTACCATATTGTAATAAAAATTTTAAATGTTCTCTAAATAAATATGACCTTCTTGAGAAAATTGTCCTGTATAATGTAACTTATACATAAAAATTATATATCATTTGTAGATGATATGATATTGTACTTAAATCATCCCCAAAACTCTACAAGAGAACGACTAAACCAGATAAACTGCTTCAGCAAAGTGGCTGGATATAAAATTAACTCAAAGAAATCAGTAGCCTTTCATTACTCAAAGATTAAAGAGGCTGAGAAAGAAATTAGAGGAACAACACCCTTCACAATAATCACAAATAATTTAAAATACCTTGGTGTGTCTCTAACTAAGCAAATGAAAGATCTGTATGACAAGAACTTCAAATCTCTGAAGAAGGAAATTGAAGAAGATCTCAGAAGATGGAAAGATCTTCCATGCTCATGGATCGGAAGGATCAACACTGTAAAAATGGCCATCAGGACAAAAGCTATCTACAGATTCAGTGAAACCACAACAAAATTCGAACTCAATTCTTCATAGAGTGAAGAAGAAAACTTTGAAAATTTATTGAGAATAACACAAAAAATAACCCAGCAAAGCAAGAACTATTCTCAAAAATAAAAGAACTAGGGAAATCACCATCCCTGACCTCAAGCTCTATTACAGAGCAATCTTGATAAAAACTGCATGGTATTGGTTCAGATATAAGCAGGTAGATGAATAGAATGGAATCAAAGACCCAGAAATTGACCAAAAAATTCCATGGTCACTTGAACTTTGAAAAAGGACCTAAAACCACCTGGAAAAAAAAATACCCTGCATTTTTTAAAAAAAATGGTGCTAGTTCAAGTGGCAGCCAGAATATAGAAGAATGCAAATTGTACTGTTCTTATCTTCTTGTACAAAGCTCAAGTCCATATAAATCAAAGACCTCCACATAAAACCAGGTACACTGTAACTAATAAAAGAGAAAGTGGGGAAGTGCCTGAAATACATGGGAAGAGGGGAAAATTTTCTGAACAGAACACCAATGGTTTATGGCCTAAGATCAAGAATGAACAAATGGAACCTCATAAAATTGCAAAGCTTCTGTAAGCAAAGGACACTGTAGATAGGACAAAATAACAACCAACAGATTGGGAAAGATCTTTATCAATCCTACAACTGGTAGAGGGCTAAAACATAATATATACAAATAACTCAAAAATTTGACTTCAGAAAATCTATTCACCCTATTTAAAACAATGTAGTACAGAGTGAAAGAAGTAATTCTCAACTGAGAAATACCAAATGGCTGAAGAGACCTAAAGAAATGATCAACATCCTTAGTCATCAGGGAAATGCAAATCAAAACAACCTTGAGATTCCAACTCAACCCAGTCAGAATGGCTAAGATCAAAATCCAGGTGACAGCAGATGCTGGCAAGGATGAGAATAAAGAGGAACACTCCTCCATTGTTGGTGGAATTTCAAGCTGGCACACCTACTCTAGAAATTAATTTGGAGGTTCCTCAGAAAATTGGACATAGTACTACATGAAGACCCAACTAAACTACCCCTAGGCATATACTACTCAAAGATCAAGAAAAACAAAGGCTAAAAAGTGAAAGCCTCAGTCCTTCTTAGGAAAAAATATAAATGTATAGTACCCTCTCAGAGTGTGGTACACCTAGAACTTAAATTATTAATATTCCAAGAATATAGTCTTGTGGCAATTTTTGGTATCCAAAGATAATTATGCTTAATCTATACACATGAAGAAAACTTACTGTTTCCATGTTATATTCTGTCCTACATGTACTTTATGCATATGGTAACCAATGGGATTTTAATACATGCTATCAAACCTCTAAAAGAGTTAAGTAATGACAAAAATATATTCATATGATGCTATGCCAAAATGCCTTTAAAAATTTGCACATGTATCTCGTTTTAGAAAATAACGTAGTAAGAGAAAATAAATCAACAATGAAAAAAAGGTTTTTGTCTTAGAATGTAAGCCATTGGATTTCTGTTCAGGAAGTTTTCCTTGTGTCGATGAGTTCAAGGCCCTTTCCCACATTCTCTTATATCAGAGTCAGTGCGTCTGCTTTTATTTTGAGGTACTTAACCCACTTGAGATTTATGCAAGGTGACAAATATGTATCTATTTTCATTTTTTTTTACATACCAACTGCCAGTTATACCAGCATCATTTATTGCCTTCTTTTTTTATTTTATATTTTGGCTTCTTTGTCAAAGATTAAGAGTCCATAAGTGTGTGGTTTTATTTCTGGTTCTTCAATTCTTTTCCATTGATCAACTTGACTGTCTTAGAGAAACAAAGTCTTACAATTCAAATTATAATAATGATTTATTTCGTGAAGTCCAAAGTTAAACACAAGCATGTAATAGATAAAGCAGATGTTTAAGAATCATTTAGCTTCATTGAAGTTTGTTTATTCATTATAAACAATGATTATCATGTTATAAATGCATTCTATCAATACAATAGTAGGCAACTTTAAAAATGTTATATCTTTTAGAGGTAGAGGATTTATTTGATTTTTTAAATGTTTTCTGGTATTTCCCATAAAAGAAAACTGAATGAACTGAATTTTTTTCCCTAATTGCAGTCTTGATTCTTAAACTCAGCCTCTGGACCTCCCTGCATGTTCAAAAGACATCCTTCTTAAAGTCTCACATCTCATCCCTCCAATTTATGTCATGCTTAGAAACTGCAAAAGTACACAATTGTCATCCCTGGTCTTACCTTTCTCTCCTTACAATCTATTCTTGAGGTATTAACAAGAATGTCCCAAGATAGAATATATGAGATTAACTGAATACTGCAGTATTACACTGAGTCATCAGGGTAAACATCTGCTCATTGGCTTAGAAAAGCCACAGTGTACCATCTTCTCCTCCTAGAACATCCTATCCTTATTCAAGTACACAGAAAGTGTTAATAATTATAAAATTAAAAGGGAAAACGATTAGTAGATTTTGGATCCAGTTATTATTACCAGAGAACAAATACTATTTTTTCCTTGAGTCCATTAATGGCCACTCAAACAATTCCTGAAGGCTATACACTCTTCAGCTTTTACCTCTTGATTGTGGAGAAGATAGGGCTAAGTACATTGTGCTCCTCACTGAATTGAGTCAAACTCACAAGAGGCATGCTACAGAAATCAATGCCTAAGTAAAGTTTTAGGATAAACTCCCAGAGCCTCAAAGTGAATGTTGTAAGTGTTCTTTGGAATAGAAGCACTAAGGTAAATCTATATACTATCAGAAGAGTCATTCAGTGTCCTGTTTTCTAAAGATTCATGGTCAGTTTGCTTTTGGCTCACAGGTTATAAAACTGTAGAAAAATATTTTTTCTTCAAATTTCTAAAAGTTCTTAAACTGATGAATTTATAATAAAAATATAATATATATATATATTTCATCGATAGCATTCAGCTTTAAAGAATACAATGAAATCATAAAATTTACAGGTAAATAGATAGAAATAAAAATATACTATATGAATGAAACCTCAGAATACAAGAATTGCAGGTTATCTGTTATCTAAAGTCCCTAATTTCGTATCTTTAAATGTCCATAATAACCTAGACTAATTATAAAAACCAGTAAAATAAAATTTTAGAAAAGAGGAGAATAGCTGTGATCTCAGTAAGGGAATGGGAAACTATAGGACAGTGGCTCTAATTAGAAAAGTAGAAGAGATAGAGAAGAAAGGAGAAAAGAAACATTATTGTAAGTAGTTTTGAACAAAATAAATGTAAAACCTTAATATTTCTCTTTATAAAAATACAGTGCATATATATTTATATAAATGCATACACACAGACAGACAGGCTGACAGACAAACAGGTAGATGTATGCATAAAATCTTTCCATCTGGGCTGACAATACTTTCATTAAGAGCCATAGATTATCTAATAAATCTATGAGTATTTAAATTTTGAGATGTTGGTCAGGGTTGTCCAATAGATTATGCAAGTTAAATACCATAAATTTGAGAGAGAGCAAGTGTGGAGGTACTTGGCATATGTTGGAGGGACCAAGTAAAGTGATATAAAATTTTAATTAAAACTAAAATATTGAAATAAAAATATGGTTAATTATAAATGATACATAAGTATGATAATGCAATAAATACAGAAGATAATTCTGTGTTATAATTGGCCATGTTTCTTAATTATAACAATACATATTCACAGAAATCAATAAAAACATGTTTTCTTTAAAAATTAATTGAATGAGAAAGGATATCTTATCTGATACACACACACACACACACACACACACACACACACACACACACACACAGATACATACAGACCACAACACAGAAGCACACACACACACACATACTCACTAATGCATGCACAAATGTACATGCACATACATGTTTATGTCTTGCAAAAAACAGTACCTTTGAGCCAATTCTTAGTAACCAGAGCAAACCAATTGTCTCTAGACCTTGTCTGAGTAAAGAGTCAAGTATAACATATAAAAATAAAATCAGCAAGCATTTAAGGTCTACTGATTATAACATATTTAGATAAGAAATATTCCTCAGGGTACATGTGGGAAGCATAATATCACTGAGTTTTAAAATGCACATTTTAAAAAGTCTGTTTTTAAGAATATAAAATGTGTCATAAATTGAGACAAGGATGTTATCAACAGTAGTCATGAAATGCTAGTACTGTGAAAAACAGGAAATACAGCATTAAATTGTAAGATGACTATCATTATTTTGATGGAACCTAGGATGCAGGTCATGACCAGACACAACAGAATGATGGGATGTCAAAATCTGGTGTATGCTTAAGTGTTTAAGACACTTGAAAATGTGTTAATGCAGTGGACTGGCCATATGGAGAGACATGATCTTTGTAAAATAATTTCAATGGAACTGTAATGAGAATAACACACCAAAGATTCCATTCATTTGTCCAGTCCCTTTGTGGATATTGGAGGTGTATAGGTATCTGTATGTCTGTTTGGAGTCTGTAAAGATATTTGCCACTGTGTGGATGTGTAGAATCCAAAGCTAGACATCACGATGTCTTCCTAATTTCTTTCTATTTTATTTTTATGACACTATGTTGAAATCAAGTAGAGAATTTTTGTTTGCTTATTTGTTTGTTTGTTTTAACTATGTGGCTGATCAGCAAATCCCAGAGATCATCTGTCTTGGCCCATTCATGCTTTAGTTACAGATGTATATTATCCCAGCAGCTATTTATATGTTAAGAAGAGAAAATTGGTTCCCAGTGTTTTTCAGCAAACACTTTATGCATTGAGCCATCTCTTGAGCTCAGATCTATGGTAGTCTTTCCTGGTCTGTACTGGATGTTGTTTGCAGAGACTGACAAGTGCTCTGGTCCAGCTGGAGCTGTAGAGGCTCTCTGAAGAGAAAAAGGGAGTTCCAACTCTGCTCCAACATCTACTCAAAGAAACAAGATGCTGCCCAAAGACAGCTAACAGATTCTGTGTGGTAGCTAGGTCAGAGCCAGTGGGTAGGAAGTTACCATGATGGACCTGGAAAGCTTCAAGCTCTGAAATCTTCTGGCAAGAATCCTCTTCCCCAGGAAGTGTTACAGATCCTATGTGAAAGAATCTCTCAGATAATCTGTAAAGGATAAATTCTATCACCTTTACTCCTTCTGGGTCATATCTTCTTTACATTTTCTGGTGGGTTAGGGTCTGACAGTAGATGCTTTCAATTAGCATGGTTTGAGATATTAGGAATGCCTCATCTGCATGTGTAGAGGCTTGGGGCACTGATTGTCATGATCCTCTCTGTGGGGTACTGTAATCATGTTACAAGGACCTGGTCTGGGAGTCCATAAGCACCTATTATCTTCTAGTATTAAGTTCCAGGCCTTCCAGAGCCATGTGACTTTATCAAGTTTTCTGGCATGGTCTACTGCCCCACAAGTTTTGATGTCTTTACACAGCTCAAAATTGTAAATGCAAGTTTTCTAGGTTACAAAAGTGCATGATGGCTCTTTTGATTCTTAATTTTTATGCTTGAGTTTATTAATTACAACAGTTCCCTTTTCTATTTCCTCCCTAAAATTCTTCCTATAGACCCTTGTGGAAGTTAGGTCCTAGTTCTTCCCCTCAGTCCAAAAATAATACTCAGACTCAATATATATTTACAAATACCTTGACCATATAGCCAGGCTTTTCTCTGAGTAGAATCTTGACCTAAGATAACCCATTTAAGTTCATCTAAATTCTGCTATGTGGTTGGTTACCAATGCTCAAGTACCATGTATCTGTCTCCTCATATCTTCCCAGGCCAATCTCCTCGTACCTGGCTCTATCCCAGAATTCTCTCTACCTCCCAACTGTCCCACTTTCTATTTTCTTTCTAACTCATAGTGCATCAAATTTATTATTGACGGCTGACACATCTATAAAACCATAAGATATTTTCTCTACACACCCTTTTCTACTGTTCTTTAAAATCATGGCCTTTTCTTTATCATCTATAGATACTGTATATCTATATGTACTTGTACATACATATATATTCATTAATAAAACCTTAGTCTAAGTAATGGTACTGCCAAATAATTTGTGTGTTCTTCCTTACAGATTATTATCACTGCTATTCCCAGCTTTAATCAGGTGTCTGTAGTTCTTTGTGTAGAGTTTGAGAACACACAGGCTTTTTGCTTTTCTGTTTTGATATGTCCATTCCTGCGATCTTTGTTCCTCTCATAGTTTTACAGTCATGTAGGTTAGATTTCATGGGTATATTTTCTCATATATGTTACGTGATTTGTATATTTGTGTATGGGTGTTTTACCTGTATGTATATGTGTGCACCCATTGGCAATATCTTCGCTCCTGGGACGTTTGTGGGTTGAAAGATATCTAGTCACATCTGGATAGATCAGAGTATAAGCCAGAGGTGCATGATTCTTTTGTAATTGAATTCAAAATTGAAAGAAATCGGTTGACATAAAAGCTTTATTTTTTATATATAAATAACAATTTAAATAAGCACTCAATGTCATAACTCGTCTGAAAATTTTCTAATGTTAATTCCTAAGTTTCTCTCAGTACAAGTAATTTATCACAAAGTAGCCATGTATTCAATAAATAGATGTGTGCAGCTCCTTTTTCCATTCTTCCTGTCCTCTTTCATCCATTCCTCTTTGGCCTCTATACCTCATAAAGCCTTGTTATAGTGTGAGATGGTGAAGTAAGAAAATAACTTCTCTGGACACACACTATAGAGGGTTCACATGTTATTCACAAGAATCCATCATTTAAGAAAAAAACTCTTTTCTATGCCTCTCTCATTGGATGTTTTTCTGATACTTTGCATTCTTCCTTGGGTCAGGTGTAATTCTTGTAATCATTTGTCATAGAATGACTGTCTGCCATTTTTTCTCTGTAGAGATCTCTAAAATGTCTTCCTTCCTTTAGGTAGACTCCTCATAGTCACTCAGCTAGATAATTTCTAAAGTTCTCTACTAGTACTTTTTTTTAATTTCTCAATACTACAAACATTATTTTCCTGCTCCTTGTCTTTTTTTGTCTTATCATCCATTTCTCTTATTATTTTCTCTTTCTATTTTATCCCTTGCTCTTTGTTTTTCCTTTTTTTCTCCATGTCATCATGACCCGTAAAATGTTGATGTTCTAAATGCACAAAGTCTTGCATTCTGTCATCTCTCCTCTGCTATAAGAAGAGTACCAATTCTATCTGACATATCCATTGCTACCTGTGCAATGGACAAAGGAATGAATCCATGAATGAATGCATGAACCTATTGCTCTAAAAGCCACCTTTGCATAGAGGGGCTAAATCCAATGCTGGCCATCTGTTCATGTTCTGGGTGTCTGACAGGCTTACTCTTGTCACTGCCTAACATCAGTCCCCACCGCATTGACAGTGATGGAGTTGACAAGATGTCAGCTGACCCTTATTGATTATGCATGATCTTATTAGCAAAACCCCTGGCCACTGTGACCTAATCCTCACTGGACACGGCTGTGATATATGAGGACCAGCACTTTGTCACTTGAGGTTAGGCAAACAGGCAGATCACTTAGTACCTGTGGTATCCAAAGACACTTTCCCCTCTGTGCTTTGGGAAAAACAACAGAGGAGTCAAGTAAAATGGGAACAATAAGGGTCATACAAGTCACTGAGAGCTATGAAGGCTCACAGCTGGTTATTTATTTATGTGTTGTTTGATAAAAATTCATCGAATGTGGCAGTTCTGCAAGGTTTGTTCCCATGAACCGAAATGTGGCCGGCTGAGATCCCTGAAGTCTGAGACTGAGGTCCTCATGAATCAAACCATGTCCTGACTTGCCCTTGTCCTTATTTCTCCTGGCTCTTTCTCTTGAAGACAATATTACAATCACAGCATAGGTACTGGTTTAAACACAAGACCTAAGGAAAAAAAAGATATGTTCTATGATAGAAGAAATCAGGTCCTTGATGACATTGATGATACCAAATTGTGAAATACAAGAGGGAAATTTCTCTGCCTTATGGAAGGAAAGATGAAAGGTAAGTCTCTTTTCATACACTAAAATACATGTCTTTCTGTCACCATAATTTTTTTTTGTGGGACTCTTCTGCCAAGTGCACAAACTGTAACTGGGTCTTCAATTGTACACCTGGTTCTTACTCTTAGATATCTATCATCACAGAAAAATGTTGAATAGGCTGAGAAGTTTGTGGAACCACTAGACAGGGCACTGAGCCTGGAAGAAAGCACAAAGTCCACGGAATAATTCATCTGGAAGACAATACACAATATTATGCTCTGCTTTTATAAGAGAGGAAACAACATAACTAAAAAATATGTGCCACAATTGCCCCTTGGAGTTTGTTTTAAGGAACACAAGGCCAAGGTGAGAGAGACATGGAGTCTCCTCAATGTTTTTTATAAAATCAAAGAAAAAGATTGACTTGTGTCCAGAAATACATGGGTCTCATTTTTCATTTTCCAAACTCAGTTTTGTTTTGTTTTGTTTTGTTTTGTTTTGTTTTTTATTGTTAATAGGCAAGGCAGGATTAAAAAAAAAATAAACTTCCCTGCCTCATTTCAGTTATCCTGTTTATGAGTGCTTTCTCCTGACTAAACAGTTTGGACAGAGCTGTTAGTGAATATTGCTTATTAAATAAATAGATCAGATTATCTACATATCAGGTAAATGGTTGGCATGAGTTGGAGCACATGAGTAAGCATGCTTATGCTCTCTGAGCACATCTCAACAGCACCAAGTCTTTAATAAGTATTATGATCAGTGCCCCTTTTTAAAATCTTTGAATTATGGCTTTTGATGACTCTATAATTTTTTTACTAATTTTTGAAAGCTATTGCCTCTTCTGATCCTTTCCAGTTTCTACCAGGAGGATTACCTATTCATGCAAATTCTGATTGACTACACTGATTATGCTCTAGAAGATTTTTGCTTTTTATACTGTTTTACAGACATAGGGGGAGGCAGAAGAGTAAAATATGCACATCTTTGTGGGTTACAAAGAGTTTGGGAAGACAAGGAGAGAAGCCTTCTCCCATTGGTCAGAGAAATTATTAAATAGGCATCCAAGTTCAGGTTAAATATTAGACTTCAATGGTGTTCCAGCTGTAGGTATATATATGTATATATGTATGCATACATGTGTGATGTCTACATTTGTGTGTGTATGTATGTATTTATGTATTCAAGTATGTGTATAATGGAAATGAAATATTCTGTATATGTGTAAAATGGAAATAAAATAATCTGTGTTTGTATGTGCATTTGTGTTTATATGATAGGAATAAAATATTCTTTGTGTATATATAAAATAGTAATAAAATATTTTGTGTGCACGTGTGTGTTTGTGTGTGTGTGTGTGGGTGTGTGTGTGTGTGTGTGTGTGTGTTTATATGTGTGTGTGTATAAGAGAGAATGTGAATTATTGGCCTATGTAAAAAAGATGTCAGGACGATTATGGTGGGTAATTTCTCAGGACAATGGTCCCCAAGCAAACCCTGAAGTGAGCAACATCAAAGAGAATAAAAATAAATGTTCCATCCTTAAATTAAAAAGGTCTGAACACTGTTTATAGATGCTACATGGGAACCATAAACTCTAGACAACACCTTCCTGAGAAGTATACTGAATTCAAGGAGACTAAGGTATAGAATGGCTTGCTCTGGAGAGATGGTTCAGAGATTCAGAGTACTTTCTGATGTAGGTTTGGTTCCCAGCACCCACCTGTCATCTTATATCTACCTGGAACTCTAATATCATGGTTTCTAATTTGATCTTCTGGTGTCTGTAGGTACACAATTTACATATATGCTCTTAAGACCTAGACTTGAATACAAACAGATCATTCATAAACATGAAATGATGTAATATAAAATACTTTGATAACCACTGCAAGAAACTTAATTTTTTCTTCATGTTCTGTTTTCAGAGGCCATCCTTTCCTAACCTTCTGCTCATTTCCCCCTTACAATGACTTTCTGATTTGTCTAGAACCCCTTTCAGAAATTACCTCTTCTGCAATTCCCTCCTTATGTTACTGCCTCTTCCTTTGACTTGCTGGAACAGAAAGGTAAAGACAGACCATTACATGAGTTCAACTCAGAAATGGAACACCAACTGGAAAAGTTTGTCCACTCACTTACAGCCATGAGACCCTGTCATTCATGAATGGGACCCACAGCACTGCATAGACAACTTCCCAAAATTGTTGTGAGGAAGAAATGAAATCCTACATGAAAGAGAGGATTTGGGATTTTCAAACTGATCTCTAAATATAGTCTGTACAGTTGGCACTTTTCTATGAGAAATACAAAGCAAGTCACAGAAACATCAGGAAAATCAGGGAAGGCACTGACTTGGGGCGCTGGCGAGCATGACTTTTCACCAAGACTGGCAGAAGTATGTAGCTTAGTCTGAGATGCAAAACTGTAAAGAAGCTGTAGGTGACTAAGAAAACAGTGACCTGGAGTCTAAGTGAAAATTCTTTTTCTCCTAGATTGAAACATTCAGTCCTAAAGTGAACTTTCTTAAGGCAGACAGTAAATAAGTCAACAACTTCAGGAACTCACTGAAACTAAGGACAGTTCCCAGGTCCCCATGTCCTAAGAGTAAACAGCAAAGTGCTGAAGGGAACTCTCAGACCAAGCCAAATCCGAAAGAAGATTCTCAGATAAGCCCAAACTACACAGAAGACTCTGAGCCCAGAGCAGCTGCACGGAAACACCAGAAACCAGCTGAGCTGCCTGGAAGAGGTTCAGAACAGTCAGTTGGAGAGGACCCTCTCCAGGCTGTTGAACTGCTGGCTGG
Source organism: Micromys minutus (assembly GCF_963924665.1). NCBI lineage: Eukaryota > Metazoa > Chordata > Mammalia > Rodentia > Muridae > Micromys > Micromys minutus. Next base: position 15,057,013 of record NC_137977.1, read on the forward strand.
GCATTGCGCTGCATATTCCCGGTCATTATGAGCTGGTATCCACTTTGGGACAGATTTTGGCAATACAGCTCTCTGTGATGTGTTTCTGCTGTTGTAAGTAACTGCTCACCTACATTCCTGTGAGTCACCTCAGTAAAGCTCATGCTTTCATCAAGTTGTACTTTATTCCATCCTGGGCTCTCCATCAAGGGAGAGTAGCTGTGAGGAGATATGTGTGTCCTCTCTCTAGGAAAGTCTTGACACACAACACCAATCAATACCAGAGACCAGAACCAGGATCACAGTAAAGGAAAGAGTGGCCAGATAAACAATAAGTTTTGAGGTAACCTAGTGATTTTTTTTTAAATATCTTACCTGCCTCAGAGGAGAAAATTTTTTAGATCAAAAGTACATACGTCTACAATAACATGTTTGTGTGTGAGTGTGTGTTTGCTTGTTTCTATGTACCCAGTTAAATGCAATGATTACCTGCATGTGGAAGACAAAAAGGATCATGTTCAGTATCAATCTTCAAAAATATATGGTATCTCACTAGCCTGTCATTTGTAAAGTGGGCTAGGGTATTTCACCATCAAGTCCTGGGAATGTACAGAAATGTACCAAGTACCACCATACTTACTTAGCATTATTATTATTATTATTATTATTATTATTATTATTATTATTATCATAAGCAGCAGCAGAATAATCATCTAAACATTTGGGGAATTAAACGCAGATCCCCTTGCTTGGAAAGCCAGTACTTTATCAACAGAATAATCTCTTCTGCCCATCTAGTATATATTTCTAAGTTTAATACAATTAATGAAATAGTGTGTAAAAAATTTACCAAAACAATGCAGAGAAAACAAGAACTCCTGGAGTGTTTTGTCAACTTCCTTGCTGTAAGAGTGAACCAACTGATCTCTAGAATAATGTTGAAGGGATGTTTACTGTCATGCAGTAATCTGTCACATCCCTCCCACCATGTGCTGCAAACCCCCTTCCAACTTCATACTCCATCTTCTGGCAGAGTTGAGAAATAGGAAACAAGACTCTCTTCATGTTTCCCTGGAAAATAAGTAATGGCCAAGGCTAATAAACAAGGATGACTTCTTTGTTTCCTTCAACTACATGAGAAGATTAAATTATTCTAGGTCTTCAAGATATAGCAGAGCCCATGTTCCCATGGTATTTTCGAGTCAGTTGTACGGCCAAGGACAGTACATTAGCAAATTGTGCTAGATCATCACTGGGTTTGGAACCACAGTTCTAAAGACTGAAGTACATAAACATGGAAGACAATGCCATTCAATTTTTGTAGGAAACACTACTGTTTGTGACATTTCTTACCTCAAGAAATATGAATGAGAAATTCAAAGGCTAGAGGGGCTTTTTTTAGTCTCAGAAAATGAACTACATCCAGGAGTCAACATGCTGGGTCTTCATGTAGTACTATATCCCATTTTCTGTGGAACCACCAGACTGACTACCAGAGTGGTAGTACCAGTATATAATCCCACCAACAATGGAGGAGTGTTTCTGTTTCTCCACATCCTCCCGAGCATCTGCTATCACCTGAGTTTTTTTATCTTAGACATTCTAACTGGTTTGAGGTGTAGTCCCAGGGATTTTTTTTTTCATTTTCTTGTTGACTAAGAATGTTGAGCATTTCTTTAGGTGCTTCTCAGGCATTAGGTATTTCTCAGCTGAGAATTATTTGTTTAGCTCTGTACCCCATTATTTAATAGAATTGTTTGATTCTCTGGAATCTAATTTATTGGGTTCTTTGTATATATTGGATATTAGCCCTCGATCAAATGTAGGATTGGTAAAGATCCTTTCCCAATCTGTTAGCTGCTGTTTTGTCTTCATGACAGAGTCCTTAGCCTTACAGAAACTTTGCAATTTAATAAGGTTCTATTTCTTGATTCTTGATCTTAAAGCATAAATCACTGGTGTTTTGTTCAGGATTATTTTGTCTATGCCTATGTATTCTAAGCTCTTCCCTGCTTTTTGTTCTGTTAGTTTTAGTGTACCTGATTTTAGGAGGAGATCTTTGATCCATTTGGAACTGAGCTTTGTACAAGGAGATAAGAAAGGATTGATTTACATTCTTCTGTATGCTGACTGCCAGTTGAACCAGCACAATTTGTTGAAGAGTCTGTCCTATTTCCATTGAATGTCTTTAGCTCATTTGTCAAAAATCAAGTTACCGTAGGTATGTGGGTTCATTTCTGGATCTTCAATTTTGTTTATTGCTCTACCTGCCTATCATGATTGACATCTGTAATATAGCTTGATGGCATGGATAAAGATTCCCCTAGAAGTTCTTTAATTGTTGAGAATAGAGTTAACTATCATTGGTTTTCTGTTATTCCAAATAAAATTTCAAACTGCTCTTTCTCACTTTATGAAGAATTGAATTGGAAATTAATGGATATTGCATTGAATCTGTAGATTGCTTTTGACAAAATGGACATTTTTACAATGTTGATCCTTCCAATCCATGTTCATTGGAGATATTTCCATCTGATGATATCTTCTTCAATTTCTGTCTTTAGATTTAAAATTCTTGTCATACAGAACTTTCACATGCTTAGTTAGGGTCAAGGTATTTCATATTTTTGTGACTATTGTGAAGGGTGTCTACTCCCTAATTTCTTTCTCAGTCTGTTTATCATTTGAGTAGAGGAAGGCTACTGATTTGTTTCAGTTAATTTTATAACCAGCCACATACCTGAAGTTGTTTATCAGCTGTAGGAGTTCACTAGTGGAATTTTGGGCTTCACTTAGATACACTAACATATAATCTGCAAAAAGTAATATTTTGACTTCTTCCTTTCCAATTTTTACCCATTTGACTATCTTTTGTTTTCTAATTGCTCTGGCCAGGACTTCAAGTACTGTAGTGAATAGGTAGGAGAGAGTGGGCAGACTTGTCTAGTCGCTGATTTTAGTGGAATTGCTTCAAGTTTCTCACCATTTAGTTTGATGTTGGCTACTGGTTTGCTGTATATTGCTTTTACTTTGTTTTAGTATGGACCTTGAATTCCTCATCTGTCCAAGACATTTAACATGAAGGAGGGTTGAATTTTGTCAAATGCTTTGTCAGCATCTAGTAGGATGATCATGTGAATTTTTTTATTTTTCTTTGAGTTTATTAAATGGTGGATTACTTTGATGGATTTTTATATATTGAACCTATATGCCTGGGATCAAACCTACTTGTTTATGGTGAATGATTATTTTGATGTTTTTTTGGACTTTTGTTTACAAGCATTTTATTGAGTATTTTCAATGCTGTTCATGTGAGAACTTGTTCTGAAATTCTCATTCTTTGTATCATCTTTGTGTGGTTTAGGTATGAGTGTGAGTTTGGCTTCAAAGAATGAGTTGAGTAGAGTTCTTTCTGTTTCTCTTTTGTGGAATAGTTTGGAGAGTATTGGTATTAGGTCTTCTATGAATGTCTGGTAGAATTCTGCAATAAACCCATCTGGTCCTGGGCTTTTTTGGTTGAGAGGCTTGTGATGACTGCTTATATTTCTTTAGGTGTTATAAGACTGTTGAGATGGTCTATTTGTTCCTGATTTAACTTTGGTTCCTGGTATCTGTCTAGAAAATTATCCATTTCCTCTAGATTTTTAAGTTTTGTTGAGTATACGTTTTTGTAGTAGGATCTGATTAGTTTCTGAATTTTCTGAGCTTCTATTGTTATATATCTTCTTTCATTTCTGATTTTGTTTATTTGGATACTCTACTCCTGGGCATATGCCCAAAAGACACTCTAATATATAACAAGGACACATGTTCCACCATGTTCATAACAGCTTTATTTATATTAGCCAAAACCTGGAAAGAACCCATATGTTATTGAAGAGAGGAATAGATACAGAAACTGTGGGGCATTTACACAATAGAGTACTACCCAGCTATTAGAAACAAGGACTTTATGAAATTCTTTATGGATGGAACTAGAAACTTTCATCTGGTGTAAGGTAACCCAATCACAAAATAACACACATGGTATGCATCCACTGATAAGTGGATACTAGCCTCTGAAAGTTCTGAATACCTAAGAAAAATTCACAGACCTTATGAACCTCAAAAATAAGAAAGACCAGAATGTGGATGCCTCAGTACTTTTTAGAAGGGAGAACAAAACACTCACAGGAGGAAATGATGCAAGGTCAAATAGAGGAGTAGAGATTGAAATAAAATCATTCAGAGGCTGCCTCACCTTGGAATCCACCCCATATGCAGCCACTAAACCCAAGAACTATTGTTGATGACACAAAGTACTTACTGGCAGGAGCCTGATAGGAATGCCTCCTCAGGAGATCTGCCAGAGTCATACAAATACAGCTGAGCATGCTTGCAGCTAACCATTAGACTGAACATGGGGACACCAATGAAGGTGCTAAAGAAAGAACTTAAAGAGCTGGAAGGGTTGCAACCTCTTGGGAAGAAAAACATTATCAACCAACTAAACCCTAACTCCCATGGACTAAGACGCCAACCACTGAGCACACATAGAGAGATCCATGGCTTCAGTTGTATATGTAGCAGAAAATGGCAGTGTCTGGTATCAATTTGAAAAGAGGCCTTTGGTCTAATGAGGGTGCATATACCCTATGTAAGGGAATGCCAAGGCACTGAGGTAGAGAGTGTAATTAGAAGCAAGTGCACCTTTGTGGAGACAAGAAGACAGGGAGGAGTATGGCCTTGGGTTGGGGAAGGGAATAACATTACAAATGTAAATACAGAGTTTATCTAATTTAAAAAAAAAGAAAGAAAGAAAATGAGCTATGATGTATAGCCTGCTCCTTAAGATTTTTGGATGGCTATCCATATGTAGATTTATTTTTTGTTAATTTGAACAGAAAAGAGGAACATTCAAATTTATAAGTTCTGTGTAAAAAAAACACCTTGGCCTTGTTTTTATTGTCTTGAAATTTGTAAAATATTCAGATGCTTAGAAAATCTACTCTTTATATCTGTTTACAGAAATTCTGTTCTGGGGACTTTAATGGCACAGGCATTTGGAAACATGGAGCTACCAACTCAGGCTGAAAGTAATTCTGTATAAGCAGTAACCACAGAGAACAGAAAAGCAAAAGGTCACATGTCTCTAAAGATATCTAGGCTGTGGAAAACGTTTACTTTACCAAGTCACTTGTTCAAACACTTGATTTTGAATAAATCCACAGAAATAAAGAGATTACCCAGGATATCTTCATTTTCTTCTTTTCTTTTCCAGTATGTGCCCTTCTTGAAACCTACTACCCCAGGCTAGTGGCTTAGTGAGCTGAAATCGGAAAACATACTTGGCTCAGATACCATAATAAAGGCACAAAGGAAAGTCGAAGAACATGCATGGTTCCTCTTCCTTGATATTTGGTCACTCTCTTCAGTACCTTTCATTATCAATGACAAAAAACAAAACAATAAAACCCTACAAAGTATACATTTGGATCTGGTTGACAGCTGGTTTTGAAGAACTTTACTCACCAACCTGATGTGCTTGATGACACTTCTGGAAAAGGCATTCATATAAGTTTGGTAATCTGCACAACCCTTCCTATTAATTTGCTTTCTTGGGGGTGAGTCTATGGCAAAATGACAATCTCTTCATCAAGAAGCTTCTAAGTCAATTTTCTTTCTCTTTAAAATGTCTTTACCTGAATTCCAGCAAATCTGTAAGAGTGATACTGCTTGTCACACTCCATCAATAACCAAACATTTACATGAAATTCTGCTTCTCATCTCATTTTTCTAATTAATTAGTTAACTCGATAATTTTTATTTTATCATGTTTTAAAAAATATTAGCAACTTATCTGTCAAGAATTGGGAAAGACAGAGATAGTTCAGCTGATAAAGCTTCTTGCTGAAGACCTGAGTTCAGTACTTAAAATTCACCATCACAGAAAATTACAAAATGTAAAATAATGGAACCTAGCCACAAATCAACTACATCTGCTAAACATTTCCATATCTAAACCTTAAAAGAAAAAGACATATAGAAGAAAAGACAGAAAGATTGAAAAAGCCATAAGATCGGAGAGTTTCCTGTGACTATTTGTCTCCTAGTAATGTCAGAAGCTATGTCTATAAAATCTCACCAATATAATGTCACAATAGCAATAGATATAGTAACATGAAAAGGTGAAGTAACATGAGGTTGTAACCCTAAAAGAAGAATAATAGCCAACTGAGTAATGCAAAAAATGGAAAAACTGGTCTTCCTCATGGAAGAACAAGAGTTATCCTATACCAACAGTCATCCCAGAAAACATATAGATACACAAAGTAATTTATAACTAGGAATATAGATATAGATATATAGAGAGATATATATAGATATACAGAATTAAATGGATTGTAAAAAAACTTTATATATATAATACATGTGAACACATATATAGATTTAGTAACAATAAAAAATAGAACAAGAAATTGATAGCTAAAAGGAGTATACAGGAAGATTTGAAGAGAGAAACAAGGAGGATAAATTTTATACTCTCCAAAGTACAAGAGAAACGAAACAAGCTAAGATATCTAAGCAGGTGAGCCAATGAGACTTCCTGGAAAAGCAGGTCGTTTAAACCCATAAGAGGTCATATCTAAAAATAGCAAACAAAAAGTAAGTCAAACAAACAAAACAGAGATGAAAAGAACTTAGCAAAGATAGCTAAAATGAATCTCTAGCTTAAACATACACATAAACACACACATACACGCAACACACATACACAATGGGAGACACTCATGGGTGGGTTTTAAATGCATGATAAAATAAAATGTGAGCAAGAAAAATATAATTCCATTATTTAGTTAACAAATCTATCTTGATTTTTACCAGAACTGTCCTAAAGGGGAACACACCACCTACAACTATTATTCTAATTCTGGCTAAGAAGAGATTTTTCCACTTCAGACTGCCCAGTATACCAAAGAGATGAGTAAATAGCATGCACTTTCTTGAATTTTTATTCTCTTTTTTGTCTGACTTTCTTAAATTTTGTGAGACATAAAATATTAAAAATTTACTCTTTAGTCCTTAAAGATGATTGCTTTAAAGGTATAATTGTCTCACGAGATAAATTTGTTAAAATTACTTAATTTTTTGTGGATTTAGTTCAACAAAAATAATAACTATTCCCAAAGGATAGTAAGAGTATGCTAGTATTATGCTTCAAGACAAAATCAATTGTGTTTTGATCTTCAGGGAACAGTGTAATTTTCTAAGTATGCATACATATGAATTAGGCTCTAATCCCTTGCTCAGTAGCTTTGTGTTCCTGCAGAACTGAATTAGGAAATGTTCCTAAGGTAGAATAACTTACCTCTAGAGAGCTTAAAATAAAGATAGTCTTGACCAATTGTTACTATTATTATTATTATTCTATTCTTTGATTTGATGGCTTAAAATCAAATAAAAGCAAGCTTAACACAAAATTTAGAGAGCAAGCCCACATCCTCAGGGGCTTTTATTTTTTAGGCTTCTGTCAGGGACCTGGTGCAGAAATCTTGGTGAGATCATGTACCTTGAAACCTGTTGACCTGCTACTTTTGTGTCCGTCTGAATTGAGGACAACAATAACTTAGCAGCATCCACTATGTTATTCTTCACATAACCTTTGTAAACAGTAATCAAATTCTGACTAATCAATAGTTTTGTGGCAAAATCAGTTGCCTGCCAGGATGCAGTATTTTTACAGGCAACCCTGATGGGAGGCTAACTCTGAATGTACTTCTTCTGGTGTAATAGTTATATTTAAGCCAGTCACTAAACACACCACGCCACCCTTTGCCCCAACAGTGAAATCTCTTTTGTTGATGATTGAACCCAGGCTTTATGGCAAAGAGTTATCTTTAAATTATTGAGTATAAAACTTATTCCTGCAGAACTGTAGCTACTATGAAAGTGAGCAAACGATTCCATATCTTGAAAATAAAAATGTATATTTTAATTATTATCAAAGTGACCTCTATTTTTATTTCAAGTGTTCTGCAAAGACACCTATTTGCCCCAGCCCAAATGTAGAAACGATTGACGAACACAAATGGAAACCACATTTTGGCAAAAAGCACTACAACGAAATTCAACAACAAATGTACATTTTGATAAGAGGCACCATATTTTTAATGAAAAAAAATGTTGGACACCACAATATGTAAAAAGCTGTTAAAGTCAATTATAAAAATAAGTATTATTTTGAATGAATTAGCACAAACTGAATGAAAAATAATATGTCATAATTTCAAGTAGCCAATCTTTATATTATTGGTATTAATTGCTATCAGTATAAAAAACATATGCATGGATGTTGATGAAATCAGCCTATGTAAATTTGTCTGTTTCATATTTTTGCAGAAGTGGTCAAGTGTGTAAAAGTTACAGTTTTTAAAGATAGGGTATGGCCTGGCAAACAGAAGCTTTTGGGTAGAACATATTTGTTGGTAAGTTGTGCATGGTTATCTCTCGGTGTTACTTGGTAATAGCTCTCAATATTCAACAAAGCTGAAAACTGATATGACAGTTTTGTCGGCATTATAAATAAAATGAACTATTTGTTTCCGAAAACTATAGATGAACAAGCTGATTATGAATGAATGAGCTCTTTTGAAGTCTGTTAGCTATCGTCCTGTGATCGTTCTTTTCAAACAATTAAAACACTGATGGGCTCTCAGTGTTGTTTTTTGAAACAAATTTTCCTATACTTTAGAAGCTTTATTGAATACATATAACACATTGAATACATATAATGTTAATGCATTGTGTGTGTTTGTGTGTGCATGTTTATATGTATGTGGATGCATGATTTTTTTTTATCATCATTAATATTAAACTGTTTAGTGTAGGTTGGTTGGCCAAAAAGTCCCCAGGATCCCGCTAGGAACCAGGACTCTGATCTCAGGCCTTCATATTTGTATGATAAGGACTTCCACAGTGAGACAGTTCTCACTCATACATAAATATGCATACTCATGTGCACATATATGTACTTTTATGTGTCTACTTGTGTTTATGTACTCATCTCTAGGTATGAGTATATGTAATATATACACATGTCTACATATGTGTTTATGTGTCAGTGTCTATATTCTATTACATGTACCTATTTACATGTGCAGAGAATAGAAAAGGATAGCAAGAATCTTATTTTATGGCTTTCTTCCTATTTCCTTAGCAAAGCCTTTTTTATTGTACCTGGGGATGTGCTGTTGTTCAGGAACTCCAACATTACAACTATCTCTTCATCTTCCACAGCACTGAGGTTACACTAATAAACAGGTCTAGTGCTTTGCAAGGGATAGTTGTTCTTTTGCTTATCTTAAATTCATTCTGGAGATTTGGGCTTAGGCATTCATGCTTGGGCAGCAAGGTTATGCTTCTAAGCCTCTATGTGTGTGTGTATGTGTGTGTGTGTGTGTGTGTGTGTGTGTGTGTGTGTGTGTTTGCATATGTGTTTGTGTGTTTCTTTTATAAAAAATTTAATTTATATCCATAACTTCATATGCTCTTCATCTGTATATTTAAAAAATATTATTATTTTTATTGGATATAAGCTATTTACATTTCTAATGTTATCTCCTTTCCAGGATTTCTCTTCATAAACCTCCTATACCATACCCCATGACCTGCTTCTATGAGGGTGGCCCTCTCCCCCACCCACCCATTCACCCACACCCTTCCAACTTCCTGCCCTGACATTCCCCACACTGGGGCATCAATCCTTGACAGTACTAAGGGATTCTCCTCTGATTTATGCCAAACAAGGCTATCCTCTGGTACATATGCAGCTGGAGGCATGGGTCCATTCATTTGTACCTTTGGATAGTGGTTTAGTCCCTGTGAGCTCTGGTTGGCTGTATTGTTGTTTTTATGTGGTTACAAATCCCTTCACCTCTTCAATCCTTTCTTTAACTTCTCTACTGGGGTCCCTGTTCTCAGTGCAATAGTTGGTGGCAAGCATCTGCCTCTGTATTTGTCATGATCTGGCAAAGATTCTCAGGAAAGAACTAGTATCAGGCTCTAAAAAAATATCATTACACTTTTCCTATCTGGGAAAGAAACTTCATAAAGAAAGTCTGAACAGTAGACTCTACTGTTCTTAAGAACAGCATATTCTAGATGAGGTTCTATGCCTCATGTAATATAAAGAAACAACCTCATGCTTACTGCCCACTAATATTTGCTCGGCTGCTTATTCTTGTGCTTATAGAAACCATTCTCCTGAAGAGGGAAACAAAAATAACCACTGTTCCATTTTGGAAGGAAGAACCCCATTGTCTCAAACAACATTAGCAGAGACTGAAAGTTCGAATCAAGCAGAAGTTTCTGTAAATCCACATGCACTTCTCCAACTTCTCAGAAGTCTTATCGAGAATGTTCTTGTTGAGACAAAATCTGATGAGAAAGGGAGTCTGATAAGAACAAACCACCAAGCTCTTTGTCCTGTAATCCTTAAAGATAAATAGATGAACATGGCCAACCCCCCCAAATCAACTAAGCCGAATATTCCTGTCAATTTTTCACATACAGATAGACCTAGATCCATTCATGTGACTGTAATGACTTTTGATCAAACACATTATTTTTGTACAAAAAATTTCTAACTGATATTCATCTGAAGAATTATAGCAATAAAAGGTTTTGTTGGATTGAGTAATTCAATGAGGACTGAATGACAAAGTCAAGTGTCCTGGGAACTATTTGACATCCTAGCTCTTGGAAAGCAGAGACAAGAATAATTTTAGTAATCAAGGCTGTCTAGCCTACATAGTCAGATGTAGTACTCTCTTCAATAGCAAGCTAAACAATATGTACTAATGTCTAAGAAAGTGGGAAGGAACCTTTGAAAAGTGTTATATAGTAGCTGTAAATCAAATCACCTAGTATAGAAACCCCAACTCTGAAGCAAGTCACCGCCTGAGAAAGCAGAACTCACAGAGATATTGGCAAGGAAAAGAAATGCCTTTTGAAATACTATTTTTTGTACATCAACAAAATCAATTGCTAATAGCAATATGAAGGAACAGAAAGTGTCTGGACTGGAGGTGATGCTGCAGAGAACAGGCAGAAATCCTAAGTGATAAAAAGCTCATTCCAGAAGCAGGCCATGTACAAACAGCTTCTACTCCACCCCCTGAATATTTACGTACACATGCAGAAGAAGAAAAAATAATTGGAAATCTTTACTTAAAATAGAGAGCACTTTGTGCTCAGTCTGTTCATGTTACTGCTTACATTTATATCAAATGATAGAAAATAGAGTTTACAAGATAAGGGCACTATAATAGTATTGGGTCAACAGGAAAATAAACATCTCAATTAAAAATGGATATAAAGGCAGATCCTGTTTGGAAAACTCTGTAACAGACAGACTGCTATCACTGTGAATTTTGGAATTCCATTTATATTTCTGCTCTCTAAACCTGCTTCCACCCCTCTGCATATTCTCTTACAAATTCTATAAATTCCACAGAACATAGTATAATTTTTATACATATACATATACAATACACACACAAACATACACACAAACATATGTATATGCACATACGTACATATATACATACATATATACATTTTGAGTAAATTCATAAGCTAACTAGTTTTCAAAGTTTTATAATGATAAAATGAACAATAAAAACAGCTCACATTTCCAGCCTCCATACCTTAACAATAACACATAAGCATAAAGTTCTGACTAAAGTGATAATGTGTGAGGAATACAGGAACATGGATAATTGCCTAATAAACGTTTTTTCGTTGGAAACAAGTACCCTCTGTACTTCCATCGAACTGAGGGATGTGACATATAAATTGTCTGAGCTACTTTTGTTGTTATTAACTATTTGGAGGAGAGTGTAATGTTGAACATTTCAGAGTTGGAGCCCTTGGTCCCATTCATGCCTCTGTAAAAGACATTGGCATTACTCCAGGTCTATATTTTACAGGTATGCTTCCATGCCTCCAAAGTTCCTGTTACAACAACAGGAAAGCCTGTTGTGGGGAGGCTTTGAATACTTTGGAAGTGAAAAGTTAAAACGACAGTCTTCATGCAATCTCAGTGATAATCAATTTTAAATGTGTATAAAACTGAATTTACACACTTGCTTAAAGTCTTCCTTGAAATTATCCACACCAGGAAGCAAACAAGTCTTAAAGGGATCAGACATTCTCACTGTTTTGGTTACAGAATTAAAGACAGAGTTTCAAAAACCTTTAATTTGAACTATTACTGAAAAGGAAAGGGAGGTGGTACCATTTAGAACCTAAGATGCTCACAAAAGAAAGATGCTTTCTTCAGACTTTGAGTAGGAGAGAAAATAAAAACAAAATAAAACAAATACCAGCAAAGCAGTCCATATTTCCTGCTTCTTGGCATAAAGACCATGCGTTCACTTAGATAGAAAGAAAGCTGAGCAGGTGTATTTGCTAAGGCCTCCTTTAACTGGGGAAATAGCTGTAGACAAATAATACCCAACATTTCTGAGAAATGGAGAGGTGTGATACTTGATGTACATATCAGGAAAGGAGAAAGCTTCAAAACAGACACAAAAGTAGCAAGGGCCTGAAATGAGTAATGAGGAATGAAAGCAATCTGAAAAGAACACCTGCTAGACTGACAAGCGAGAGGGATTGGGGATGCAAAGGAAGATAAATGCTCATCTTGGAGATATGCAAGATTGAAGGCACACGGGAAGAGCCAGGTTTGATCTGGGGATTCAGGTGACTACCCCGCGGCAGGTTTGTTTCAAGGCAAGCCTGAATCAATGCTATTCGAAGATCTATGATAACCACTGTGCCATTTTGTCGATGCTGAAAATAAGCAAGCGGAATCAGGAGGAGACATGGTAAAAGGCTGAGAAGTTGGCTCCATCTGTCTTTTCCTTTCCTGCCACGTTGTTATTATTATAGCAAAGCTGTCTACAGGCACAATTCATTCTCTGGCACTGAGTTTCTGGATAGGTAAATGCTTGTTAGCTTAAGGCCTTGGGCTTTATCTTAAACCTTTAAGTCAAATCTTCTCTTTCAATACAGTGCATTCTTCTTCATTTCTTTTATGTTAATTGCTTTATTTTGGAACCTGGCCAAATTCAGCCTTAATGTCTGGCATGTAGGTCTGCTATAGGTGTTTATTAGATCATTACCACGACCATTTTTGGCTATACACTTTAATTCAGACTTGAATCAAGATAAATAAATGCTCATTGCATTTTGTCTCACTGTCAAACCTATATCAGTTCTCTGTAGTTTTAATTGTGTGAGTTCTTTTAGTTTTCTCGTTTTTGTCTCTAATTTTACAGCATACATCTTTATTTACCGTTACCTAAATAAGATGTAGATGTTTTACAAAATTAATAAGAAAAAGTAAAGGATGTTGACAGACACCTGTACAGACAGGTTACTTTTCAAACAGAAAACAAAACAAAACAAAAAAGAGCTCCCTGTGGTGTGTATCTTGCAGAATGGTACACTTCCTATAAGGTGGGAAGTTCTAAAAGGACTATTCCAAAAGGATGTAATCTTAAAGGCATCTTTGGCTACAAAATAAAGCTTCTTGTCCTATAGCTCTTCTGTTTTTTCATCAGAGTGGCAACACTGAACTATGGATGTTCACACTGCTGGTACTACATTACTTGTAGAAATAGGGTAAATATTTACTTTTCCTTGTTTGCAGTCCATTGCAAAGGAAGAGATTGTGAAATGGGCTATTCACATCTAGATGGACAGGAAATAAGACACCCCAAAGCCAGAACCTCGAGAATTTTCAATGGCTTAACACAAGTGACTTACATCCACCAACAAGATGCACTCACAGCCCCTTCCATAGTCTCCCAAATAGTAACACCAGCTAGAAGGCATTTATTTAAAACAAGAGCCTATGATGGGACTTCGTACACAATCCCGAACTACAGGAACTATTACAGGCATGAGCTTGAGTTGTGGAGATGAACACAAATTTTCCACAATCTTATCAGAAAGGAAAGCACTACAGGATAAAACTTTTACGTTTTAGTTCATGTAAATAGTTCTGTGTTCAACTTTGGGCATCCTGAAAAAACTGGAAGGGCTAACTCACTGGTGGGGATTTACTTCTATATGGCATTAATTAGAATCTCTCTAGTAAAGATGCATCCTACATGGAATTATATGGAACACTCAAGTCAAGACCAACCAAGAAGAACATAAGTAATGTGAAATTAATTATTTCAATTCTGCTTTTGAGTGATCTTTTTTTTTTTCCCCCGGTTCTATTGACTTGTATTTGACTGATTAAGAAAACAAACCACCATTGTGGATTAAGCTTAAAACTAGCAGTTGGTTTAATTCCTCTTGGGAAGGCTGCTGCCCAGCTCTGGAATCCAGTCATAAAACTGTGTATCTACTAGACCTACAATTCTTAGATGAGTAGCCATTGTTTTTTCTGGTGCATGCAAGATGCTATGAATGACCTCAGAGTTAACCACCGTAGAGAGGAGAAAATAGCCTCGTAATTGAGTCATGAGAGAAGAGTGAGTACTGCTAATGGGTGCTTGAAATGCTGTGAAGAACATGCACAGTGAAGCAAAGGCTGCAGCATGGGTAGTAAAGGCAAGGCCAACTCCTTATGTCCACTTAATATATGGTTAAACCTGAGGGCATGTAGAATGCAAATTTAGGGCCACTCTTCTTGCAAAGAAAGATAATGCAGTCAGGCATGGAAGTAGAAGATCTGCCCTCTCTAGACACTGTAAAGAGGCTTAGTGTTGCCTACAAATGGCCTACGTGGTGAAGATAAGATGAAACAGGAAGCTGGAATTCCTGTGTTTTCCAACAGTATACCCAGGGCACCACAAAAGATTCAGAGAAAGACTGGCATAAACATTTTCTATTTTTTAAAAAAATGTTATCAGAGTTATATTGCACAAGATAGACTTAAGACTATCTACTGGCTTGTGCTATAGCCTTCAGGGTGATTCCTAACGGAGCAATATTTTGTCACTGTGGTTCATAATACAGCAAATAGGCATGAGGAAAGAATGACCAGATTGTGAATATAGGTAGGGTAAAGCCAAAATTGTTAACAGTGCTTGTTATTTATTTAAATAGGATTACAAGGGAAAGCTGAGAGTGAAGGCAGTGTCAAAAGATTACAATAAAAAACTTAGGTAAAATTACAGAAAATGTAAAAAGTGGAACAGTAAGTGTAAGAAGTATAAACCAAGACATGAGAAAAGCAAGAAGAAACAAAACATGAATGCAGATAAAAACTAAAAGTCATAGGAATGCTGGGAATCAGGCCTTACATCTAGCCAGAAAGAGATGTAGGGAGGACAATGCTCATAGCCTTTGGTCACAGGAAGAATATCAAGTGTCAAAAAGATAAGGTGAACCCCTGATACATTGCTGAGGAGGGGCCTAGAAACCTCTGCATAGGATTGCTCACAGTTTGTCATCATGGTTTCCAGGGGGAAAAGAGGGTAGTGAATGACTATTTGAGGTGCTAGTTAGGGTTTTAGCTCATTTATACACAGAGACACTATCTTTATCTTCCCTTTCTTTCACATATACCAAATTCACGTCCGAAACCTCAGAAGATATACAATATAGAGTTTTATATGTAATTGATTGGTTGGTTATATATATATCAGTTTCTCTGGATTAAAAAGGCTGTACTCCTGCTCAATCAGACATTTTGACTTTTTAGTGTCAGACAATTAATTTGAGACATTCTTAGTTTCTAGGAATGAACTTCACTTTTAACCATCACTAAAAACACTATTTGGTAAGATATGAACAACTGAACAGATCTTAAATTTTCATCTTAAGAACGTCCATGGCAAAGAAAAAATGTCTGTTTGCAGATTGACTGAGAAATCCACGTGAATAGAAGCCAAATTGCATTTCCTATCATCACATCTTAAATATCACTGAAATTTCAAAACAAATTCAAAAGAAACAAATAAATAAGGAATGAAAGGTACTAAGGTTTACTTTAAATTTTTCAGAAGGAGAAATGCCAAAGATGCACATGCACACACACATACACTACAATGTATTCTAAACAACTTTAAAAGGTACTCCAAACTCAAATGTCCTTGGGGATTTCTGAAAACAAAGAATCTGTTTTCATCTTCAGAGTCTGTCAGATTCACCAAGGGTGGGAGTTGACCCCAGGCATGGACTCTGAGATATAGTTCAGTACTGCTTATTAAATTTTGTTTCTCTTTCTGTCTCTGCTTTTTTTCCCCCAGTCTTGAATTCTGCTGTCTTGAAACTGTGGGTTATTAATTCTGCACAAAACATTTTTCCAAAATAAATCACATCCAATCAGTGAATTCCTTCATTACAAAAAATAATCCTAATAATTCTGTAGGGCAGAGAACAGTGATAATAGTTGATATTTCAGTCACTTATGATAATTGTTTCGGAGTTAGGTTTTTCAGACATATAGAGAGTTGTTGATATTCTTTCCATTATATAGGAAATAACTGAGTTTAGAATGTGTAATTTCCTTTCTCTGAGGAATCATGACTAGTACGTTAGAGCCAAAACTTTCACTATACACACACACACACGCACACACACACACACATACACACACACACACATATATATAGTGTATATATGGAATTATATATACTTAGCAAAATGTGAATTAAAGAATTAATTCTCAATATGTGAGCTAAAGTCTAAGAAGTCTGTAGCTACCTTTGGTGTGTGTTAGAAATATGGCTTTTTAAAGCCTCAAGCGATTGTTAGTAATGCTTTAAATTTCCAGGAAGGAAAGAATGGCTGGACTAATGACAGAGCAATTAATTGTAAGTATCATTTGTCAGATTCAAATGCTGTCATAGGGCCGATTATCAAGACACAGAGGTATTGCTACTGTCACCACAGAATTTATGACTTGCTTCTGAAAGAGCCAGAGGTCGGCAGTGAATACAGACACCAGGGCTAGGGATGTAGCTTGGTGAATATAGTATCTATCATGGCTACCTAGCAGCTATGAACCAGCTGTTTAAGTCCCTGTACCATACAATAAGTGTGATGATCCACATCTACAGCCTCAGCCCCTGATCACTGCAGGATGCAAAGGTTATCCTCAGTCTCATAGTTACTCACCTGACTACTAGGCAGTCTGGTTCAAAACAATAACAAGCACCACACCAAGACTGTGATATAATGCACACAAGCATACAATCTTGAACTCAAGCTATAATAAATCTATACTAAGGTAGGAATTCTCACAGTGTTAATGTTTTATTTGTCCTTTTTAAACTTAAGCTACAAAACCCACAATCTTTAACTGCAATATTCAAATTTTCCACCTATGTACAACAACCCTTTGTATATGTTGATTTGTAAATTATATCCCATATTAGGCAATATTTTGCATTATTCATACTTTTTTCAAACCTAGGCAGTTGTACAAAGAAGCCTGTGATAATTTTCAAGCTCCTGATATGTACAATGTATGTTCCAAGAATCTGAACTCTAATCCGCTCTCTTCCACAAAGTTCTCCCGGAGGGAGTACATGGTCCAATTTTCAAGAATGCTTGTAAAGGATCAGTGGATTGAAGACACCCCAAGTGAAATGGTTTTCCCACCTCAGAGCTCATATGTACTTAATGCTCACAGTCTCTTGTTCTCCCGTCCTTACCGGTACATTGTACTTGTTAACTTATCTGAATTCAGTAGGGTATGTTCATCTATTAAACCATTTTATCCTTTTGGAGCTCACAGTTTGTAAAGTAAGACTGTGCAGTTTGCCAAATATCCTGTGTGTCACACTGTAATCTCCTGGTAATAAAGTATTGGGATTATTTTTTATTATTCTTAGTTAATTTGGCTAGATGTAATTTTATAATAGGTGTAGATGAATTTTCATAAGTAGATAGTGGCAATCATTCCTATATAAGTAAGTACCTTTACATGCTTTCATTGCATTTCCTCACTGGGGAGTTCAGACTACATTATTGTAGAACTGTACTACTTGGGCTATGAAATAGAAAGCAAGTCTTTAAGACATGATTAATTACTATAGAAAAAACTAACATTTTAAATCTTTATCTTTTTTCTTCTGAAGTTGTGTGAAGCACTGCAACAAAACCATTTTATAATGTGAGCTATAAAATAACTCTTAAGGACAAATACCTTATGCTTGGTCCATTATATCACCTTTGATAAATGACTAGTCTACAAGAAGACACAATCAAAGTGTCTATATAGTGAAGAGAAAACATTTTGTGTCTCTGTGCATAGGGAGAAAAGTGGAAAAAGGAAATCGATCAGCAAATTAACCAGCACACTAACAATATTTATAGTTAGCTGCTATTTTGGGTTTAATTTGTTTTGGGGGTGCTTATTGCTGGTATTCGTTTGGCATTGGTGGTCATATAATAAATAGAAGTCAATGTTTACATAGACACTATTACAAAGGGGGCATACAGAGATACAAAGGTTCCGACATGGAGCTGCTCGTAGAGCTGAGTCTAAACAGAGAGCTGTCCATGAGAAAGGATGAGCATCAGCTGCTTATACGAGTGCAAGGGAAGTTGCATACTGGCATGCGTGATGCTGCTGTTTTTGCTTGGAATAGGATATTAACTGAGGTCTATAGAGTTTTTCAATTTATTTGACTAATTATCAAACTTAATTTGTCATAGAGAGACCGAAGTCAAACAGACCAGATGAAAGAGATTGTTCCATTTCCTCTCTGGTCTATGAACAGGCTTCTTACTTGCCATTAAAAGAGTTTGCAACAAATTGAATGGAAGGGAAATTTTCATTCTTTACTCAATTTATCCCAACTACATAGACATTTAGCTTCTCCAATTGAGTCTTTTAGTGGATTTCATTAATTTCAGAGGGTGCTGAACTGTTTCAGGATGAACCTGGGAGAACTTGTACTACTTGGAGGAGATTTTCTTAAATCCCATTGGTGACTGGTTATAAAATGAGTTCTGGATGCCATGTAGTTATAGGAGCTTAGAGGCAGCACCTTCATTCTGGATGAGTTTACACACTACTGTTAGTTCTCATATCCCCCCCCCCCCCGTCTCTTCTGTATAGAAAATATCCCAGGCAAGAGCTTGAAACCACTCAATTGAAAGCCCTTGAGGGGGTTTGGTATGTGATGTGGATATTTAAAGACACTTTATTTAAATATGATTGCTGTGTGTAAACAGAATTGGTAATGGGAGAGAGGAAATTTCAAAAGTTTTCACCCCCAAATCTGAGATCAACTCCTGCTACTAATTTTATAGCTTCAGAGTCATTGATTCTAGTCCCATTCCAGTCACATTACTATCCATTGCTTGGAGACACAGGCTTTAATAGTTGGTTCTCTTTACATGAGATGTTATTTTGTTTGTAAGGATATTTAAAATCAGAGCAAGAAGGCTTAAATGCAAACAAAATATAAATAAACATAATCATAGTATTGTTTATTTCTGTTCTATTAAATGTCACAAGTGAGGATGTGTTTTTAAAATAAAAGTGTTTTCGAAGGTGGCATCCAGGCTCTTAGCTTTTTAAATTCTACAGCTGTTGGGCACAAGGATACTATAGTCTAGCAAAATACAAGAAATATAATGATTTATCTCTTCTCATTTCCTTTGATGCTACTGACAACTGTAGAGTTTACTCTAAATACATAGAGAGACTTTGCCATCAAGGGTTTTTCTTATGCAAAAGAAACATCGGAATGTAAATTAAGGTGAGAGAAGTCAACAGAAATTTGGAAACTGGAATCAGCATTTTATCCCTTCTCCACTGAGACTGCATAAAAATGAGTAAGCACATCCCTTTTCTTTGCAATCTGTCATAGCAACATAAATACTAATTGGTTTCTATGGTGATCTCGAGTCTGTAGCTAAAACAAAGATGTGTATGTGCAGTGTGTGCAAGTGAAAAGATGAATGTCTTAGCTCCGGATCTTTGCAGAATTGGTTCTAGAGTGTGAAAACTGGCAAAAATAACGAACCTCCACGAGACAGGTAACTGCTAATTTTATTGTTGTCATTTCTGACTACATCAATTCATCTACCAGCAGAGGCTGGTGTGCCATCTTATAAGTTGGTGTTGAAAATTAACAACTTAATACACTTGCAGTCAATGAGAAATACCGCTTGTAGGAAGATTTTAACACCTAATCTGCTTCCTACTTTATTGCTGAAAGGAACTCAGCAGCCCACAGGTGCTTTAAGCCAACACTGGGATGTGGTGAAGACAAGTTGCTGAAGCTCCATCAATCTGGGCCTCTTCCTTGGGATTCACAAGCTTTTTAAAAGAATTCCATTGCTTAAAACCAAAGTGTGAGAGACACTTTTCTAAGTCGAGACATAGTGCTTTAATCACCAGTTGCTAGTAATCGAACACACAGTGTGTTAGGAATCTTTGCAATTCCCCATTTCTTCATTTGTAAGGGGACTGATAGCTGAGCCTCTCTCCAAGGGCTGTTGAGGTGATTAAAGACTGAGTTACTCCTGACTACTTTTGCAAATACATGTGTTATATAAATACTAAATAGTAACCTATGGCATTGATTTCATTAGCCCTTCACATTGGAAAGTAACTCAGTTCAACAGAGAACTCTTTGTTATTGAGATGTATAACTAAATGTTGGGGTTCTGTAAACCCCACCCCTAAGTTACCTAGCAACACCAAGGTATACCCCACCCACCCCTCAGTTACCCAGCAGTAGCCAGGTATGCTCCACCCCAGTGACCTAACACTATAAAAGGAGCTGCTTGACCCCTCCTCTCTCTTGCTCTTTGGCTTTTGCAATCTTGCTCTCCCACCCCTACCCCTCCTCTTCCCTTCCTCCTCTCCCTCCATGTGCTCATGGCCTCTACTCCTCTACTCTCTCTCTCTCTCTCTCTCTCTCTCTCTCTCTCTCTCTCTCTCTCTCTCTCTCTCTTTCTCTGTCTCTACCACCTTCTTAACTCGCCCATGACCTGAATAAACTCTATTCTGTATTATACCGTTGTGTGGCTGGTCCCTCAGGGGAAAAGGATTCCCAACATGGTCCCCCCCAGAGGCATCTCCCTTGCCCTCAGACCTCGCCACACCTCCATGGGTCATATGCCCCCCACTCTCTTCATCCTTCCCCTAACATTGGTGCCGTGACTCGGATCGTCATCTTTTCACAACATTGGTGCCCCGGGACTTTCCTTTCAGTGACTTTTCCTTTCACTGGTGCCCCGTCATCTTTTCCTTACACTAAACGCATGCACATTGTGCATATAAGTACAGAAACAGAAACATATATATATATATATATATATATATATATATATATATATATATATATATATATATATATATAATATTTTGGACTTAGAACTATTGTCAGAGTGTTAAATAGGAATCCATTGTTTTTATCATTGATAAATAAATAACTTCAAAAGACAGTGTGGGAAAAGAGTGATGCTGATACATTGTGCCACAAAATGGGGGTAAGAAATTCATGTAATCAATTTCCTTCTTCTTTCATTATTCCTTTCATATCTTCATTTAGCCAGTAGGACATACAGAACAATGTGATGTCAATTTAGTGGATTAATAGGTAGAGAGCGTTGTTTCTTATGCCTTCATTTTAAGTCAATAGAATGGAGGGGTTGCATATCTTCCAATACTAAAACTAAGACGCTGAAATAGTAAAAGAAAATATATATTAGAGGTTATGGCGAGGAAAGGCAACTTTCTCTCATTTTTACTTTAGGGATATGTTAGAAAACTTGATATTGACAATGATATAAAATAAAATGCTCAGTAGATGCTTTTGAGTCCTAATTATATCATTGATCATAAACATTTAAACATATATGTGAACCTGAATCATTCCATAATCCAATTCTAATGGGATATCCCCTTGAACTTAGAAATTTTAGTCCCAGGAAGTTCTGGAATGGATTTACAGGGATTGGGAAAAGTGTGGTGTGGAGATGCTGTATAAGGATATAGAACAGGTTTCACAAAACTTACACTAAAGTCACACTTAAGTCCACACAAAAGGCATACTATGTGGTGAGCCATATATGGCTTTACAAAAATGAATAATTATTGTGTTACCGGTGGACTATCATATCTTCCTCAGGTTATATAAAGCATGTCCACATAAGACAGGTAAGGTGGGTATCCTTATGTTGGTGTCCTAGAAAAGAAATGTGATGTCCCTAAAACTTCAGGTGGCTGACCAAGGACAATGTGACAGCATACTATTTTATTGTCTGATTTAACTTTCACACATATAGTACAAAAGCAAATAGTGAAAATGGAGAGATCATTGTGTCTTCTCTTATACTGCATGATTCTGGTGCCTTTTCACAGTATTTCTCATTGTGTATAGGTATGTGGTATATATGTACATGTAAGTGTGTGCACCCATGCATATGTGGAAATAAGAGAAGAATGTTGTGTTTTCTGCTCTATCACTCTGTCTCTATCTTGTGACCCGGGATCTTTCATTACAGTGGAGATCAGCTTGTGATCAGTAAGCCCAACAATCCTCTTGTTTTCATCCCCCAAAGCACATTACAGGGGATTGTGGCCATTTCCAACTTTTAAAGGGGAAGCTGGGGATTTGAACTTTGGGGCTTCATGTTTGTATAACAGTACACTTACCTGCAGTTATTTCCCCACCCAGGTTATGTATCCTTTTCTGTTCCTTGTTCTGCAGCAATTGAACAAACTCACACGTCACAGCAGACTGTAAACACTATAATGTGTGATTATGCAACCTCATCTGGACTCTTCAGCCTAGAATATGATATTCTGCAGAAACAAAGGCTCCTCCTCCCATTTATGCATAACAAGGCCATCCTCTGCTACATGTGTAGCTGGAGCCATAGGTTTGTCTATGTGTACTCTTTGGGTGCTGCTTTAGTTCCTGGGAGTTCTAGTTGGTTGACATTGTTGTTCTTTTGGGGTTTCAAACCCCTTCAGCTTCTTCAGTCCTTTCTCTAACAATATGTTATTTTAAGTGATTGTAATTTTTTTTTCTTCACTTTACCTCGTAAATGCAGCCCTCTCTCCTCCCAGTACTCTTTCACACTTCCCAAATACCTATTTTCCTCTCCTTCTCCTCTGAGAAGGAAAAGGCCACCCTGTGTATCACTCCATCCTTTTAAACATGAAGTCACTTCAGTCCTAGGCACATTTCCCTCCAACCCCACTGAGGCCCCATAAGGAGGCCCAGTTAAAAGAATGAGATCCACAGGCAGGCAACAGATTCAGGGACACTTCAGGTTTTGGGAGACCTGCATGAAGACCAAGCAGCAATCTTCAATATATATTCAGGGGACCTATGTCTAGCCCATGTTTACTGTTTGATTGGTGGTCCAGCCGCTGGGTGTTCCTATGGGTCCAGATTAGTTGACTCTGTTGGTATCTTGTAGAGTTCTTGTCCCCTTCAGGTCTCTCAAGCCTTCCTCCAACTTTTCCACAAAGCTCTGTGTTATGTTAGGCTGTGGGTCTCTGCACTGGATTCTATTGACTACTGTGTGGAGCTCTTAGAGGACAGTTCTGCTAGGTTCCTGTCTGCAAGCATAACAGTTTTATTTGAAATAGACAGAAACTGGAAACAACCCAGATATTCCTCAATTGAAGAATGTTTAAAGAAAATCTGGTACATTTACACAATAGAGTACTACTCATCTATTTAAAAAAAAGAAGGCAGGCACCGTGAATTGTGCAGGCAAATGGATGGGACTAGAAAACATCACCCTGAGTGAGGTAACCGAGAACCACAAAGATATGCATGGTATGTGCTCACTAGTATTGTAGAATTAGCCATAAAACACACTATAACCATACTACTGTCTACAGGCCCAAAGAAGCCAAATAGCAGCAAGGGTCCAAAGGAGGATGCTTAAATATTATAGACATTGGAGGTAGATCTAAGGAGGAAACTAGTTGCAAGACATGGAGATAGAAGGAGAGAGAAGAAACAAAACAGGCAACATCTCTAGGACATGACAGAAACCTGGGATGGTGAGGGGAAAGTCCATGGGGGTGACTACTGTTGAGTCTCCTAGAAGTGGGGGATATGGAGCATAAAGTGTCTATTTCCTATAGCTAGCTAGGATCTCTAGTGGAGGGATAAGGATGCTAAACCACACACATGTCCGTAGATCCAATTTATGCCCAGTCTACAAGACATACAGGGGAAAAGATGGGACAGAGAAGGAGGAATTACCAACCAATAGCTGGGCCAAACTAAGACCTAACTTTTTAAAAATGTATTCTAATGTTTTTACTTACATGACCTCTAAAGTTCTTTCACACTATGTCTCTCACCAACTTAGGAGATACATCTAGTCTAATTGACATATGAGCTCACCATTCCAAACATGTTTCTCCATCTTCACAACAGCGCTTAGAATGGTGGGCCAGGTCACAGATGCCAAGCTGTAGAGTTGATTCTTCATATTTCCTACTTGTGCCTGGCTGTAATTAGTGCTGTGACTTTAATCAGTTATTGTACTTTATATTCTATGTTCAAGGTGTAACATTAATTTGATTTCTGTTGTAATTTGAGTGTGAGATGTCCTTGACAGGTTCCTATTACCCAGGTGGTGATACTATGTGTGTATCAAAGACATTTTCAAGCTTTGACAAAAACAGTGCTGAATTGATCTTTCAGGGTCAGTAGTGTTCTATAGCTGCAACTCTTTTAAAAGAGGCCAGGAGTCATAAGATTAGTGAAGGCAGCCTCTAACACCTCTCAAAAGCACCTAACTTTGTGCAATCAAAAAATTTTGAGCAACAACACATATGAAAACACACATGTCTTGTCTGAATTATCTTTCACATTTCTCTTGTACAAAAGCAAATGGTTAAAATTAGAATGCCCTGGTCCCATCATCCATGTCCTGTGGCTCATGCCTTTGGAAGAGCTTCTTCACACTGTGTCTCAAGTCATGTGCAATTGCTATCTATTCAACTGGACATGTCTTGGCCATGCCAAATTGTATAGAAAAATGTAATCTTGAGAAGCATTGTTATCCTTTTCTTATGAGATATACATTCAGTAAATAAAATTAGGAATATGTCAAAACTGAAAAATAGTTTAAACATGTTTTGTAGTGTTTTTCCTTTAGAAAACCAAAACAAGATGGTAGAGCCTTCCAGCCATCCTAGCACTTGAGAGACAGAGACAAGCCAGTCTCTGTGATTTGGAGGTCTTTCTATTCCACATTTATAGTAATAGGTAAGTCACAAGAATACACTCACCTAATCTCAAAAAGGGTCCAGGAATGAAATTTGATGATCTCACATTTAGCAGATGAGGTCATTTGGTTTTATATAGACTATCACAGAGAATGAAATACAAATCTGAATTTTGAATCAAGTAGACAGGTACTTATGCTTCTCAAAAGGCCTCTTAGACATTTACTGTTTATTCAACATATGCATATTGTGATTGTCACATTGTTGGGTGGCCCTTGAGAATTGAGGTACTACATGTACAAAGTAGACTGACTACTTCATCATACCAAGCCCAGTGTTAAGAATAGTTATCCACCTATGAGGAGAGGGATGGGCTAGTAATTTATCTTCCTATATTGTTTTAACAAGAGGAAGATACTAGCAAAGCACAGGTGAAACATAGGGTGTAGTCATCAGCAGGGGGCCGGACATCTGCCTCTTTTCTGAGAATTAACCATCATTTCCACACTGTCTCACCTCCTTTGTATTAGTATTTCATCATATAATAGTCACAACCTGCAAAAATAAGGTTTAATGAGAAACGTTAAAATAATTACAGCCACTAATCTTCCTCAGCCACTGACACCATTATAGAAGACAAAGTTTACATAAATCAAAAGACCTTCTCGTGCAGCTTTTATGGATGACCTTCTTCCCTCTGGTCCTTATGGTAGCCTTTAAGAAATGTTGGAAAAAAATATTATTATTGGATATATGAACTGATACAGTGGCTCCATGGAGACAGTGAAGGAATCTAAATAAAACTATACAATAGTTAACATGAGCAGTTTTGATCTTCAAATCCCACACTGTTTATAATCATTCTGTAATAAGTATGTTTATTATGTAGCAAATATTATGCCATATCCTTACATTTTTGTCTGTATTTGTGACTATGGTCTAGTTTTTCTTTATCAATATAGAATATTTTCGTAGACATTTCAAAATATGCAGATGTATTGCACTTTTAATGGTTTTTGAGATGCTGAGAACAAAGTTGTGTATAGTACTCTAATTTCTAAATAGTATCCCTAAAGAACTGCTTAGATGGTCACTGCAATGGAAACTGTATAAAAAGAGATTCATCACTGTATTGGCCATGACTTTATAAAGAGGATTAAAAAGAAATCTCTCAACCTGGACCCTGTCTTCAGAAATAATTGGGGAAACAAAGAAGTGTAGTGTATCCATTGTGTATAATATATATACTATATACAATGTGTGTATAGTTGTGTATTCCTAGACTATATTTTTGTGAAGACATTTAAAAAATTACGATTGTAGAGCTAGGAAGGTGTCATGGTATATGCCTTTTTTTCCAACACCTAGTATGGTGAGGCAGGAATATAGAATGCCTGTGGTTAGCTTGTGAAGCACAGTAAAAGATAACAAGAGGCAGGAGAAAAAGAAGGAAATATGTAAACCACAAGTTCAATGGCTAAAAATCAACACCAAGATGCATGTGTAATCAGATACTTTTGAAAAAGATAAAGTATTTTTCCCTCCTTTCTTTGCCTTTCTTGGAATTTTTCTAGCTTCTAATTATGAATACTTGTAATAAAATGTATTATGATTCCTCTTGTATCTCCATGGCCCAAATTTACAGGGTATTTCACTTGTTTCTGACACTCAACATACGTAGGCTTCTAGTACTAAATTCTTGTTCAAGGAATATGATTAGTAGACCCAACATTTTTTGCTTCAAATCTGAGAACAAATATAGGGAAATTATGATTTTCTGACTGCAGACTATAATAAAGCAAACTGACTCAGGTAGGAATTCTACTGGAGATGGGTAAGAAGGCTAGCTGGAGGCAAAAGGGTGGTTTGGAAAGTAAACATTGGAAATGTCAGTGTGAAACCATTTTTCCTTCTTATAAGTAGCAAAATGGAGTCAGCTAGACCAGGCATTACCCCAAATGGAATAATAAAACTGAAGGCAAACTCCTCATTTTCCTGTACTCATAAGGAACAATGGTGTCCTGACACAATGGCCTCACTGGATTTCTTTAAATATTCCATTTGGTCATAAGTGGACTAGAGGCACATTTCTAATCCAATGCCTGAATCAGAAATCTCGACCAGTGCCTGAATCAGAAATCTTGACCAAATGCCATGGTTGAATGAGGAGCCAGAAATTTCTTTCAGGTTAAGGGAGAAGAACCCATGGATGAGGGCTCCATGGATACAGGACACTGTGCATTACTTGCTGTTTAGAACAACCACTAAATCTATCATCATGCTACTTGACATATTACTTCTTTCTTTGCTAACATTTGTTATTTTAGTTGAACAACCTCTATGCACAGTGACTTGTTTTGCTGAATAGAACAGAATTTTAGGTCTCAAGACTTTGCATCTAGTAATTTCTGAAAATCAAATTATACTTTTTAAATCTCCAAGGGAGGGGGAACAGTTTAATAAAAACATCAATTAGATTTTGATACCAAGCCAGCTGTTCAAAACAGGAAACCCAGATGTGATAGGGACAATTTCTATTTCTTCCACGCTCAAGCTCACTGTGGAAAACTACTCCAAGGCCTGGCACAAACCGAAACAAAACATGGTATGTGTGGCCTTTGTGAAATGTGAAGAATATCCAGACAGCCTGAGGAACCAGCAACCCCAGGAAGTACCTATGGGTAAATTGTAAACAATGAAATCACACTACCAATGGACTTTTCTCACCCAAGATGAATTGACTGGAAGCCCCCAGTTTTGTTTTTTCCCTATTGTGGACTGGAACAGAGACATTTTCTCTATGTTGTAGGCAGACCTGTAACCCAAATTTTGCTTCCCTCTGCACACACCAGCTGCTACTGAAGCTTATGTTTACAAGCTTGATCACAACTTAGTTTGTCTGCTTAGTTGATAATAACCTAAAATCACTTGGTTACTAGCTTGCAAATTCTAATAGAAATAATCTGCCCTAAATATGGCCTACCTCGTCCAACATTTGATCTTCATCAGCTTCAAAACCCACAAGAGTCAAACCTATACTCTAGATCCACCAGAACATGAAACCTATTCCAACAAATATACCTGGTCTTCTGAAGAAAGGAACACTGGATTCAACTTTCAAAATGTGACTTACAGTTGACCTCAGTTTTCTATGCATATTCCCAAAACACGTTTGAAACCCTCTCTTCTGGCACGTTTCTAAGCAAAATCCAACACTAAAGTCTGTACTCCTCAAACTCCGGAGCAGGCAGTCACTTCAGTGAGTCAGAAGATCCTTCATAGAACTGTAGAATCTATTGCGTGTCCTGTGCACCAAACACACCCAGGGCTAGGTTCAGGACTCCTTTTGCAGAGTCTTACACACAGGACATCACTCAGCACAAGCACTATATGCTCAATTCCCAAACAGATAATGCAAAGAAAGTACATCAGAAACAAACTACACCGTTTCTCACAGTCTTCAATTATTGCTCTTTAACTTTTATCCTTCTACAAAGCACTCGCGACAATCTGTAGACCATTTTTAACAGACAAATAACACCTTTAAGCAGAAATGACTGACCTAATTAGTCTATTGAATATGAAATTTACAGATATTACATATGTTAGCGGTAACGGTGGAGCTAGAAAGTACTGTGTCTCCTTAAGTCTGGGTGGCCAGATCCACCACAGTGCGGTGAAACTTGTGGCCCTTTGCAAGGCCACAGCCCTGGCGGTCAGCAGATGGTCAGCCCACTCCTCTCTCTGTGCTTGTGGACTGGTTTGGCGATCCTCTGCATGTCAGGATTTCTTCTGAAGC
Organism: Micromys minutus; assembly: GCF_963924665.1. NCBI lineage: Eukaryota > Metazoa > Chordata > Mammalia > Rodentia > Muridae > Micromys > Micromys minutus. Next base: position 15,085,968 of record NC_137977.1, read on the forward strand.
TTTATGGAATGGATCAATGTGGATAACCTCAAATAATTTCTATGTGGAATATTCACCAACCCAGTCCTACTCACAAAGCTTCACAATGGCGCAGAATTCTCTACTCATAAACAGACTGAAGGGTTTGGACAAATTTCAGCTTGTTAACACCATGGTGGACAGCTTTCTCTAAGTTGCACTATTAGGATCTGGGCGTTTGTGACCACCACGTTGGACACAAATCCTGTAAATGACATAAACTTGCTTAGCCTTTTATCCCAGCGTTCGCACTTCATCAGGTCGGGTAGCACAGAGAGCTGGCAGCATTGCTAGCAGCGGACCCTCAGATGGAAGAGCCTCTCGCCAGGCTACTGCTTCCTCTACTGTAGCTTCTGGATGCATTTGTATGCACCCATCTTGGCTCACCTGATGGCAACCGCCAGAGGAAAGGAAGTGGCAAAATTTCTAGGTGAATTCTGTCTTATATAAAATAAGACTAGTAAGATATACCACAGTCTTCATCAGAGTATGCTGGGGGTAGAATATATCATAAGACTTACTATGAGCATGTACAACATTGCATGTATATAAGTATATATGTTTATTTAATAGCGTACATGGCTTCATCAGACTGTTTTCAAAAACTAAATTCATTTCTCTCTCTTACTCCCTTAATCCCTCCCTCCCCACTCTCTTTCCTCCCCTCTCTGTATGGGTGCTTGTGTGTGGTGTACAACTGCTTAATCTACCTTTGTCTATGCATATTCTGAGGGAGATGTATGCAATTTTCCTAATATCCTTAACACACCCTTACTATGAGGAATGATGTCTGCAAAAGAATTTTCAGCTATGCAGTGATATGCAAATATAAGACAGGATCATTCCTCATTCTCATTAACACTCTTAAATCTCTCTTGCAGATACAAAATATCCAAAGCATCCAAAGGAAAGAAAATATTTTTCATATAAATAAGTCAAAATATGAAAAAGAATGGTTTGAATAAAACTGGCTGGCTAGAGATTTGGTCTTATTTTGAAATGAGGTCAGCTTGGTTAGGTTTTGAATTTCAATAGAGAAATTTTGCATGGCTTTCTAAGTCATACAAAGAGATTTTAAATATTGGGAATAAGAAAGCCCCTTAGAGATAGCAGCAGGAGTCACACTAGCTGAGTTAAAGTAAGTAAATAAAAAATTCAAAATGCTGGGAACAAACTCATATTTTCTACTGTGATCTTCAAAGAACAGGAGAACACAGGACCCTAGGTACAACCTCAGGAAAGTTAGCTGAGCCTCAACTCCAGAAAGAGTAGAGGATTCTTATGAAATGAACAGCACCCTAGTCAAGAACTGAGGTGTCTGAGGTTGTGTGAACTGGTGCTCAACACACTTCCAAAGGATTTGATCTTGTATTTGTTGCAGATAAAGTTATTATCAAGTTCTTTCATACTGGACATCTTATAACATAGATGAGACTCAAGGAAAATGAGAGAAATAAGAGAAGGTAGAGGATCATAATAAATGTGCTCTAACAAAAGATTTGATCAAAGGTTGCATGTGCCTCATCTCCAAACAAGCCTTGCTCCTCAAGAGGCTGCACTGTGGGTTGGGGTGTGGTCTGATCCCCAAAAGTTTACATGTGGAGATATTGGTGTTTAGTTTTGTGGGGAGGAATGAGACATGCCTTTTGAGATCTGTGACATAGTGCTGAGTTTTTAATGGAAAACATGTACTTTCCTAGAGAAAAAGCCCTCAAGAGGCATATAATGAAATTTTAGCTTAGGACCCTGCATATACCTTCCTGCCACGTGTTTGGTCTCTTGTTCTTGGTCATCATTTTACCATGATTTTTTTAGTTTTTCACTACACGTGATGGAATGAGGTCAGAAGGTATATTATGAAGATGCCCAGAACAAACTTCACTGACTAAATATATCTCACATGTCTTAATATGTTAATATTAAATAAATATAATTTATTCATTAATATGACAATCTATGTGCCATATTGTATTATTGATATCAGTACAATTAAACATCCAATGTTAGAGACCAAAATACTTGAGTATAGAACTGAATATTGCAATATGTTCAAAAAGTTTATTGAATGTTCACATATTTAAGAAAAAAAAGCTCTTAAATAGAAACCTTATTAGGAAGTGGGTCTGAATAAACACACTGATAGTGATTTAAAATTGTCTAATCCTCACTGAATGCTGAGCCAGCTCTTGGACATTTGTGTGATCTCCTCATCAGCACAGCTTGGCCTACACAGGCAACCATGTCTAAGGGACCTTCAGTTGGCATTGATCTTGGGACCACCTATATCTGTGTGGGTGTCTTCCAGCATGGAAAGGTAGAAATCATTGCCAATGACCAGGTAACTGGACCATGCTGACGTGTATTCTTTTCACTGACACAGAACAATTAATTGGGGATATGCCCAAGAATTAAGTTGCAATGAATTCCACAAATACAGTTTGTGATGCCAAACAATTGATTGCACGTAGGTTTGATGATGCTGTTGCTCATTCTGATATGAAGCACTGGCCCTTCCTGATGGTGAACGATACAGGCAGGCTCAAGGTCCGTAGAAAGACTGTTACCAATGCTTGTGTTTTTCTGTAGTGATTTTTGTCTGTGGTGCCCCCTTCAAAAAAAAAAGAGCTTAGTTTTATAATTTCCTTCTTCAGTATTTTATGCTGACATTTTAAAAATTTTTATTTGTTTCTTTTCTTTTTCTTTTAAGTTTGCATTTGTATGTTGGACAGGTATTCATTTTGAAATAGTTTGAGATTTCAATAGAATTACACCAGTTCCATCATTTTCTGCAGTTTCATTTCAGATCCTCCATACACTATCCTTACACCTTATTCTTTCAAGCTCATAACCTCTTTCACTTTAATTGTTGATTATATATATAATGAGTGTATATGTATATGTGCATGATAGTGACACAATTACTTCTATTCCTGAATGTATAAGTACAGTTTGAAAAATGTTACTTGTGTGTTTGTTTTCAACACAGACTGTCTCATATTGAACAACTATTTGATGTGTTCTTCCTTGGGGAAGAGTACTTTTTGAGTGCTCAGCATTCCTTACTTGTGTATAAATCTTTGTGTAGAGTTGAAGTCTCAAGGCTTTCGTCCTTGCATGTTAGTATGACTATTATTGTTGTACTTGCTCAGCACACATTTAGGCAATCATGTTTGTGACATTATGAATGAGGCTTCTAATATTTCTAGAAGACAGTCTCATAGTAAAACTTCTGCTCCTCTGTTCTCTTCTTTACCATGATCTCTGAGTCTTGGATATTAGTGTGTTCTGTAGATGTAACCATTGGAACTGAGTTTAAGGACTCAGCATTTTTATTGGTTATAGTTTTATATAATGGTCTTTGTACATTTCAAAAAGAAATTTTCATAATCACAACTGAGTATTACATTTATCTTTGGTTATACTGACAAATATTTAGAATGTAGTTAATGATTATGCTGATTTTATAATATAGGGGTTTATAGATTCTTCTCCTGTTTCTATAACTTCACTAGCATTGTGTATTTATCTAGATTTCCAGTACAAGGCATGGCTTTACTCTTGTTGACTGAGTCTTCAGTTCAACTGAGAGCATTTGGTTACTATCAACACATGTATGTTAATACTGTAAACTTGGGGTTATTATGTTGATCTTTTCTTGTGGTTCATAGGCATTATAACTGAATACGGCTGTTTGTTCCCTCATGGGAATTCTAGTACCATGAATTCCTAAGGGAGGAAGCATTTGGATGAAATATATTACAGTGTCTTCTGTGTTATGTGTCTGAGGTCCACAGTTTCTTCAGCAATAGGAACTTAACTTCTACACCTGGAATACACCAAGGGCAATAACAATGGGCTACACAATGTTTAGTGCATCCTTTGCACTATGATGGCAAAAAAGGCAAAAGAAGTCATCTCATGTCTGGGTTTGGGTTTTTTTTTTTTAATTATTATTAAATAGTTTCCAGCTTTAGCAAGGACCATTGTCAACTAAAATCGAAAGATTTGTTTAAACAATGCATAATTATTTATATACCAACATATGTGCATTAGAGGTGATTTTAGGTAGATAGTTGGGAAGACTGGTTTTAAGTCAACTTGCCACAATATATAGTAATCTGATCAGAGAAAGTATCAATTGAGAAAATGACTACATAAGATAAAACTTGAGGTTGTTTTCTTAATTATTGATCTTCATGGGTCCAGACCATTGTGGATAGTAATATTCCCTGTTAGGATAATCCTCTCTACAATTAAAAAAGCATGCTAAAAAATCCTTGAGTAGCAAGACAATAAACAGAAACCCTCAGTGGCTTCTGCCTCCACATCTACCTCCAAATTCCCACCTGGTTATAGTTCCCGCCTTGGCTTTCCTCAGTGCATGTTGATTTGGATATGTAAGTCAATCCCTTTCCTCCTCAAGTTTCTTTTGATAATGATGTTTCAATACAGCAATAAAAACCTTACTATGACAGTAGTTAATAATATAACATTTTCTTGCTTCCCTTTTCTTATATGTGACTATTACCAACCATGTTACTATCATTCTTTTTTTTTTTACATAGAGGACAGCATGTAGGTGAAGGTATATGGGAAATATAGCAAATAAAAACAAAAAAGAAACCTATTCATGTCATTTTTTATTAATATGGAGAAACCAAGATTATTTGCTTCAGGAAAGGTGGTATTTGGGAAAAGTCCTGATAATGGCAGATATAGTTGAAGTACATCTCAAAAGACATGAAACAAGGGAAGTACATACTCAATTTATGTTAAAAAAGAGCAAGCTGTCCTGGTAGAAGAAAATGGGGTCAAAGCTGTGAGTTTTTGGTGTTGCTTAAGCAAGGGCATTCCATCTGATCCACAGCAATCTCTGAGAGGAAAATTAATCTTTGTCTGGATTTTGAAGGGTTACTTTGACTGGTGTATAAAATGTAGATGGTAGGAGCCATTTGAAGCAACACAGGGAGCAACTAGATAACACATTTAGACAAAGTGTGAAACACTGGTCCTGTGGAAGAATGGACACACAAAAAGATTACACGGTGAATGACTTTTAAATGGAATTTAAAAGTCTTTTCTGATATGGTATGTTCAGGGATCTTTCCTGCCACACTTTCTAAGTAAGAATCATGATCATAGGTCAAACATCATTTTTTTGAGACTTCTCTAAAGGAACTGGTGGAAGATAACATCTCATCATTCTTAGAAATATTATTTTCTAGTAAAATATAATGATATCACTTCAGAAATATTTGTCCAGAAAAGAGGAATCTACTTTTTAATTAATGATGGAAGTTTAATTAAACTTCTACTAACTGAGTTAGTTAAGTTTTTTTTTTTTAATTTTATACATGTGTGGATGGTTATATATGGCATGGACGTTTATATGCTCAAAGAAGCCAAACTGTGTTGGTTCCTCTAGCAATGAAGTTATAGGTAGTTGTTAGTCACTCAAAGTAGGTGATGTGTTTTGCACTCCTGTCCTTCTGAAGAACTGCAAATATTCTTTCCCAGAGAGCTATCCCTGAGGCCCCAATCAAAAATTAAGATTTAAAATTGGGGAAGCGATGAAGATCTGATGCCTCTTTCAGTCACCCATCTTACCTCATGTTATTTATTTCATTTTAAAAAGGTGCTGAGCAGTTTTCATGTACATGAATTTGATTTATAACATACAAGTGTTTGGTTTCTTTTAGGCAACATCTCCTGTGGTTACCTCTAAGAAAGTTTAAGGAGTTTTATCTTTTTTTTTTTTTACAGTAACTTTTTGTTTTTATCCAATACTACCTGAAAACAGAACAATGTTATGAATATATATATATATATATATATATATATATATATATATATATATATATATTAATTGAACAATTTTATTTTAAAAACAAAGATAAATGTACAGATTTTAGAAGCTTTTTTGTATAAAAGTATATGAATACATTTTTGTCAGTACTTGATTTTTTAAAAGGTTTGATAGTATGCCTTATAATCTTGCTAGTTACAATGAGCATAAAGTACATGTAAAATAAGATGTAACTATAAATGCAGTTTTGGGGTAGATATTCACAAATTTCTACAGCATTAAATTTCATAAGTTTCATTCATTGGATTTTCACATTACAGAGTAAGCACTTATTCAACTTTACTAGATGATGTTAGATGTTTCCTCAGAGAACTGTTCCAATTTATACATCTCTTTGTCCTGCAAAGAGTAGTGGTAAATGCTTCTTAATATTTAAACACAATTTCCTTTTAATTTTGGTTTTATATATATATATATATATATATATATATATATATATATATATATATATATGTGTGTGTGTGTGTGTGTGTGTGTGTGTGTGTGTGTGTGTGTGTGTAACAGTGATCTTGGATGTGAGAAGAGGCATCGGATCCCAATGAGCTGGACTTACAAGCAGTTATGATCAACTACTCTGTGTCCTGGAAAAAAAAAAGATTCTTCTGGAAGGGTAGCAACCACTTTTAACCACCAAGCTATCTCTCTATAACACCTTTTAGTGAAATTTATATTAGTATATTCCTTTAAATTATAGATGATATATGATGATATATAAGTATCTCATTTTGACTTAACTCTAAATTCCCTGTTACTGAGGTTTTATTTTCATTCTCGTAGCCTCTCTGTGAATTACTCATTTAAGCTTCACTTTTATTTTTAATTGTCAGTGTTCGTTTTGTGATTTGTAAGAAAGAGTTTGAATTCTTACATAATCTGAAATTGTGATTCCTATAAATCATATTATGTACTGTATAGTAGCTTATCTGTTGATATCTTAAGGATGCTTTTGATCAAATGTATCAGGCTTTTCTTTTAGTAGGGCACTTTGTGAATTCCATTAACTACACAGATCTTATTGCATTTTCAACTATTTAGTAAGAGCTAACTTTTAAATCCATGTGTGTTTTCATTACTGAATTTTGACTCTAGATTAAACAATTAAAGTGATTCATGTGGCCAAATAAATGAGTTAGTTTTTTATATCCTTGTCTCCTTTTTCCAAAATTTACAAAATATGTGCATGTTTAAAGTACTTTTGTATACTTCTCACAATGAAAAAATGTAATATTTTTGGAATGTAGTCTATTTGCAATATTTCCTGTGGCTTAGTGTCTTAATCAGCTTCACCAAGTGTTCATTATTTTTGGTTTCCTCTCTTAAAACACTCATCATTCAACACAGACAAAATTCTTTCTCTCCCAACTCCCAGATGTTTTTTTTTTTTTAAACCTTAAACAATAGCAGGGTTTAAAAAAATAAGCTTTAAAGACAAACTTGAAAAGTCAGGCTGCCCTAGTCAAACTTCAGTTCTCCCAAATCTGGAGTGACATTTCAACATTTTCTTATTAACAACCCAAGCATTCAAACCCACTAAATTAAAATACTGGCAAGTATTCTATTTGTCATCATGGAACCATAATTACTAAGGCTAAATAAATAATTATAAACCTGTTTCATTTCAAAATGTGTTCACTTTCTATCTTCTCAGAGTAACCCCCTACCAAGGTCAGACCACAACATGACTAATATTCTAGCAGATATTTTTCTCATCATTTTATGTTTATTTTTCTTGTCTCCCTGTATAGATCATAAGGTTCATTGTATTGTTTTTAGAAATTCCAAGTCTCTCCTCTTTCCCAACATGTACACAGCCCAGGAAGCGGTATGTGATTACCAATAAAAATGATGGAACAAACCGTTGTGAAAGTTATTGAATAGGTGAATGTATAGCAAGCTATTTCTGGGTACTTTAGCTAGCAAACAAGAACTTAAAAACCAATTTTGAAGAAACCTTTCAAACTAGAAATTTTCAAATGCCTTACATCCTATATCTGTAAGCTAATCCTCTAGCCATCATTTCCCCAAAATGAGCACAGCACATGGATTGGAAATAGAGCCAATCTAGATTTTGGGGTGTTATGTGAATATTGTCAGTAAAGAAGAGCCTGGCATGTCATTTTTAAATATGCAGGCCTGTCTTGTTTCTCCCATATTTCATTTTTTCTCTCAAGAATTTCAAGCCACAGCCTCAGGTTCTGAGATTGCTCATACCATCATTGCTCATTAAAACCCTGAAGTAAATAATCAAGACTTGAAGAAATGTGCAGGGCAGTTTGTATAATCCAGCCTTCATTTCACATTTCTGGCATTTCCCTTCTCTTGATATCACCCCTCTACCATAATTTCTTTTGGTCTATTTAATGTCATTATTTCTTGGGTACATTTACACCATGCTCAGTGTAAATGACATAATTAGAAGTGGAAAATATTTTTGTTGTCTTTTTGCATTCATTTATGTATAAAGGATCATATAAAGTTCTGCTACATTAAAATTTAATTCGGAAGAAAACGAATCTTGTTCATTTCTTGTAATGCCTGTGTCTGCTCAGCTTGTACAATTGATAAAATATTACCAGTCCCTGTTTTCCAGACATTTGTGTAAACAAGTTATGAGAAGTGAGTGTTCCTTTGTTAGGCATGTGTTCAGAGAGGTATTGTAAAAACATATTTTATTCAGGCCACCCTGTCACTATGTGGACAGGGCACAATTCATTATTTAGAAGTTAATTTGTTAATCGATTTTTCAATTGGTTTGGAGATTTTTTTTCCCACTCTCAGATTACTAAATGGGGGAGAGGGTAAAAGGAAAGAAAGAAAACAATAACAATAAATGTCTTCTCTATAAAGTAAACTTAAGGAAAATTGCACCCGAATCAAAAATGCAGTACTGTTTACAGATATAGATTAAATCTGACACAGATTGGCAAACAATGAAAAAGGTTCCTTTGCTTGGAGCATAAACATTTGAATCTTACCAGCCTCATGTTAAATCTCAGGAAGTAAATAAACAAAAATGACCTTCTCACAATGGTGTGAATGCCCAGGAGAGAGAGGAAGACAGCCTCTGTTTTGCTTAAATTTGTCCCAATTTCTCTGCAAGGTCAAACTAAGGAAGGGAATATTTTCAACTTTATACAACAATTGACACGTAGCCCATTTTCTTCTCTCTCCCAATCTGCAGCTCAATGTAAAAACATGGAGATAACTGGGTATGAATACACTCTGATATAGCAGGTATCCATAGCATATAAAGAGGGAAAAAATTATAATTAAAACATTATTTATGGATTATCGAATAACCGTGCATAGAAAGTGAAAAGGAAACTAACTCTAATTGATATTAATGAACATTTCAATTGAAAAAGGTGAAACAAGCTTGAAAAAAATGTTTGTGTTTCTTTCTTCCTTGCATTCATTTTCCATCAGCTCTCATTGACACCAAAGACCTTTGGCATCTTATCACTCCATTCCAATGTTCAGGAGATAAGAGTGAAAACTGGGAAAATCTGTTATCATTGGCTCAAGGTTAAGATCATTGCAAAGGAGACGTTTAGAAAGTCCACTCCACAAACAGCAAGGAATCAATTAGTATATTTAGAATGATACTGTTCCACCAGATTGTGGGGTAGGTGTGTAGAGCCTGGGCATTTTGTCCATCTGTTCTCATACTTCCTCTATGAAGACAGTTTTAGAGTCCTCTGAAGTCTACTCCCTCTTCGAGACTTGTTTATATACTACCTACATGCATGGTCTGTAGAAAACCTCTGTGAAAGCAGTGGTTTATCACTTGGCCAGTCAATTAATTCAGAGAACCCTCAAAAGGAAGAGAAGTGTCTTGGCTTCTGCTGAATAAATGCAAGCACTCGGTTTACCTTCTGCATTCATTGTTCCCTTGAAATCCAAATGCTCCAGCATAAGAAATAACTGTAAACGGCAGAGGCTGAAGAAGAACGCTTGAACTGTAACTGTAGTAGAATGGAGGGCCTTGACTTAAAAAAGTATGAATGGAAAAAGGATATGAGTGGCAAGGTGTGTGTAGTATATGTGGTATGTATGTGTTGGGGTATGTATGTGTGTTTAGTAAGTATGTATTGTATGTGTTGTATATGTGGATTATGTGTGAATGTTCTATTTGAATGTTGCAGTGTTTATGAGTCTCTGATGCATGTGCATAAGTATATGATATGTGGTATGTATGTATATATGTATGTGTGTGTGTGTGTGTGTGTGTGTGTGTGTGTGTGGTATGAATGTAAATATGTATGATTTTGTGTGTGTTATGATCACATCTGAATGAGCAGGATGTCAGGTGCCCTGTCTGATAACTCTACTGAGGTCCTTCTCTTTTGTGCTATGCCTTAATTTTCTGAGCCACGATCTTTCATTTACCACCATTCCTTTCTCCTGGGTCACAGAAAATCTGTGACATCATCATTGGCTGCATTTTAGAGGGTTGCTAAGGTTTTAACCCAGATCCTAAAGTTGGCAAAGTGCTCATTCCCACTTATTCATCCCCATCTCTCTTAGATTAACATCTGAAAGGTAAACAAAGTATTGATCAGTAAAACTCATGAAAGTCAATGGATTTTTCCTTGACTTTACTTATTCTAGTTCTCAATGCTGTCTTTAAAATTGAATTATTTAGCCTTCTCTACTATTTTTCAGAGACCTCCCCTTTATTCAACAATAACGTGATAAGGACTCCCTGTCCTCTTATGCTAAGGTGTCCATCTTCTGGGGAACTGAGGAAAACTACTGCTTAATGAAGCTAGTTTTCTTCTGTTCTTTCCCTTCCCTCATATGTTATGCCCATTAACATTGCCACTGCTCTGTAGTTAATTATTACTGACACAAGATATCAGAAGCTCTCCGCACATCTGACATATATCAAACCATAAGAGTTCCTTATGGTTATATTATCAATCATTCATCTTTCTAGCCCAACCACTCTGAATTCCCATGATATAGTAGAGTCAAATGGGTGCCAAGAGTGATGGATTGAGAATGACTTGAAAAATCCCTTTAAAATCGCAAAGACTACATATTTTTTACTAATGAACCAAGATAAGACACATGCATTTTTAAATCTTTCTCTTTTGTTGATAATAACCAAATCAGTGGACTTGTATTTCAGGATTATGCTAAACATATGCTATACTCTTAGATTTAAAAGGACAATAATGAAGCTTTAGAATCAGAATTTCATAAAATATTTTTAATCACTGTGTTTCTGAACCTACTGCTAGAGACTGTGTGTGACTCAGTCAAAAATGTAGCCACAAAATTTGCATTCCAGATGACATAAGGCATGGTGATGGTCATGACACCTGTCCTGGAATTATCTACGGAAACCATTGTTTTAGGTACAAACTGGCTTTAGGACTAGGCATTTCTAAGCAGTGTGTGGCGATTTTCTGCATCCTTCTCCCTTTGGCTTGGGGTAGTTCCATTGTTGTCTCACTTTTGCTAAGGCACAGCAGGGATGAGGTAAGTTGGCAACATTATGAAGAAGTTTGCGAATATCATGCATTTTATTAATATTGAGGTACTTTTTTGGGGATACATAAGGTATTTTTTTTTTCACTATGGTAAGAACAGGATCATTGCTTCTAGGTTGTCTATAGCCAAAGACTTTTGGTAAATAAATGTAACTTGCAATTATTTCCTGTAATTGAAGATATAGTTATTGATATTGATATAGATGATAGCTATATCTAACTGGATAAATAATAGGATAATGAGAAATGGGTTGATTGATGGATGGATGGATAGATAGATAGATGGATGGATGGATGGATGGATGGATGGACGGACGGACGAACAGAGAGAGAGAGAGAGACAGACAGACAGACAGACAGATAGATAGATAGATGATATATAGGCAGACATATAGACAGACAGATAGACAGATAGATAGATACATTCAGTTGACCACAAATAGTTTAGCTCTTGTTGTTCGTGTCTCTTCAACCCTAACACAAATAAGACAAAGACCATTCTCTCAACAGTTAGGGAATTTCCTCTTATCATGTCTACTATTGTGCCAAGGACCAGCCTGAGCTTGGAGGGAGTTTCTATGATAAGCGGTGTTTGAGAGCTTCGAAAACAAATGACTCAATGTGAAACTGTGGTTCCAAGCTGGTAGCTATGCTATGTTCAAAACATTTTATCAGCCTGCTTTTGCTGTATCCTGCTTTCTTCCTCTATGGCTAGCTTTATCTGGAGATCTCCTGAGAGCTCTCTCTTTCTGTATTATGCTTGAGACAATTCTCCAAGCAGTTCTTTCTTGCTATTCTAAAAAATTTTTCGAATTGCAGATCATAAGCCCAGTCTTTTATTTTACATCAATCCAGTCATTTTCTCCAGGTTTCCTTCAGATTATGCAATGAATGAATATCTCATGACCCTACTTCATTAATTCTTAAGAGACAGCAAGCATGCATTTCCTTTTATTTTTGGAAAAGAGCTCAGAGATTTGCCTGCCTCTGTTAAGCGCAGATGCTAAACTAGCTGGGTGGCAGCATGTCTTAAAATTACCATTTCTACCACACCTGACCCTAACCTTGCTCTTTCCCAGGCTGGTCCAGAACTAAGGAATCTGTCTGCCTTTGTAAGCACAAAGAAAAACCGTTAACTGGGTGAGATCTTCTGCAGTCATAACTCCATATATTGCTTTAACTCCTTCCTTCGTATCTTCCAGACACATTGGCTCATTGGTAGTTGTTTCCTTCCATTAGGTCTGTGAAGTATTTCATATAATTCATACTGCATTCTCATTTTTTGCATAGTTGAGAAATTATATATTTTCAAACCCATGTTTTTAAAGTTATTTTCCACAGCCTTAAAGGTTGTTCTTAATATCCTCGTGTTTGCCATTTTGCTAAGACCTTAACTTCATGGACTAGTGCTGCCTGATTTATCATTGAGTCATTACCTTTAACAGGGAGGATATTCCTCAGAGGAACTTGGAAATATGTACATTGTTATAGAAACAAGTATTATGTCTACAGCAGCCATTGATGCCCATGTAGGCCCACTTCTGCTGATCTTGTCCCATGTCATTCTGACCCCACCATTGCTATTCCAGATCTTGCACTCTCTGCTTGAAAAAGCCTGCTGCTTTTACTGCTTGATTCATAAATTGTCTATTCATTAAAAGTCTGGAACATTTACAAATTTTAGAGTTTTACATTTATGTCATAAAGTTCCCAAGTCCCTGGGACAAAAGCAATACTGGCCACACCTATCTGAGATTATTTGTAAAAAGCTTTGAAGAAATCTATATTCATGTTTCTTTACTCTATGAAGATCAAAGATAAATCCAGAGCTATTATAGCCTTATTATATGATATATGCTGGGGTGAATTCCAGCATGTAAAAGGAGTTTCAGCACTGAAAAGATATCTCAGTGGTTAGAATAAGTGTGTATCTGACTGAAACTTATCTCCTGGCACACACATTGTGTGTCTCAGAAGTGTATGGAACTCCACATCTTCTGTTATCTGTTGGCACAGCACCCACATGACCAAACCCACACTTAGTCACACACATACACACACATACACACACACACACACACACACAAACACACACACACACACACACACACACACAGAGAGAGAGAGAGAGAGAGAGAGAGAGAGAGAGAGAGAGAGAGAGAGAGAGAGAGAGAGAGAGAGTTAAAATAATAAAGAGATAAGTAATTTTAAAGGGGTTTGTTTAATAAACAGACTTTTCTACATATTTATGCTATGTGCCATGTGTGCTAATTTACACATACAGGCGTTGACTGCTGCTGATTGGCTGTGCAGTAGAAATTTTGTGTTAGATACAAAGTATACCCACACAAAGCAACACAGCTATTTTATCCTGGCATATAGAACTACATTAACCATTTTAACTGAAGGACGCTAGGGGCTTTCAACAGCTGTACACCTACCACCTCAGGTCAAGAATAGGTTAAATACCAGCTTCCTGTCTTCAGTCAAGGCTAAAGCCAAGTTCTATTCTCCACCCAGAGTTCTTGGGAGGAGCCTGAATATTCTTGAAAACCCTAGAATGTAGTGACTGATACTCACCTGACTCTCTGGTCCCAGATAGAGTTTGAGTGCCTGTCATATGCTTGCTAGCCAATAGATTCAAAGGTCAATATGCTTAGCCAAATCTTTAAACTGAAACCTTGCTAATGTAACCTGTACCCCTAAAAAGAAGAAAAATTGCTTGTTAAAGCCATTTGGGGTCTCCTTCCAGTCACTTGCCATGCGGGGATGTTTGTGGATTGACCCCAACTCACTAGAAAACATGCCTCTTGCATTTGCATCGAACTTTGTCCTCCTGTCTCATTTGGGGGTTCTCCCTGTAGTTAAGAGTCTTACATAATGATTTGCAATTCATCGTTTTCCGGGATCCTGTTAAGTGCAAGCAAGACTGTGTGTGGTAAAAATGCACACTAGGGATGTGAAAATGAGTGGAAAGGTCATGATAATAGGGTAGATAAAAAATGTAGGAAATAGGTACCAACTATCAAGAAAACAGCCACACAATCCAAATATATGGCAAGTTTAAAGGTTTATTGTGCAGAAGAGTAAGTAGCCTTCCTAAATAAGGTTAGCAAGCATAGTATCCTGGATCCTGCTGAGTTTTAATTCCTGACATAAGAGGTCTGGTACCTCATGCTGTGCAGTCAAAACTCTATATCAGTCTGATGCCATTGGCTAAGACAGTGGGTCACAGTTTCTATGAAAAATGAAGCTGGAACATATATTGTGCACTCAAAAAGTGCTGACCCTGGACAAAAATTTTAATTTAATTACAATTTAATTATTGTTTGTTAAAAAAGAATGCTGTAGTATTTAACTCTTTGCTAGGAAATACAGTACTGTTTATTGACATTTGCCCCCTAATAGGCCTTGGTCAGAGGTAACAGCCCTAGGCCCAGTATGTTCCTTATGTTCAGTTCATTTCTGCCATTTTGTCCCACAGCACATTTCCTATATGTCCCATGAACTTCTATCATTCTAAGTCCATTTAAAACTATCTTTCAATGAACAAATCTAAGTGAGATATTACTATATAACATAATAAGGCACAAATCAGTTATACAGTAGAAAAAAATCAATTAATTCTCAAATACAGCCTCATTTGAGCACACATTTCTTCTACATTTTAAGGTACTTAGGGTTTTTTGTAGATTTAGTTTTATTTCCAAATTTCTTTGGGGTTCTTTCTAATTCATTTGATTAGAGTTGTCATTGATTACACGACTATTGCATGGGTTGCATTCAACTAAACTAATAGTGTTAATTCAGTTGCGTTTTATATGAGGTTTGAATTTAAGCAAAACCAAGCAAAACAAAGAAACATGAATGAAATAAGAAGAAAACAATTTAGTCATTAAGCCTAATCTCTACAAGCGTGGAATAAAATAATGGCATATATACACTCACACAATATTAATTAATTAATTAATTAATTAAAGTGAATAAATAAATAAAGATTAAAATTTATTTAAAATCGTTATCAGTGTGTGAAGGCACTTTTTCAAATGCAAATTCTTTATTGCATGTGTGTGTGTGTGTGTGTGTGTGTGTTTTATACATTCAGGTGACAAGGCACACACATTAACAATAAGAATATATATATAATCCCTCTGCTTAAGTTCTAAGAGTGTTGAGGGAGGTCAACTCAATATGAAGTAGTTAGAACTATACATGGATATATGTGTGTTTTCACCTTGTCTATACGTGTGCTCCCTCTATCATAAAGTATGAGCATATATAGTGACAGATAAATAGAGGTAGATACATACACAGTTAGATAGCTCGATTGCCAGATGGCATTTTAAAATACATAATACATATATGCGTACATAAATACGTACAGACAGACATAGAAATGAGAGATTATTATAACATACATTCAAGCACACAGTACAAAGCCTCTCTTTTCATTTTCCAGATCTAGTGTCATATAATTTCACATACTTCACATGCAGATGACACAATTTGACAAATACAATTATAATTACTGGCAATCAATACAGCCAATTCCAAATGGTGAATAGCATCTATGAAAAATTGTGACTTAAGATACTCCTACTAACCACACTAAAAGAGACATAAAACTCTGCAGGTAAGAAACATTTATCCCAATAGCCCATTTATTACCATAGAGGAAACCTGAATTGTGTTTTATAAACTTTGCATCCAATTCAAGTTTTTATATAAAGTGGATAGAAAGGAGTAGTTTATTCTTATCTAGTTTCCACACCTGGGAAGTCAGCTATTTTCTTTTTTAGCTGGACAAAGTGGGTCTCACAGTGTACACCCATTATCCAAAAGCCATGCTGAGCCAAGAATTGACCTGTTTCTTGACCTAGCCTCTTGAGATTTTCTTCAGGGCATAAAGAATCTTCCAGACATCATTAAGCATGATTTCTTCCTCCACTAGGCTTTCAGTCTAAGCTGTATTTTCTGTAGAATCTACATGCAAGGGAAAACAGCCATACAGTGCCCTATTAGAAGTGAGCAATAACATTCAAAGGAAAATTGGAAGCTGAAGATCTAATCATTAGCAACAGATGTGTTGGCTTTAATCAGATAAACAAGTTATGTTGTTTGCTTTCCTCTTCCTTACCCAACTGAGCTGCAGACAAGTATGTCCATGAGAGTGTAGAGTCCCACGTCAGTGCTACAGATCATACCTGATGGAAGGAGTACGACTATGGCCAAGTTAGAATTTTCAGTCTCACCATAGTTGACAGTCTAGTGATGAAGCCTTGCTATGTCTATCCTACTGGTTTTCTTAATGATAATTTGGTTACACAGTATCCTCTGATTAGCTCCATGAAAGATTCTTTTTCTCTTTATTTTCTGTGTTAGAACTCATCTTCACAAGGATTTGCCTTCTTACAATCAAACATTCAAAGGGCATTTGTTACATCTTCCTTGACCCTACCCTCTTTTTGTGATGTATTATACAGGAGAAAGAGGGTTTATGAAAGCAAAACATTAGAAAGTTTGTTTTAGGTTGGGAAGCGATCTCAAAAGATCATCATATGACCAGCACGTAGAGATGATCTGCAAATCATTGCTCCTATAGTGACAGTGAGTGACTCAAGTTTTATAGTTTTGCCACAAAATAATTTGAGAATGGCTTAAGCATTTTCCAGAACAAAATAACCTTCAGTGAGGTATTTATACAGTATCATTTGTCTCAGTCAATTAGATATCATAGGTAGAGAATAATATAATTAATTAAACTAAAAACTAAAAACTGTAAAACAGCAGCATTAATACATACTGCAATTACATAAGCAATCAAACAAAAGATTGAGAAGATCTTGAAGATATTTTAAGTATCTCAGTAGCTACAGGAAGAATAACACTAGTCCCAATGACTTTAATCTTAAATATTCCCAAGTTTATGTTTTGAAAACCAGTCTGGCATTTGTAAGTATAAATTCTAATACCAGACTTCATAAAACAGTATGGAGTCCCAAAAAAGGCACATTCATTCAAGGTGCTGTATGTGTGTTTGTGTGTGTGTGTGTATTGGCATGTATATATTTGTTTAAACATATAATCTTGAGGTTATTTGTTTAAGGAACACATGGGCAAAGCTATTGTCATTAACTTAATATGGAGTGTTTTATCATAAATATACAAATAGTAAAACTCTGAACAAATAACTAAAAACTAAAGATTTGTAACTCATAGCATTTTAGATAAAGATTGATACTATCATTCTTTTAGAATTAGACACAAAAAGGTACCTTGGTGCATAAACCATGCCATCAACAAATCTAATGCAAAAGGGTTTATTAGGGAATAGGAATAAAGGGGGCTAAAGGCCTTCTCCAAGTGGTGATGTGACTGAGAGAGACAGACAGAGAGACTCTGAGACAAAGAGAATGAGAGAAACCAGTAGAAATGTATAGAGAACACTTTAAAAGGTTGTGTTTTTCTCCTGGGAAAATACACAAATCTTAACAACAGTGGAAGTGTACAGGTAATGGTAGGGGATGACATACACTTCTGATGCTGAGTCTCTGAAAGGCATCACTGGCAGAGAGCATGATTTAATATCAACCTTTTTCATATTTAAGGCAGACATGAACATAAGCTTCCCTTGCTATATTTGGAGAAACCCTTCCTCTAAAACCTTTAATACCTGGTGCCCAATCACGACTGAAAGTGACTTGCCTCAAGGTGATGTCTTCACAAAACAACTCACTCGAGAATACCAGAATCTTAAAAATATTATTTGTCTATCTCTTTATCTGTCTGCCATTCTTCCATCCATTATCTATCTATCTATCTATCTATCTATCTATCTATCTATCTATCTATCTATCTATCTATAATTTATTCACTGAAAAGAATCTATCAGTGAAGCAGTAAAGTTCTGTGTGTGGCAAAAAAAATGAGATTAAAAATTTTTTATTGTGTCTTATAATCACAATAAATGATTTCCTAAAAGAAAAAAATCATAAGAAGTAATGCAGAATTTGTTACAAGAAGACATTTTTAACAATCATTGTATAATATGGATATGGGAATAGAGAGCTCCTGAAACCAACCTACTGCATGGTGAAGATGCAAGACTTCCTGTGACTCAAGGCAAAGTTAGTTTTCTGTGGACCAACAAGTTTCCAAAAACAAGAATCATGAAATCAATACTTCCTTTAACTAGACTCTACTCAACAGTATGACACCTGTATGAGTCAAAGAAATTTTCATTCAATCTACTTAGTATAATATGAAATTCTTTCATAAAATCTCTAACACACATACACATATATGTATTCATATACATGCATATGCATACATACACAGCAGGGGGTAATATATTTCACCAACCATATAGACATTTCTGAGAAGATGAACCATCTAAACGCCATGTCTTTTCAACTAGACACTTAAGTATAACTCCTTAAACTATCTTTAATTTTTTAAAACAAAGAAATAATAAGACCATAATTCCATCAAACTTTTAAGTATTGTTCCACATTGCTAACCTTTGGATTTAGGATCATCATTCATAATACTACAGAGATCAGGTTCATCTCATTAGTGCTTTTACCAAGAGAGTACATGGAGTATCTGAATTTAACAGAAACCATTCTGTTGTGGGAATATACACATGGAATTTTTCCTCAGATTCCAGGGAAAGATTATGTACAAACTAGAAGAGAATTAAGACATAGTGACCTTTGTATAGTGTCTCATCTATAATTTGAAAGAGATTCCCTCTCTCTCTCTCTCTCTCTCTCTCTCTCTCTCTCTCTCTCTGTCTCTCTCTCTCTCTCTCCCCTCAGTCATATTGGAGGACATCATGTTCTATGAGTCATAGAACTTTAGATCATAATGACATACGTATTAAATGTATATATATATTACCATATAGTCAGACTTTGCATAGATCTTTTCAAATGTGTATAATACAGAAACATCACATTTATGAAATGTAAATTTATGCATAGACATTTCATAGAAAAAAATGTATCAGAATCCAACATATATCTGATATAAATCATTAAACCCAGACAATTTAAAGCCATTATCGCCATAGAGCTAAGGAAGTTGGCAACAACACATAACCATAAACATTTAAAGCAAGCAAAACACTTTTGTTTTTGCTGGTGTATTTTTGTGTGGTGTGGTATTCATGTTGCATGTTCTGCATGTGTGTATGTCTGCTTGGTGTGCAGGCATTTATATTTATGCAACAGGGTATTTTGCATGGAGGTGTGTGTTGATGTTTTCCTTATTTCATTCTTGCTTACTATGGTATGGCCTCATAGCTGTCATCTGTTCATAGCTCATTCGTTCAGCTCTTCTAGGTAGCCATCTTGCTCCTGGAATTCTGTCTCAAAATTCTACTCTTTGGGATTATACATGGTCCTCTTTGCCCTTGGCATTCATGTGGATTCTGCAGATCTGAACTCTGGTTGTCAGGCTTTCGTAGCAAACACTGCCACTCTCTTGTGTATCCCCTGGCTAACACTTATGTTGGGTCTCAGTAAGACTGAACCATTAATGCCATTAATGTGATGAATCCTGGTAATTTCTTTTAAATAAAGCAGTTAAAAGCATTCCAGTTCTTGAACTGTTTTTCTAAAACATTTACTAATGTAGATAAAGTCTTCTCTCTATCAGAGTATTGTACCCTCCTGACTTAGAATCCTAAGATAAAATTACTACCCAATGCTGGCACATTTGCTCCTTTCAAAAGTGACTGGAAATCATCCTGGCTACATTACATGTATTTTCACATGAAAGAAATGACAATAATGATCTTCTTTCTTCTTCTTAAGTAATTGAAACAAATGTAAACATTTAAATTAATAAATCATTCATCTAGTGTTTATTGAGTACCCATCTCTTCATTTCGTCATTTGAAGAACATGTAATCTATATTTTTAATTCAATTTTCAAATTAGCCTGCAGAAAGGTGCAATCACTAGCTGAATTTCAGATTTCCCAGCAGTTGTCTTTAGGCTCACCACATCTATGTCCACAATGTTCCTTCATTTACTTTCTGCAGATTTCCAGATATCCTAGGTTTTGAATATTCATGACTGGAAGCAGAAAAATAAGGCAAACTCTAGAGCTGAAAACTTACTCTTTTTTTTTCATACCTCCACACAGTGTAGACTAATCTTTCTCTGACTTAATTAAGCCATTTACCATTGGTGATGTTGACCCCTGTGGTGACAGAAACCTTGTAACTCTCACTGGTCTCCTTTCCTTTTATATTTGCATACTTTTCTCTTTCTGTACTTATTAGTTTATCCTCCCTTTTCTTGTTTATTAGCAAAGCCCTCCCCTTCCTTACACATTAGCATACTCATTCCCTCCTCTGTTATTAGCATACTCCTCCCCTTCCTCACATGTTATCACATTCTTTCCCTCCCTTGCTTATTAGTATAATCCTCCTCTCTCCATCCAGATGTGCTTCTAGGCACTATTTGAATCAAGTGATCCAGTCTGGCAGGACTGCAGTGAATTTCCTGTGTATGCCCAGTATTAATTTGGTATAATTGATCTTGGAAGAGGCAATTAGACATTATAAATTATTCTTTTTCAATTAAACATTTAGCCACAACAGAAACATAGCAAGCCCTAGATGCATTAATTTAAAAATATTTCTTTCTGTAGAAGACCAAAAAGAAAAAGGAAAAAGTCAAATATTTATTTTCCTGCAAGTGAGAAATTATTTGCAAGGAATGCAATAAACATAAGAAATATTTAACTTAATTTGTCAACAAAGTAACAGATAAGGTGGCATTACTCCGTTACAAATCAATTATAATAATAATGAAACTTCATATGAGTTTACTTTTGTTTAATTACTTGCATCAGTATGTGCTGAATTGGTAATGCATCAAACTGTAAATGATGAACTAAGGTTAAGCAGTAGTTCCTTGAACACATATATTTTACAATGTAGTGGGGAAAATTACAGCCAAAATATCATAAATAATAAAAATGATCATCTAAAATGTTAAGTTGGTGAAAAATAATGTTTAGATGAGGAAAGCAGAAAAAAAAAAAAAAAAAAAAAAAAACAATCAGGGTAACTTACCCCAGGGGAGTTTTTATTCTTCCTAATTTTTTTTTTTTTTTTAATATGGAACACTTTACAAATTTGCATGTTATCCTTGTGAAGGGATCAGGCTAATCTTCTCTTTATCATTCCAATTTTAGTATATGTGCTGCTGAAGCAAGCACTATTCTTCCTAGTTGGGATTTACATCATGTAGAGTTAGAACACAGAAGAATTCCTAGGCAGTAACTAATCTACTCCTAGCTTTTTATGATAAAAACCTTGGGCCTCCAAGAGCATAGGAATTTGCTCCAGGTCAGCCATACACCTAGTTTATTGGAGCACTAGAGGTAAAATTCAGCTTTTTATAAACTCTCAGACAAGCCAGCTCTCTACAGCCTCCTCCTGCTTCCTCCCATTCAACAGTAATGATTATAAAACATGAATTTCTCTTTGATTCTCAGAAATTTCCCCCTATGGCTAACACAATTTACTTGATATGTGAGAACACTGCACAAAATAAGAGTTGCATCTAGTCACAGGGAAATAGCATCATAGCCTATTCTGTTCTACTAAACACAGCCTGTGCCTAGGATGCTGAAGGGCAATAATTTAAACAAAATTGACACTGGGTTGGTTTTATGGATTTCTAATGTGTTTCATCTTCAGTGTGCTGAACGTACTGTTGCCTCAGCCTCTGCTGCATCTAATACTGAAATTTGGAAATTTATACAAATGAAAATGCCAACCCTCTTCTTATAAAGGCAAACAGCAAGACATGAACTTCTTTTTCTCCTCTCTTCCTCTCTTCTACTCTTCCTGCCTACCTTTCTCCTTTCCTCAAAACAATATCTGTCCAGTTTTTTTTTTTTTGCCTACTAAAATCTACAAATTTCATCAAAATATGTAGATTACATATATTTAATACATTTGAAAATCTTATTTACATTTGATTTCTTTTTCATTAGATTATTCAATGCTCACTGTTTTATGAAATTGGCTATTGTCAAATTTAAGTTCAAATTTTGCCATACATCTCATCTGGGATAAAATAAAAATCACACATGCAAAAACAAGCAAAGTAAAACAGGTAAAATCTGTGTGTGTTTTTGTGTGTGTGTGTGTGTGTGTGAGAGAGAGAGAGAGAGAGAGAGAGAGAGAGAGAGAGAGAGAGAGAGAGGTTAAAAGTGGTAAAAGAACATGAAAATTTCACAAGTACAGTAATAAAAACCTGGATATACTTAGAAAGAGTAAAACACATTAAAATGATTAATCTAAGTATTGTATAAGTATCTTTGGGATATATTTTCTTGATTAATTCCTAATGGGATGTAGTGTTCCTAGTACCCTGGAACTGGGTCTAGTCTTGCTTGGTCTTGGGTGGTATAAGAAAGTAAGTCATGGGAGCAAGGCAGTAAGAAGCAAATGACTTTCTGTTCTTATCTTTACCTCTTCCCTTGAGTTCCTGTCATGACTTCTTTGTATGATGGACAGAGACTTGTAAACAGGTAAATTCTTTCACCAGTGTTTCTCGTGCTCAATATTTTGTCATGAAAAGACAAAGATGACTAAGAGCATGAGTGGAAGAACAGTTAAGATCACATGGACATGCTGTCTGCTTTCATGAGTATCTTTTATGTTTTGCTTCTCAATCTTCTCTTGTGTAAAAACTGCTGCCTCTTCCCCTTGCAAATAATAGAGCAAATGCTGGCCATTTACTTTTGTATATCTCCCTGACTTCTTTTTCTCCATTTCTATCTTTCACTGTCTTTCTGTTGGAGTTCTTACCTCCCAGATACTTCCCATATTCCCCAGGACACATAAATAAAAAAATTAGTAACTATGTTGACTTTCATAGATAGAAAATGTGCAGCTATATGGTCTTTTACAAATAGAAGAAGCTATGAGCTATTAACAATGCCCCACCAATTGCCCACCCAACTTGAGACTCATCTCATGGGCAAGCACTAAATCTTGAAATGATACTTTGTTATACTTGCAGACAGGTGTGTGTTGTCCTCTGAGAGGCTCCACCCAGCAGCTCATCCAGAAAGATAAGTGGAACTCAGGGACACTTAAGGAAGAATAGGAGGAAGAATTGTGGGCCCACAGGGAATAGAAACTCCACAGGGAGACCAACAGTGTCAACTAACCTGGACCCTTGGAGATCTCAGAATCTGAACCACCAACCAAAGAACATACACAGGCTGAACTTAGGCATACACACCCATAAGTAGCAGATATGCAGCTTGGTCGTTTTGTGGGTCTTAAACAGATGGAACAGAGCCTATCCCAAAGGCTGTTTTCTGTCCATGGTATATGTAGTCCTAGCTGGGCTGCCTTGTCTGCCCTCAGTGGGAGAGGAAGCAACTAGCCACTCAGAGACAAGATATTCCAGGCTGTCTCAGAGGAGAAAGGGAGGTGGATAGGGAAAGATTGTGGGCTGGGATGACTGATAGTGGGGTAGTGAGCAGGATGCAAAGTGAATAAATAAAAATCATAAATTAAAAAAATGAACAATTGAGATTCATGAAGGATTTCATGACAAAAAAGAAAACGTGTATTTATTACACATACCAATGCAAAATTGAAATCTACAATCCAATTCCAAAATGCTATCCTATATTAAAAAATCTTTTAAAATTATGGACCCCAAAAACATGAAAAAAAATAAATATATATCCTTCCTAGTTTTGTTCTTTCAATCAGTCATGAAAGTGAAAATAGTAAAGTGAAGAAGCCAAAGTCTTTTCCTTCAATGTGTGTACATACATTCTAGCAGGACACATAGCTGTAAAGTTACTTTTTGATTGTTTAATTACATGATGAAAACTAGGAAAAGAGAGGTGGAGTCAAGGCTTAGCTGGAAGCTTCTGCAAGAAAATGATATGATACAGAGGAGGTCAGTCTTTTCTAAATGAGCTGTACACACCTCTTCTACAGTGAATACAGTCATTTCGCTTGGTTCTTAGCATAGCTAATTTACCTTACCATGTTCCTTGCAAAACAATTATTATAAGTCCACCCCAGTGTAGGAATAGAAGAAGAAAAGTGTCAGAAGAAAATGAAGGTGGTCGAAAAAAAGTGGAGAGGAGATGACCATTGAAAACTTCAGAATCTCAAAATCTTAAAGACAAAAGCTATTATCGATGTATAATGCACTCCCCAAGTAGTTAAAAAATCTGAGTATAAACATTGTTCATTGCATGACTATTTATAAAAATTTCTTCTTATGGATTTTAATTACACCTGTTTTATAAATAATTTCGGGTAGGTACATGAGAAAACACAACATTTTCTCAGATTAAACTTTTTTTTTAGTTAGTTTGTTAACATTGGTTGGTATCAGAGGTTAGAAAATGGCTAGGTGGTGAATGTGTTTTCATACATCTGTGTTTGACAATTCAGTGTAAGTTATGAATAGTCTCACTGCATATATTCAGTTTGTGTTTGTGTGTGTGAGCATGTGTGTGTGTGCACATGCATTTCTACACGGATGAATGTGTTTTCATGTACACAGGTGTTTCTTCTTTAGCATCTCTGACTTCTTCATTTGTCTATCAGATCTTTGAATATTTCATCTATTATTGGACTAACTGCTTCTTTTTGCTGGCATGCTAATTAAGGCATGATGGAAAATATGACACTACTTCTTGTCAGGGAGCAGTCAGATTCTTGTGATCATGTGCAATATGCATCGAAGTCACAGTAGTAGTTTGTGTGTGATGATCCTGAAAATGTGGAAGTGGATGTACCCAGTGTTCACTTGACAGTTTCCACTCAGTAGGCTCCAGCTGGGATGCCATATTATGTGTCAGTGTCTCAGCTGTGGATGCTATCTTCTTATTTACTGAGAGCTTGCTCACAGACAGGCCTCTGTTTTCTGGAGCCTTTTCTGGGGTGTGAGGTGTAGCCTGCTGTTTGAACTAGTTGGCTAATAGCATATTCCTATGTAAGAACTCACCAACCTCTGTCTTCCTGCCTAACCATTCTTTGTGCTTACCCATTTCACATAAACATTTTTAGTGAATTTAGTAGAAACAGATGCACACACACACACACACACACACACATATTACAATGTAATGGGTGGCAAGCATTTTCTACTAAGATTTTTAGATTTTTGAAAGAATAAGTTTAGTTTTTGTCTTTCTCTATGCACTCTAAAGACATCCCACATACACAGATGTAACAGCTTTTTTTTTCTTCTTCTTCTTCCTTTTTTTCTTTTGAAGCTAATTCAAGCAAATGTCTGTCTGGCAACTTAACTCCAGGAATAGTCACATTTTCCCAAACTGCACTTCTGCTGCTGTTGATGTGACACTGTTAGCACATGATTCATACACATGACAAGCGATACAAGGAGAGGGGGCAAGGGATTGAGGAAGGCTTCATGAGAAAGAATGCTGGGCATGATACTGACAGACTTTGGTAATGGTTTAGAATAAAAGTGCGTACTCAGGAGTGACTGGTTTTCTAAAAATAATTTCCTAGGAGACATCTGTGTTGAGCTTAATATTTGGACTTAAAGCATCTCTAGATATTTCTAAGAAGATACAGAGAGTCAGGCACTGTGAAAATGAGGGAGTGAAAGATGATTATTGATGAGAGATATTTAAGTTTGAACTTTTCTCATTAGTGCAGAATTGTAATAATCTGATATGTTAGGCATCTTTAAATAAGTATTTTTCAAATACCTCAGTGGTATTACAGAAATATGTTAGTTGATAGTTCAAGTTATTGTCTCGCCACCGAGGACAGACCACACCATTGCTGGAGGAACTCATTCCTGCTTCTGAGTTCTTTGCTCTGATGGCTTTTCATATGCTTGTGCAGCTGATATAATTCTTCCATCTCACACCTTTGAAATTTCTCCTCCTTTCTCTCCTACACCTCCTTGTATTCATCCTTTCCTAAGTGTACCTGATATTTATATTTTTGCTTACTAAATGCATTGGGGTCAATGGTAAATGCATAATGCATTTGTGGGGGCATAAAGAATACCATATGCTATTTTCGCCCTCAGGAGTTTACTGCTGTTTGGGAAGGCATGATCTATATGCATGAAATGTTGAATAAAGACCTGGATTTGAATGGCAATATAGGAATTTACATCTGGTGGCCAATAAACCCTATCAGCTTTGAGCTCAGAGATCTGTGCAAAGTGTGTGGCCAAGAACAGCTTTAACTCTCCTCAGTCTCTGGAACACAGACTGCTGATATGTGCTCTTGAGTTTTATCAGATTTCTTTGCAGGGCTTTGCCTATCAGCCTTTCCAAATGTTATTTAAGATATTTGTCACCTTTAAACTTTGATTAAACTTTGTCTTCTCTATGAGGAATTCTGCAGTCTTTCTATTCAGCCAACTCTCTGAATTCTTCTTCATCCCTACTTTTTGAACACTTACTACATGTCAGACTGCATGCTGTCAGCATTCTCCTTTGTTGTGGACCTGAAATTAATATTGACATTTTTCTTGCATTATCTACTTTGCTTGGTACAGGCCAGGGTTTATTAATATATACAGTTCATGGCCTCAGATGATCTACCAAATCCACTTTTTCTCCCTTTAATATTGCCCAAGTTAATTCATAGTGAGAGACCTTGAGTACTTTTGCTTCTTGAAGGATTCTGCAGTTGTTCCTGTCTTATCAAATGACAGGTTCTATGGATAGAAGACAGACTACTTTTAGAAACACTTAAGGAGGACTTCTAGTTTGTAATGACAGCATTAGAGATAAAGGCAGTCTTAGAAGATATGTTAAGTGTTCAAGAATGTAATGCCCAGTAAAACAGGATATCTATGAGAGAGCACTTTGACTGACTCCAGCTGTACAGAGGGATTAAGTATATTTGCAATCTATAAGACCATCAAAATTTAGGTGTTTGAATTTTACAGCCTTTTTATTTTAAAGATCTTTAAAATCTGTTGGGAAAAAATCTGTAATTCTTGCCACTCCTCAATTTTATATATTAACATACATGTGTGTATTCATATGTATATAACATACACAGCATACATTCACACTGCATACATACACACACACACACACATATACACACACAAACACATACACACATGCACAGGCACACAGGACAGATGGGAATCCAAGGGAAGGGAAGGCCAACATTTTCCCCATAGATAGATCAGCACCCTCATTTTCTCCTGTTCTTCAACACTTGAGTTCAAGTCTTGTTTGGCCAATAACCCACTTTGACTGTGACCCCAGGGAGAGGATCTAAAGTGACAGCTGCTGAAAGGTTACAGCAAAACCTATTAGGAAAGAAAAGTTGAGAAAAATTGCGTTAACTCATAGAAGAAAATAAGGAAAGATTGGCTTTCTTTCGGGACTAGGTCTAATTAAGGTGAGCAAGCAGCTGGGCCTGTTTGGAATAACAATTGTGCCAGCATGTCACTTTTTTCTGCTTAGTTGAAATTTATATAGTTTGGGAATGGTGGATATAAGAAAATTAGAGCTCATTTAGAATCTGTTGAAAGGACATTGTGCCTTCATTATTAGTTTGCTTCTGAGTTTTCCTGGGGCAGTCCTCTCTCTGTTATAGGTAATGGATTTTTTTCCCCAGATGTAATTGGATGAGTTTAATTTTTTCTTTCATTACCTGTAGAAGAGGCCTATGCCCCTTCTTCCCTTTGTGTTTTATTAGGACTGTAACCCCTATTTAAATAAAGGCTTTGATTGTGCTTATATATGCTCAATCAGCATTTTCTGATTGAATAGTACTGGCCCACAATGTTTGTACCTTGCATTTTTTTACTAATTACATTTTCACCCTGGGTGGGTGTGAGAAAGCCTCTGTTAGTGTTTGTAATTTATTTTACTTTCCATTGTGCCAGTGGTTTGACACAGGTCTGAGAAAGAAGATCCTTAGCCTTTCTGCCTGCTGGTTTCATTGGTGACATGACTAGATTTTTGCTTGTAGAAAGAAGTAAAGCGATGCACACAAATGTCTTGCAGCATTACTTTAAAACAAGTAAAAAAAAAAAAAAAAAAAAAAAAAAAAAAAAACAAAGTGAAATCAAAGCGTGATTGTATTTGTTAGCTTTTGCCAATATGTTGTGAAAACCCTGCCACATTGCTGGGTAATTCCCTATGGTGAGAGAGAAAGGGAATGACACAGGTTTAGCTCCACAGCTCTGTGGCCTATTGCTGGCAAACTTTGAGCCTGAATAACATTTAGGCCTTTCAGTCTAGGAGCTCCATGTCTTCACTTTTCCGTGATGCTGAAGACAGGCTGTGGAGTGATGATGTCCCTGGTACATAATCTGAGAATTCGTGCTTGTGTTCAGTTCTCAAAGAGATTCCTTGTTTTATCAGTTTTTCTTTTCAAAACAATTATTTTAAATTGAAGTAGTATTATATTTCATTCCCCTTATTATTTTCTCTTGGCCCTTCCAAGGTATCCTCTCACAACCCCTTCTAATCTTCAACTCTCAAGATGATACCCTTTTTTTACTTGACAATTATTGTTTTACATGCATAGAGACTACTGAGTACAGCTGTGCTGTTTGTGTGTAAATGGTTTGTGGCTGACCACTCTGGACATACATAAAGTGGCTCATCCCTGGATGTACCTAATTTTCTTCTATCAGTATTTGCTTAGTTAAGGTCCTAACACTCAGACATTGTAAAAGAATTTTTGTGCATGAGTTGAAAATTCCAAAATACAAAGGATAAAACCCATAATCTCAAATTAAATATAAATATTTCCACAGAAATTTATTAAATATTTTTGTATTTTATCCTTAATATATAGTTTAAAACTTCCTAGTAGTTATAGTAAATTAGCATTCTAAAGGTCTTCACTTTTCTGTGAAATGTTATTGGTGTCTTCATCTTGAGTACAACATTTAATACTGGGATATTATCAATTTAGTGATCACTTGACACAGGAGAACTATCGTTCAATTTTTATCTCCTCATGAAAATCCTTTTCATCCTCACTAGATAATACTTCTATTTCTTTTCATCAAAATGTTATGAAATTTTAGCTAGAAGTGTAAGTAATAAAATGGTTATATAAACTTTGTCTAAATTTTAACCAATGTTGATGACTCTTCAATGTCTGAAAACAGGAAGGCAAGTCTGATTGTTCAGTGATCAGTCAAGGATTGAAAGAAATTAACTTTTGAAGAACAATTATTGGCTTTTTTTGGCGAGTACAAAAATATTCACATGGTAACATTAATGAATATATGCAGAAACCTAACATGTTAGAATCTTGACACCTATAAAATTACTTTTATCTCTCATAGTACAAATTATTTAATATTAATTTCTAGAATGTGTTGTATACTTGTCTTTTAATGATTATTCAAAATGGATGTTTAGCCCCCTCCTCAATTTTTATATTATAGTAAACATTCTCTGATATCCATCAAATGACTGGGGCTGAACTTAAGGCTGTTTTCTGCCTGTGGTTACAGTTTCCTTAACTGGGCTCCTTTGTTTGCTTCCGTGGAAGATTTGTCTAACTTTGCCTGGATGGAAAATAAAGGGGGAGCTCCACTATCTCAGAGGAGAAGAGGAAGGGGGATGTGGTGGAGGAACTGTGTGAGGGGTGGAAGACTGTATGGCTGGCCAGTGATTAGGATATAAATTGAATAAATAAATAAATAAATAAGAGTCAATTCGGTTAAATCAGCAAGTCGGTATTAAAATATTAATCTTTAAGCATGCTCCAATTGCCAAACACCGACACAAAGTCTCAGGTTTGGGTCAGTAGGCCTTCCCCTGGATCCTGGCTGATATCCTTAGGCTCCCCTTTCTCCTGTGACCAATGTCCTACATAGAGTCCCCACAGTACAGGCTCTGACATTCTCTTTCTGCTTCACAAGTGTAGTGAGCCACTGTGTTTAGAGCATTTTGTGTAGTGATGGCTCAGGTCACAAGATGAGTAGGCAAATTCTCCAACCTTTTGCTGACCATTTTTTTCCCCTTTTCATTTCTCTACATAAAATATTTAAGTTAGTGTTGGCTGTTTCTTAGTAACAAATGGAGTATATTGAGAAAAAATGGACCCTAAAATATGAAGTACATTAGTAACAGCATTTGACTCTTATTGTTTTGTGTTTCCCAATGACTCACCACTATGTGATAATCCTAATCTTGGATGGAAATGGAATTAAGAAGCCACGCGCAAGTCAAAGAGCATGAAATTCAGAGTGGAATATTTATATGGAAAGGAGGTGCAGGATGCTGCTGACAGTGCACCCCATCAGTGAAATGAGCGATGTGATAGCAAATAGCACTTGGAATACTTAATACATTCCTGAGTTCTGAAAAAGAATTGCTTTCACAATAAAAGAAGTGGATGTGTGTAACTGGTCTTCACAGGGCTTTGAGTTTTCAGTTACCTGCTGCAGGAGGAAGCAATGGTGTTACGTTGTAACTAAATAAGACCTAAGTGCTGCAGTTTTCTAAAGTAAAATGTAGACCTGAAGGCTACAGTCAAAGGGGGAAAATCTGTTCTTTATACTATTTATATTGAGTATATGTAAACCACAATCGAGAAGAAATTTAAAAAGATCTATACTAGCAAAGTCTAGACAAAAGAAACTTCATGGACATTTTCAATAGCAGCCAGTATGTGCTGTAAGCAGAGGGAAGAAAATTGTCAGAGTAAAGAAAACTGGTATGTTATTCTAAAATTTGTGTCTCAGAGGGATACAGAAATGTGCTCCAGAAAAATCACAGCCAAGAAGAATGGAAATGATGGACCATCTAGAGATAGATGTGGGAGTTTGAAGCATAAATCTTTGCAATCATCAGAATGTAGGTAGCAATAACACACAAAAAAGATCCATGCCAAGAAACCTCAGTTTGTAGAATGCTCTCAGTCATCTCCTAAAGGAATGGCCATTTCAAACAGAGAACAGTCTCTAAAATATAATGAATGGCAGTAAGACAAAATGGGGGGTTGAAAGGAGGACAGAAAAGAATGAAAAAAGTGATTATATAGTAACTTAAAATTTTAATATAAAAGAATGGCTTTAGTAGGAGAGAGGGTGCAAGAAGAAAATGAGAGGGTGAAATGACCAAAAATTCACTGTATGAGTCAATGAAGCTATAAATAATTAAAATTTGAAAATAAAAAGCAGGGACTAATAAAAATTAGTAAGGTTTCTACATATAAATAATGAATAAATATTTTACCTTATCAAGTATAACTTATAGCTTTGATTAAGGAACTAGGAATAAGTATTAGGAATGCATAGTTAAAAGAGTAGCTTTAATAAATGAATGAAGAAAATACATTGTTGAATCACTGGAAAACTGTATCAAGCTCACTGATGAAAGTCTTAGTGTGATGTGGATGCTGTTTATCCCATAAATTAATTCATAAGTATCAGACATTTTCTATCCAGACACCATAGAATTATTTCCAGAAAGGTTAAGAGAACAATCAAAGACTTAACTTGCAGATAATAACATCAACAGTGAACAAGGGTAGACTGCAAAACTAGGTAGAAAAATGTTGATTACACCAGCAAAGACATTTTGCCAAAGAGTTTATAGAAACTGTGTGGCATGAATACAGAATAGACCAAAATTAAATAGTACCAAGTGTAAATATCATAGAAATGGGGACATTT
Organism: Micromys minutus; assembly: GCF_963924665.1. NCBI lineage: Eukaryota > Metazoa > Chordata > Mammalia > Rodentia > Muridae > Micromys > Micromys minutus. The sequence continues at coordinate 15,118,016 of NC_137977.1, forward strand.
TGGGACAAGGGAAATAGTAAATTATCAAGGAATTCAAAGGCAATTCAATGAGGAGGTATTGAAAACCATCAGCTTTCATTACAGTTTTTGGAGGCTCAAGAACTTACATACACCTGAGAATGAGCAGAAAATGTCACTGGAACAAGTATGCTACTAGTTTATTTATAAAAACAATAGTAATGTTCTTAATAAAAACTTAAAAATATTATATCATAAAGGAATTGATTTTCTTCTGGTAAAATAAATGTTTGAAATTCCTAAAATCGTTATCCAATGAGATAATTGAAGGCTTGGATACACTGAGTGAGATAATCCAGTCACAAAAGAACAGACATAATATGCAGTCACTGATAATGGGATACTAATCCCAGAAAGCTCTGAACACCCCAGAAACAACTCACAGACTGTGTGAAGTTCAAGAAAAAAAATATATTTTAATTAAAATAGAACTGTATCACATCCCCCTTTCCTTCCTACAGCCCCTCCCAGTTTCTCTTCTATCCCTTCAAATTAATAACCTCTTTTCCTATATTATTGTTTTATATATATATATAATATATATATATATATATATTATATATATATATATATATACACACATATGTGTATGCATATGTACCCACAAATACTTAATTACAACCTTAAAAATGTATTCATATACTTTTATGCAAAAATGCTTAAAAATTTGAACATTTATCATTGTTTATTAAAATAAAGTTTTTTCAATAAGAAAAAAGTGTTCACAAGCTCTTAAGACATATTACATTTTTGGAAATAAAGGTTCTGTAAATGTAGTTTTTTCTGCAAATAGAAAAAACTATAGATAGAAAGAGTGAGAGAGAGAGAGAGAGAGAGAGAGAGAGAGAGAGAGAGAGAGAGAGAGAACAGACATATAAGGATAGAGTCTTATGTATATGTATAGTGGTGTATTCCTCAGCCCAGTCCAATACAGAAACAGAAACAGATGGCTGTATAGCTGGTCTGTTTTTTTTTTTTTTAGTTTTATTTATTTATTTATTTATTTTTATTAAAGTGGAGAGTCATTTGTTAGGAGGAATTACCCAATTCCTCTTAACACGTTTGATTTCAAGGAAAATGTCTCCCAGTGTCCTTGGATTACCTGCCATGAGGAATGGCTTTTCTAAAATAACTATACCAAAATACTGTTTATAGGAGAAACCTAACTCTGATGTTCCCTGAAAGTTTCATCATGTGCTCAACACATGCTCCATTTTAAAGAGTTTGTTAGAAAGTCGTTATGAGGAAAGAATGACTGACTTCTGCTTTGAGGGTCCTTGTTATAATTTCTGGAGGTTAATAACAGCTCAGGATGGCTTTCATTCTGTTATCCAAAACTATGTTCCCAGTACTTTCTCCAGTCTTTGTTCTCATCAGACATATATGACTCTTCAGAGTCGAACTTTCTTTCTGCTCTATAGAACCTCCATTTATTGTTAGCACTTTGGAAAAGGAGTTGTCTTCAACAGCAGAATGAATGGAGGTGCAAGGCAGTCTTTAAGTCTCTTTAGGCCTTCATATTATAATGGTGTCATGAGAAGTGAGGACATGTTTTTCCTGCTACTTTCCATCAGATACACTATTACTCAACAACTTAGCAGTGGGTGGTTATGGAGAAGAGCATCAGCAATTGTCTTCTACTGAGCACACACACAGCCTCCATCCTTTGTGCATGATTGTGGTGGCAGGATATTTGGGTGAAGCTTTTTTTTTTAATATGAGTAATTATCACACAACAACATTTGATTTAGAATTAACATGAGTTTAACTGGTTTCAAAGGAAAGTGATTGTAGCCAAAGAACATTTCTGCCTAAATTAGTCCCTCCTTCTATGTAATAAACCATCACTTGTTGCATTTTGTCTGATCTGTTTTCAGCTTTGTTTTATGCAGTCACATGAATCAAGAACTCCTTCACTTCCTTTCTATTTTCTCCTTGGCTTCCCTGACTGTAAAACTTGAAGCTCATTGTGACAATACTCCGTGAAAACTGTACCTAGAAAATAACAACCCTATGCTGCTGTTATTCTTGCTGCAGGGTCTCCAAACATTAGTGGTTATGCACATCTGTTTCATATGAATGAATGCAAAAGGTAGAATGTGAGAGTCATGAATACCACCAATAATTATTCAGACCAGATTTTGAGTGTAGCCTAACATGCTTTCTTTATTTCTTATGATAAAATGTGCTAACTAAAAGTAATTTAGGGGACACTTCATTTTAGCTCACAAGTCCTGCTTACAATCCATCCTCATATGAAAGTCAGGAACACAGGGGGTTAAAGCAGGTAGTGATATCCTACACACAGTCAAGAGAACCAGCAATAAATGAATTCATATGTCATGGTTAGCTACCACTCCCTAGTCTTCTATAGTCCCTGGAGGAAATCCAGGTGCTGACACCACTCATTTTCAGTCTGTGTCTTCTTATACCAACTAAGGCAATAAAAACAATCACTGGGACAAGACCACACCCAATCCAGGTAATCTGATATTGAGATATTTATTCCCATATAATTTTAGGTTGTTTCCAGTTGACAAGAAAAACTGAACACTGCATAGTCTTAGGCAGAGAAGGCACTGGCAATGATTGGGAAATCTATGTCACTTAATGTTTCTTAAATTCTACACAATAGCAGCTATTGCAAGAATTCATACAAAACTTGCATAAGGTCTTACATGAGAATCCATAGCTCACCATTAATTTATATAATTATTGAACCAATTGAAAAATAAACCAGGTACACACTTTGAGACATGGTCAGAGCTCGCTATCTGACTTGCTATTAAACCATTAAAAGTAAGAACTCCCTGGATTATATGCTTTTTTTTTTCTATAATCACATGATAAAATGAAGGGTAACATGTTAGTAATTCCTAACATCCTCTTGTATTTACCCATGTAGAGAAAGACTCACATAGTAGACTATACTTGTAGAATCACTATCCCATGCCCTGACCATTCATATTCTGTTTTCTTAGCTTTCTTTAGGGAACAATTCTGGTTTTGGTGTGTGCTCAAAATCACATAGAAGAGTTTATCACCAATATATGGAGTCCATGTGGCACTAGTGAACCTTAATTCCTCTATCTGTAACTGACAGTTATATTAGAAGTTTAGAAAAAAAAAAAAAAAAAAAAAAAAAAAAAAAAACAGCTAAGTGGTTTTTGTTTGTATTTGTGGGTTTGGTTTTGCTTTAGATTCAGGGACAGTGATTATTGTTGAGATTCTCTAAACCCCATCCCACAGTTACCTGGCAACAGCCAGCTATGCTCTGCCCAGTTACCAAACACTGTAAAGGGGGCTGCTTCACTCCTCCTCTCTCTCTTAGCTTCTTGTGTTCTTGCTCTTTGCTTTCCTGCTCTCATTCTCCCCCCCCCTCTTGTCCCTCCTCTCCCTATTCCCTTTTCTGCTCTTTTCCAGGTGCTAATGGCCATCCTCTGATTCTTTCCTCCTCCTCCTCCACTCTCTCTCTCTTTCCTTCTCTCTCTCTCCCTCTTTCCCTCCCTCCCTCCCTCTCTCCCTACCTTCTTCTCTCCCTCCCTCTTTCTCTTACTCTCTCTTCCCCTCCCTCCCTCCTCTCTCTCTCTCTAATCTCTCTCTCTCTCTCTCTCTCTCTCTCTCTCTCTCTCTCTCTCTCTCTCTCTCTCTCTCCCTCTCTCTCTCTCTCTCTCTCTCTCCCTCCCTCCCTCCCTCCCTCCCTCCCTCCATCCATGCCCCCACTCTCTCTCCCTCCTGTCTCTCTCTTCCTCCCTCCCTCCCTTCCTCCCTTCCTCCTTCCCCCCTCTGCTCCTACTACCCTCTTAACTCTCTTCTTCATTCCCTGAACAAATATGATTCTGTACTATACCTTCCTGTGGCTGGTCCCTCAGGGGGAAGGGATTCCCACCATATACTCCCCAGAGGCATCCCCCTTGCCACCATGCCTTGCTGTACCTCAACAGAGCATATTCCATTCCAACTCTCTTCATCCTTTTTTCTAATATTGGTGCTGAAATCCAGAACATCTCTTTTCTTTCATTGGTGTCATAACTCAGATATCTGTTGCCCTTTAATTATGTTTTCCCAGTTTTTAGATACTTTTAGTTACTCTGTGTGTGTGTGTGTGTGTGTGTGTGTGTGTGTGTGTGTGTGTGTGTGCAACTATGTATACTCACAGAGAATATAGGAGGATGTTGGATGGCTTGGAGCTGGACTTAGAGATCACTCTGAGATACCTGGTGTGTGAACTGAGAAGATGAATGTCCCTGTAAAACCTGTACACACAAATCCATGGGATTATCTTTCTAGCCCTGATTTTAGATAAATAAATTCTTAATTTGTTGTTTAATTAAAAAGTATATTGTACCAGAAGCACACCCAAAGCTTCCTTTGTGACTGCTGTGTTTTATAGACTGCTGTCTATAAAACTTGACTTCTTAAACTTTGATTTCTAAGACATTATCTTATTGTCCCTTAATATAATGTAAAATACTTTTGTATTCTTTATTCTGAATTATGCATTTGATTTTATATTTTAATGTTGCAAAGACATTTTATGGATCCAGGGAAATGAGTAAATCTTACGTAGAAGAGCCATCAAGTTTCACTGTTGTTAGTAAACAGAAATATCTAATGGAGGACACCATGTAAGTAGACAGTGACTTGCAATTGTTGGCTGTTGCATTGAACTTTAATGCATGAGTGTTTATGCAGTCTCTGTAGACATAGTGGGCTGACAAGGTGTGGAGCAATGTTACAAGATTGCCTTAAGTAAATAAATCCCTTAAAGTGGGTCACGATTGTCCTCATCTACACTAAGCATTGAAATATACAAGTTGACCTTTTAAAACTTTAGTTTACTACACACTTGCATCATATACAACCCATACACACAAACATACATGCATACATTCATACATATATACATACACACATATACACACCCATGCATGCCTGTACATAAGCACATATGATTTACTGACTATTTGAAGCTACAACCTGTGAGGACATAGTTATAAACACCAAACACTGAGATGAAGACAGGGTTTTCAGTTACTCCTTAATGTCAACATAAGTGATTTCAGACACAGTACTGGGGCATATGCCATACATCCAGAGATATGTGGCTTGTGACAAAATTAAAAGTGTAAAATGGATAAAAACTTGGAGCAGCACCAAAGGTCACCCAAATAGTTTAATTTGTTGTGTGAAGTTCACTGCCTATTATGTGACACTCTTTGGAACTGGCACTAGTGTGGAAGACTGGAACACAGAAAGGCACCTGCTGAGGGATGGAGCATAGAAGATTAGAAACAGAGCAATGGAAATGGAGGTACATTGTGAAGTAAGGACAGACACAAATTGGTGCTTTTCCACCATTTCTTCTCCCAGAATACAGGTAAGCTATATTGTTACCCAGGCAACTATTAACTCATTCATAGTTTTGTGTAGTTTATGTGATTAAGTTAATAAGTGGAAAGGATTAACAAAGAACAATGCCCTTAATAAATGCCTACTTGTATTTTTTATTTTTATTAGATATTCTCATTCTCTGTATTTACATTTCAAATGTTATTCCCTTTCTCACAATTCCCACACCCTCTCTTTCTTCTTTCTTCCTTGAAGGTGTTCCCTTGTCCAAGTACCTTCTTCTACCTCAGTGCCTTGCCATTCCTCTAAACTGGGAAAATGAGCCTTCACTGGACCAAAGGCCTCTCCTCCCATTGATGCCAGACACTGCTATTCTCTGCTACATATGCAACTGGAGTCTCTCCTTGTGTACTTATTCTTATATTTCTTAATTTGGAATATTGATATAAAACAGGCTTTTTGCTGTGGCATTGACTCTAAAAGCCAACAATTCATTTTTGAAATTTAGATAGAGATTGTCTTAGAACAAGATATCTGCAAATCTATGGAGTTGCAGTGAGGTGATATTAATGCTTTTCAAACGCAATCCTCACATCTCGTTAGCAATATCTCACCACATTAACATATTAACACTCTCCTGTTGCATCTATTAATATTCATATCGTATCAGAATTTATTGTTGCTTATTCAGTGTTAAAGTCATATCGCATTAGTGACTTTCATCTCAGATTAGTGAAAGTGGTGCCTAATAAGACTTTCATATTCAATTACTAAGGCAACAGTTTTGTCTTTCCAAGTCACTTCTAACTGGAGCCCAGAGCACAAATTGATGAATGTGGTAATAAAGCAATCGTTCTGGCTGAAGATGGATGGCACCTGGGACCGATGGGGCTGTGACAATAGGATTTGCATGAGGAGGGCACAAATGACAGGAAGGAATCTCTGTTGTAGGCCTGAAGAGCAGCACTTCTGAAGCATGAGCTTCACAAAAATAAAAATGCTTAAGACAGAACACCCATCTTAATAATTTACACACACTGTCATTATGGTGCTCTGCCTAATTATTTAAAGAAAGGGAGGGCAAAGCAGAAATGCAACCACTGTTAGAAGCAGTCACTAATATCTCTTCCTTCACCTACTTTCTCAGATGCTATTTGAATGTACATTTCCTTCTTACATCCAGGTGGTTGATATATATTCTGAGAACATATGTGTATGCTGAACATATGCATATGCCGATTACATCTGGTTAGAGGCATAGAGGACAATTTTCTCACTTCCATTTCTAAAGCACTCTCTGGTTGAGAGTTCCATCACTATAAAAGAATACCCGACACACTCATCTTGAAGTTTACAAAGAAAAACTTCAGTATGATCTATAGTTTTAAGAATTACTTTGCTGTTGGCTATACTAGGGAGGGATATATAGTGAAGAGTCATACCTCAAGGTGTTAGAGTTGCAAAAGAGAGACCAAGAAAATTAAGGTCTGACACTTCTGTACCTTCTCAGTGACTTTCACTGGAACAACCTCCTGCAGTCTCTACCACCCTCCAACAAATCAACATCATACCAAATCCTTGCATCACAAGTTCTCTTTTTTACACTCTACATCCCTACTATACCATGTGCCATGCTAATTTTAAATTCTGCTTTATCACAAATGCCCTTCTGGTATTCTTTGTGAGGCTACAGAAGTAAGCAAACTTATGAAATACATGTTGAACCAAAAGACATCAGTCATAAACATTTCTTTAAACACACACACACACCAACACACCCTCACACACAGACACACACACACACACACACACACACACACACACACACACACAAAGGCTAAAAATGGGAATACATATGTTTAATAGAAACAGGTGATTTATAACAGTTTGTGGGTCGTTGTATATAATCTAATCTCCAATTTATCAGGCATTTCTGTAACATTCCTCCTTTACCTTGATTTTTTTTTTTTTTTTGTGGTGGTTTGAATATGCTTGGCCCAGGAAATGACACTATTAGGAGGTATAATCTTCTTAGAGTAAGTGTGGGCCTGTAGGAGGAAGTCTGTCACTGTGGGGTAGATGTTGACACTCTGCTCCTAGTCTTATGGGAGCCAGCCTTATCCTGTTTGCCTTCAAAACAAGATAAATAACTTTCAACCTCTCCAGCACCATTTCTGCCTGCATGCTGCCATGTTTCCTTCCATGATGAAAATGGCCTGAAACTCAGAACCTATAAGGCAGCCCAAAACATATGTTGTCCATTATAAAAGCTGCCTTAGTCATGGTATCTCTTTATAACAATGTAAACCCTAACCAAGACACCTTTAAAACCACAGTATACTTTATTTCTGAAATTTTAATACTCTACTAATCAGTCTCCTTGTAGGGTATTATAATACCTTTTAATTTTTTCCACACAAAGCTGAGAAATTCTATGTATTCAAAATACCTCTTATAATCATATTACTACTTCCATGGATGACCATGAGTTTTTAAAACATCTTTACAGCTGTTACATTTATGACTAATTTGTGTATACACACACACACACACACACACACACACACACTTAATTTATCACAATATAGAATTACCTGGGATGAAAGTGTTAACCTTAATCAATCCCTATGAGACATTATATTATGTAGGTTAATTGAGGTGGAAAAGCCCTGGATATGGGTGAAACAACATCATGGGCTGGCCTTGAACTGCAGGATAGAAGGGGCAGAGCACTGGAAAGCATGCATTGATTCATTGTTCTGTATTCTATATATGCTATAAATAGTGGCTTCAAGGTCTTCAAAGATTTTCATCAATGATGGGCTGTAAGTTTAAACTGTGAGTGAAACATATGTTTCTCCATTAAATTAATTTTGTCAAGGTATTTATCAAAACATCAAAAAATGAGACAAAATACTGGCATATATATAGCCAAGGACCACAGTTTAGATTCTTTTGGAATCTGGGAAGATTTTGTGATCTTTAAATCCAGGCTTATCAGCATGCCAAAATATGATGTTAGCTTCAAGCATGTCTGTGGGGCAAGTGAAATCAGATAGAAAAACTCTTAAGGTCAAGCAGCTTAAGGAACCTCAGAAATTATCATAGTTGAGAATGGTAGGTGTTAGTGACTGATCTGACCAGATCCTTGACCTGGAGCACATGACCATGACACCCCATTAAGAAATTTATGACAACTGATTCCATAGCATAGAAACCCAGAGTTCCCCATGCTAATGACGTATCTAAATAGGCTTCCAGGATTTAGCTTATAAGTTTCTCTTTTTTGATATTTCTTCCTTCAAAAGGTATTTAATATCTGATCCACTGTCAGTAAGTTATATGCATCTTTCTTTTTTTAGCACAGATATGTCTTTTGGATAAGCAACAGCTGTCTCCATCCTCAGGGACTGTCTTCAAGGAAGACTTTCAACATACTGAGAAGCACCCAAGTCTTTCACAGTAGACTCCTTTGAGTTCCTGGTATCATCACCCTGAGCTAAGCCAGCCATATTTACCCCAACCTGGTGCTTATCTCAGGCCTGCAGCAACTATTTTCAACATATAAAGGCTCCCAGAAACATCTGGGTACCCAGAAGTTTGAGAACCACAGCTTAGCCCTAGCCATCACTACTTCTCACCAGGAGAAACACGGGATGGGACCCTCATCTTAGGTTTTGTCTTGCTTGAGTGGCATGTTGGCATCCATGAGCAGAGTAACCCAACAGAGACAAAGGAACACAGCCTAGCATCTCCTTGTTCTGTCAACCAGAGTGGTTTTCTGACACCCACTCTTATGTGAGGTAAAAACAAAACCACACATGTCATGCAGCATTATGAGGCCAGAAGTGGAATCTAGAAGCAAAACCTACTTCTTCTCCACTCTCCCCTTCATTTACTCCCCCTCTTTCTTTTCCTGCTTTCTCTATTTACGTATTTTTGTGATCAGGTGTGTGTACTTATGTATGTTGTGTTTTTGTTGGTGAACAATGAAGAAGACAGATCAGCATAATGTCTCTCAAATGTATGGCTCCCAGGGCTCATGAGTCCCCTTGTTGCATCCATAACAGAGGTAGTTACTAGTACAAACTGCCAAACTTGACTTCTTTTTTTTTGAAAATTTATTTCAGATATATTTTTTAAGGTTGTAATTACGTATACGTATATGTGGATATATATATATATATATATATATATAACAATAATATACGAAAAGAGGCTATTAATTTGAGTAGGACAGAGACTAGGAAGGGCTGTAAAGAGGAAAGGTGGATGTGATACAGTTCTATTTTAATTAAAATATATTCTTTTTTTTTTTTTTTGTTGAGCTGTACACAGTCTGTGAATTGTTTCTGGGGTATTCAGAGATTTCTGGGGTTAGTATGCCATTATCAGTGACTGCATATTATGTCTGTTCTTTTGTGACTGGGTTATCTCACTCAGGATGATATTCTTTAGATGCAGCCATTTTCTTAAGAATTTTGTTAAGTCATTGTTTCTAAGAGCTGAGTAGTACTCCATTGTGTAAATGTACCACAATTTTTGTATCCATTCATCTACTGAAGGACATCTGGGTTCTTTCCAGCTTCTGGCTATTATAAATAGAGCTGCAATGAAGATTGTGGTGAATGTATCTTTTTTGTGTGTTGGAGCGTCTCTGGGGTAAATGCCCAGAAGTGGAATAACTGGGTCTTCAGGTAGTACTATGTCTATTTTTTTGAGGAACCTCCAGACTGATTTCCAGAGTGGTTGTATCAGTTTACAACCCCACCAGCAATGGAGAAGTGTTCCTCTTTCTCCACAACCTCTCCAGCATCTGTTGTCATCTGAGTTTTGGATCTTGGCCAATCTGATTGGTGTGAGGTGGAATCTCAGGGTTGTTTTGATTTGCATTTCCCTGATGGCTATGTATGTTGAGCACTTCCTTAGATATTTCTCAGCCATTCAATATTCCTTGATTGAGAACTTTTTGTTTATGTCTATACCCCATTTTAATAGGGTTGTTTAATTTTCTGGTGTGTAGCTTTTTGAGTTCTTTGTATACCTTGGATATTAGGCCTCTATCTGATGTGGTGTTGGTAAAGAACTTTTCCCACTCTGTTGGCTGCCGTTTTGTTTTCTTGACAGTGTCTTTAGCCTTACAGAAACTTTGCAATCTCATTAAATCCCATTTGTCAATCTTTGACTTTAGAGCTTGAGCCATTGGTGTTCTGTTCAGGAAATTGTCTCCTGTGCCTATGAGTTCTAAGGTTTTCCCAACTCTCTCATCTAATAGTTTCAGTGTACCTGGTTTAATGTGGAGATCTTTGATCCACTTACACTTGAGCTTTGTACTAGGAGATAAGAAAGAGTCTATTTTCATTCTTCTGCATGCTGAGTGCCAGTTGGACCAACACCATTTGTTGAATAGGCTATTTTTTTCCTTTGCATGTTTACAGCTCTTTTTTCAAAAATCCGTTGACCATATACATGAGGGCTCATTTCTGGATCTTCTATTCTATTCCATTGATCCACATGCCTATTTCTTGCCTGGGTACCAGACAATGAAACTTTACTCCTCTTCTGCATTTGTGTTAGATTATACTTCCTGCCTTGTCGAGAATGTCTTTCCATCATATCTTCTTTTTGCAAGTTCTTGCTTTTCCTGTTTCCATGGAACCTCACCAGCAGCTGGGAGAAGCAATGTGAAAGAGGCATCTGCCTCGTGCTCTTTGGTGTGGTTAATTCATGCTTGGCCCCGAGCCTCGCCAATACCTATGCACAAGGGCCGTACTGTTCAGAACCATCTGATGGTTGTAGAAATCATTACACATTGACCTTGCATTTAAGGTTGTCAAGTGAACAGCAATATCAAAGCTTCAAGTCACTAAATGAACCAGAATGGTGGATTATTTGAAACTTACAAATGTGAGTATATCTAGTCTCTGCTGTTAAAAGCCATGAATTTATAGGATCCACCACTTTCCTTTCTCATTTTAGCTGCTATTATGAGTTCAGTGTCAAACTTCCACATAGTAGGTACATTGCTAGAAATATAAAAATCATGTAAGTGTAAGAAGTTTGGCTAATCATTTCACCCGGATGGCAGAAGAAATCTCAAAGCCACCTTGAGGTTGAAGAACTGTACCCTGTCTCTGTCTCTTTTTCATACAGACTTGGACCTTTTGGTTTCTGAAGCAATAAATATGGTGATATGGCTGTACTGAAATAAATTAGAAGAAAATAAAATACAATATAAGCTTCTGGGGCATTGTCTTTATGGCTTACAAAAGAAGTTGGACTGATTCTTAATGACATTCTCTATTTTCTTTCTTTCTCTCTCCTCCCTCCCTCTCTCTCTCTCTCTTCCTCCCTCCCTCCCTCCCTCTCTCTCCATCCCTCCCTCCCTCCTTCCCTCTCCTTCCCTCCCTCCCTTCCTCCCCCCCTTTCTCTCTCTCTCTCTCTCTCTCTCTCTCTCTCTCTCTCTCTCTCTCTCTCTCTCTCTCTCTCTCTCTCGCCAGTGTACATTATAGTCCTCTTTCTTTGAGGCAGAGTTCTTAGTTTCCATGCAGTTGCCCTTTATCTACGAGTGTCACGTGCTGATGTTAGGCTGATGTACTTATCCACATGATATTTTCTGTCTCTTTAAAGACAATTTCCTCCTCTTTTCCTATGTAAGTACCACTCTTTGGATTTTCCAGCCAGAGGGAAAAGACATGTTTACAGTTTGTTTTTTTTTTTTTTTATTTCTTGTTAGCACAAAGATACAGAGGTTATCAGGATCTCAAAAATGAATTCTTAATTTTTGGGCCATAGACTTATTATTTGAATTATTAACTGCTTCATAAAGAATATTTATTTAATAAGTTTATTCTAGAATATTTAATGTGGGGTTCCTCTTATTAGTCGGCTAATTGTATTCATATTACCTTGTGTAGTCATGATGTGTTTGTGTATGACAGTCATATGTTCTCTTGTCTAATTCTCTGTCATCCTATCATAAAAAATAGAAGCTTTCTAGAATCAACTGGAAAGGAAGAATGATTTATGTTTCCAACAGTGACTATTAGAAATACAAAACTACACATATATCTATTATGAGACAGGATGATCAGCTATAGTCCACTATTTACTTTTTAATTGGACTCATAATTATGTCATAGCTACAATCAGTGCAGATTAGAAAAAAAAAATGCTGCTGATTGGAAGGATTAAAGAAAGTTCTGCTGAATAAAACTTGTAAGACAAGCTTTGTTTATTCTTACCCAGGAAGAACAGTTCCAGCTCATACATGTCCATAGTAATTACGATAGTGAATTAAACAGAGAAAATATAATCTGAACTTCACATGCATGCATGCATGCAAACACACACAAACACATACACACACACACAAAATATGGAGCACATAGACTGGGTGAACAACAAGAAATCTTAGATTTTGGATAAAAAATTTTGCCTGTTTTCACTCAGGTCTCATCTGAAGAGATATTTTCCTCATCAGCTTAAACTTGTGATTATGTAATATTAAATATGAAATAGAAAAATTAAGCCCTGATAGGGACTTTACAAATGTTAGAAAGTTTAGACATCCTTCTCACATCTACTTTGATGCTAGTGGCATTGACAAATGTGTGTTGTGAAGGAGACCTAATCTGCAGCACAAATATAAATCATGAAAACATCTGTCTATGGGCCCACAATGTTATCTCTGAAACATGGATGATTTTCAGATATTAAAAATATTATTTTAAAAATATCAGTACTTATTGAGACTTTTACAAACCCTTCAAAAATGTCAACTACTGTTACTTTAATAGTATTATTTTTTCCAAATATAGACAAATATTGAAAATTAAGGGTAGTGTACACATGAGATCTACTTAATGTTCATTTTTAGAAAGTGTTTATAATCTTTTAAAATTTATCTTTCTGCAAAATCAGTTCCCAATCAAGTTTCTGGGCTCATCCACTTAGCTGTGTGACTATTCCCCCATGTCCCAATTTGTAAATGTTCATTTGTTTATAATGGTAATTTCTGTCACAATGCATTATATGGATGGCCTCACTCAAGGCCAGCTGTCCAGTGGGGATGTCTTCACTTCAAACAAATTTGTTAGTTGGTGGAACTAGGGCATCGAGCTGCACCAGAGCACTGAACTGTATTTTCTGCCTGTGCCTAAACACATTTCATTAAATTCACTCATATCCACTTAATCTCATTACAGCAGCACCATTGCTCTTGTAGTCACTCTGTCAAATGCCTGTGGTAATTCTGGTTTCTCAAACTGCTCAAATGAAGCAGTTTATTATTTGTTATTTTTTAAATAATGTCTGAGCTATCCAGTACTATGTATAGTTACAGTGTATCATCATCACAGATAGAATGAACTTGTTGGTCAAGCTCCAGGTATGTTAAAAAAAAAAGTGTTAAGAACAGGGACTTAGGGGCTCTAACAGGCTTGCCTGAACCCCACCTGTCTCCTTCTCCTTTGTTCCTACATGGTTTGTGTGTCCTGCTAGATTTCCTGTTCTGAGTTCTTTCAGTGATGGACTATAACTGAGAATATGGACTAAAACTTTTTATCTACATGTTGCAGCCAACACTACCAACTAGTACAAATACCTCCATCATATAGTTTGAAGTGTACAATATGCTGTGTGAGAAAATTGCTTTTTAGTTTAGGAGTGATCATTTTGTTTCCTTTTGTAATCTACTTAATGAAATTGTCTTTCTCTTGGTTTATGCTCCTTCCAGGACTTATTATTCAGTGTCCATCTCACTAGGAAGTTTTAAAACTGTCTCTCATTACATTTAAATTCATCTTCAATTAATTAGTTGCCTGTGTGTCTGGGGTAGGCAAGGAAAGAGTGTAGGATGCCCCCCCCATCTGAAGATATAGATGGCTATATGATGCTCTCTGTTTATTCTGGGAACTAAAATCAAGTCCTCAACAAAGAGAAGTTTATATTCTTAACACAGATTCTTCCTCCATACAGTCTGCTAAATGTCTTACTGTTTACATTCAGAATTTCCACTTGGGAAACATTTTATCATTTTCTAGTTAGTTATTCCAGTCTACATAGCAGTCTTCATTTTTATTGGCTCTATACCTTAACTTAAATCTAAAATTTATTTCCTTGAAAATTCTATAGACAAAGTGAGTTGTATGCTTTCATGCAGCACAGAACAGAAACAAATGAGAGATTGCTTCTCTACATCACACAAGAGCCACTAAGCGTTCTAACTCACTTGTAGACACTGCTTAATCAGAACTGAATTTGGGTACTGTAAGGGTTAATGATCACATGTTTACAAACTTCTCAACTGGTGACTAACCTTTGTATTTTGTGTTTGGACAGTGTTGCATAACTTTATTTTTTTTGAAAACAAAAACAAGAGGATAAACAAAATATTCCCTTTGATTCTAAGAACCAGAAGAGAGAACCTGCCTTGGCTTGTGCTAGAGAGATCTGGGAATTGGCAACTAAGACTGCTTCTCTAGAGTCTTTTGCCTCACTCCACATTGCTAATGAAGTGGAATTCATTTCACCTCACTCCACCTTTAAAAATCAAAGTTCAAATGTCCATATCAGACTCTTATGAAAGACGACGTCTTCTCTCCCTTCACAGAGGGGGTCTCCTCTTTGGGGAGCATTCTGTTCTATTAATTCTTGTGCTTCAGTGCCATTATTATTCATGGACTCACATCTCCACATACTTGACTTAACACCGAGCCTGCAATTAATACTAATAAGAAGCAGCCTGAGTAGTGGGTGAAATTTCTGCTTTTGCCCACAGCCCCCCTCCTTTCTTTCTCTGCTCTGCACACAATGAACACAAATTTCTTTATTGAAAATTCAGCCTTTTGCACTTCCAGGCAAAATTTTATCTGCTGTGTTTTATTTTTTAGGTGCAGTGCTGGAAAATGCAATACTATTCAAGATTTGAAAAAAAAAAAACAATTAATCTGTTATATTTTTAATATAACCAGTACTCTGGGGACCTGGTAAGTTGTTATTCACTGTTATGAAGGTAGTTATTATTGAGATGATCTCATATAGAAGTAGTTGCTGATACTTGAGTTTATGTAATGTGATAAGATATAATTTTCAAACAAGCAAGAGAATATACACACTCAAGAAATTCCTCATCAAAATAGCCAATATTCAAAGCTGCCAAATAGAGTAGGAGGCAATATCCTATCTGTAAACAATAAACAGTAACAACTGGAGAGGTATCAGGGTTCACAAAAAAAAAAATCGGTATTGACTTTTTATTCAAAACTAAAAATCTGCTAGCATTGGTTTACATAAAAACTGTTAATACAGAGGAAGCCACATTTCATAATTTTGCTTTCCTGTCATGATACAATTATGATGTATTTGGGAAATTCTTTCTTGCTTCAGACTTCATAACTGTGTATCAATTTTATGCATATCCCTGTACTGAGTAAAGATATGGGGAAAGAAATCTATCCGTCTTTATTTCATGTTTTGTTTTTATTAGAATATTTAAAAATGGCTTCTACATTATGAACTTCTATCCCACTTGGTACCTGGATGTCCCATACCTTTCCTAAGGTCTAGGGCAGTAAATAACTATGAGTCCTACCTTTTCAAGATCTAGTCTGAGTCTCATAACCAGTGCACCAACCAAGTATGTTCTGCTTTGTATGCACCAAAGCATCTCTAGGTTTTGGCCAAGATTTCCAGTGCATAACCCACAAACCTTAGCACTGACTGATGTTATGCCAAAACTTTCCTTGCAGACCTATCTATTCCCATACCCCAGACCTGGAGCACAAAGTATATCCTTTATTCTAACCCAGTCTTCTCTGCCCACCTGACTTTGTTTTATCAAAGCACTTTCTAAACTCAATACCTAACCATCATTCCATCTTCTCTTATTGTCAAG
Source organism: Micromys minutus (assembly GCF_963924665.1). NCBI lineage: Eukaryota > Metazoa > Chordata > Mammalia > Rodentia > Muridae > Micromys > Micromys minutus. The sequence goes on from NC_137977.1 coordinate 15,134,283, forward strand.
CATTCTCCATCCACAACAAAACCAAAACTAAAAAAAAAAAATTTAGAGGTCAATATCTCCTTTCAAGAATACCAAGAAGACCTTTTCTTATCCAAAATTTAATAAACCCACAATCAATGCTTACTATTGAGTATTAGCTAAGTAAACTCTAGGACTCAGAGATTAAAACACCAATAAAAAGGCATTTGCAAAACAAAAACAAAAAATCCAAGAATTTAAAAAAATAAAAATAAAGTTACTAATGAAATTAAGAAAATACCGCTTTAAAAATGATTAATTGAAGTCCAGAAAATACATAAATACAAGACTGATGGAAATGTCAAAGACAATTCTGGATGTTAAAATAAAATTTAATAAAGAGATAGAAACATTAATGGTGATTCAAGCTGAAATGAGGGTGGAATTGAAACACCTAATAGCCAAATTACAAAACTCAAAGGAGAACATTAAACAGAATAAATCAAACAGAAGATAGACTATCAAGTGTTGAAAATTTGAAAAAGACTATGGAGTCCAAATACATAAGGAAATGAACAACTTTAAAATACACACACACCCACCCCCCCCCACACACACACAAAACACAGAGGAACTTTTTGGCACCATTAAAAAAGTGGAAAAAACCCTTTACATTATAAGCATTGAAAAAAAAATCATATTCAACAAAATCATAGAAGAAAATTTCTCAAAACTAAGGAAATACATACACATACAAACACAAGAAGCACACAGAATAACAAGTACACAATACTAGAAATTAGGATTTTTATAACATATAATAGTTCAAACATTATTTTACATAACAAAGACAGTATATTGAAAACAAAACAAGAAAGAAAAAAACAACTCAGGTCACATATAATGGAATAACTACTGATTTTTAAAGAAAACTTGAAATTCAAAAAAGAATCGATCAATTCATGGAAAATTCTCAATGATTATGAAGTCCAGTACAGAAATTATATTAAACAAAATTATCTGCTATAAATGAAGGAGAAAATACAAACATTCACAATATAAACAACCATTAAAAATCCAACAGACCTAACCTTAATAACAAAAAAAACAGAAAGCACTATTTCCAGCCTAAAAGTTAAATGAGCATATAATAGAGACTTTGAAAGAAAATAAAAAGCAATAAGTTTTAAAACTGAAAATAACACTCAGTACAGAAATAATACCACCAAGAATCAACAACACAATCACAATGAAAAAAAGTAAAACACACATTTTAATAGTAAATTTAAACATCAATGGCCTCAATTTTTAATAAAATAACATATTCTGTGTTCATTGATCAAGAAACACAATCCACCTATTTCTGTTTACAACAAACTCATCTGAGTTTTAAAAATATATATTACCATAAACAATGGGATAAAAAAATAATGTTCTAATCAAATAAACTAGAAAGCTAGCAGAAATCTCTATCTTAATATCCAAGAAAATAAAATTTAAAACTTATATAATCTAAAGAGCTAAAGAGAGTTTTATTCTTCTCATCAGGAGAATAGTTTATCAGAAAGTATTGCCATCTTAAACGTATGTGCCACATATTTTGTGGTCTACAAATACATAAGAAGTCTATTACTGGATTTAAGGACACCAATTAACATCAATCCATCAGTAATAGGCAAATTGTATACTCTACTTTTTCAAATAGGTAATCTAGAAAAAATATAGAAACATACATATTATTTGATAACATCTATTAAATGAGCTTAACATTCTATAGCAAATTATACCTATAAAACAAAACAAATATTTACAAATTCAAGAAGATTGAAATTATGCCCTGTATCTTGAATACAATTCAATAAAAATTAAATTCATGTCAAAACAACCTCAGGTAAATATGCAAAGTCTTGGAGATTAAACCACTCATTGCTGATGAATAAATGAGCTAAGGAAGCAATTAAAATATAAAACATTTCCTATAGCTTAAGTGAAAATAAAAACAAACCGAACAAAATGTCTGGGACACATTGAATGTAGTCTTGCATGGAAAATTTATAGTTCGAGTATATACCTTAATAAATTAAAAAGAGCATAAATAAATGTCTTAGTAATTCAATTTAAAAACTTGGAAAAATAAGAACAGGACAAAATTAAATGATGAAAAGAAATAATTAAAAGTCAGACCCCAAAACCAAATAAACAAAATGATATAAATAAGCAATGAATCTGAGACACCTAACAAATCACAGAGAGGACCCAAATTAACAGAATGAGAAATGTAAAGAAAAATATGAAAATAGAGACCAAAGAAATGTATAATATACACTGTGCATGACTGAAATCCTCCCTCTTCCCAATTACCACTACCACAACAACAAAACCCCAACAAACTAACCAACCAACCATAAAAATACCTAAACTAAACCAAGTAAACAAAACTATGATGCTGATAATATAATTATACCTATAAAAATAAGAACATTGATTATCAAAAAATATGAATTCACAGCTTAATTCTATGTGACTTTTATAGTAGCTCTCTAGGTATCTCTTGTGACTATTAAAAAAAAACAAAATACACAGGAGCTCTCACAAATATCATTTAGGACACAAGTCAGATGAAGACACGACAGCTATTTCCTACAATAAAATAAAATTAAATTAAAGTAAATTAAAAATTAAATTAAATGAAAAATATCCCCCAAGGGACACAGCCTAAAAGTACTCAACAAGATACTAGCAAAAATAATGCATAGAAACATAAAAATGATTATTCACATTACAGAAATTGCTTCATCCTTGCAATACAAGTTTGGCCTAACATAAACAAACAAACAAACAAAACAAAACAAAAACACATAAAGAAATGGCCAATGCCCTTAGTCATCAGGAAAATGCAAATCAAAACAGCCCTGACATTCTGTCTCCCCACACCCATTAGAATGTCTAAAATGAAGGTACAGCATATACTGACCAGGATTAGGAGCAAGGAATCATCCCTCCATTGCTAGTGGGGGTGCAGACAACTGAAACACTCTTGAAATCAATATGATGGTCTCTCAGGATTGGGAAGAGTTCTACCTTAAGATTCATGTATATCACTCCTCGACATATATCCAAAAAATGTTACAGCGTACAAGAAAGAACTTTGCTCATGTATGTTCATGGTAGCTGTATTTGTAATAATCAAAAATTGGAAATACCTTGCTGTCCCTCACCAGAAGATTGAATAAAGAAAATGTAGTTCATTTACACAATGAACCACTACCCAGTTATTAAAAACGTGGACATAATAAATTTTAGAGTCAAATTAATGTAACTAGAAAATATCATGCTGAGTGAGGTAACCCAGACCCCAAAATAGCATGCTTAAGTACATGTTAACCACCAAGTATAGGATAACCATACTACTATCTACAGTCCCAAAGAAGCCAAATAACAAGCAGGCCCATGGGATGCTGCTTGAATCTTTCTCAGAAAAGGACGTAAAATAGATACTGGAGGTACATGGAGGGAGGGGACTGGATGAGACAGGGGAGTGGGAGGGGAGCAGAGTAGGTGGGATTCAGCTGTAGGAAAACAAGAAAGAGAAATAGGAGGTGGGGTGGCATCTGTACGAGATACCTTGGATGGGGAAGTGGTCCTAGGATGACAGTGGGGGTGACTCTAGCCGAGACTTCTAGCAGTGAGGGATCCTGAAATGGCCACTTTTCGTAGTCAGACGGGACTCCCAGTGGAGGAACAAGAACAGCAAACTACCTACAAACTTTTTAATTAAAATGTGTCCTTCCTACAAACAGGAAGGAAAATAGAACACAGACGCAGAGAGCGGCCAACCAATAACTGGACCAAATTGAGACAAATTTTACGGGGAAGAACCGATTCCTAACACAATTAATGATACTCTGTTATGCTTGTAGATAGGAATGAAGCATAACTGTCCTTTGGCAAGCTTCACCCAACAGCTGACTCTAACAGAGCCAAACATTAGATGGAGATGCGTGAGTTTTGTTGGAGAGTGAGGGAAGAATTGAGGCACCCAAAGAATATGGGTACTCCACAGGAAGACCAACAGAGTCACCTAACCTGGACCCTGGAGGTTCCCAGGGACTGAACCAGTGGACCTGGGTCCCTGTATATATATGCAGAAGTGCAGTCTTCATGTGGATTCTTCAACAATTGGAGCAGGAGCTGTCCCTTGGTTTGTTGCTTGCCCATTCCTTCCATTTTCTTTACTGGGGGTAGTGTTAAATAATAATAAAGCGAAAAGACAGCATGGCACTCTAGCACCAGACTATGCCATGTGCTGGCAGATCATATGGCGTCGGCGGGCTGTTATCTTGCCTGATTCTCCGGTCCAAAGCTCCAGAACATCTCACCTGACTCGCTACGTTCCTTTGGTGGGAGGTAGCCATAACAATCCCACACGTGTCAATTCCTTCCACCATTCCTTTCTCTGGAACTCCCTTGAGTCACTGCATGACGAAAAACACCACACAATCTTAGTCTAAAATCAGCAGGTAAGTCATTCACTGGGCTCAACAACGACATCCTAATTAATAAGCCCTACTAAAATTAATTCTCCTATCGCGGATCTTGGAGGCTCTGCCATCTTACTGGGGAACTCTAGTTCATTACATCTTATACCTCAAGCTCTCTCTCCTCCCAAAAGACCCCACCAGTGCCATGTGGCTCTCCATAGTCAGGAATTAGCACGATATAGTACTTTTTCCTTTTTACATCTTTTATTATTTAACACAACATCTGAGCAGCTTTGTCTGACTTCAGTGAGAAATGATGTAACTAGTCCTGCAGTAACTGATATGCAGGGGTGGAGGAGTGTGGAGCTGGTATTCTGGGGAGGCTCCCCCTTCTCTGCAGAGAAAGAGAGGTCAGAGTGTTAAGAGAGGGGGGCTGATATTAGGATGTAAAGTATATACATAAATTAATTATTTAAAACAACCAGCAGAAAAAATAATCTAGGACTAAACCTAACCAAAAAAAATTGAAGGACCTTTACAATAAAAAATAAATAAAGACACTAAAAAGTACATGGATTAGTACAATTAATATTATAAAAATGACAAATATTCCCAAAGCTATTTATAAATTCAGTGTAATCTTAATAAAATCCTCATGTAAATTTTTGCAGAAGTAGGAGGAACAAGGCTGTATTTAAATCCATATGGAAATAATCCCTAGCATAAAAGGGCAATATTTGTGGCATTCCCATTCAATATATTAAAATATATTACTGAGACATGGTATATGAACAATATGGTATTGGCACAGACACAGGACAGAACTCAGGAAACAATGATTCAAAAATGATGAGCTTTTCAAAGCCTGGTCTGGTATTTGAACAGAGACTTCTCAAAAGGAGAAAATGGCTAAGAATTCTCTAAAAAAATATTCATCTTTCTTAGCAATTAGAAAAATATAAATGAAAACTGCATGTTATCTTACAACAGCCAGATTTGCAAACATCCCCAAGACAACCAACAACAGATGCTGAGGTGGTTCTGGGGAAAAAGATCCCTTCATTCATTGTTGAGATGATTATAAACTGGTTCATCACCTATTAAAATCACTATGCAGAATTCTCAAAACATTAAAAATAAGTCTACCATATGATGCAGGTATACCATCACTTGGCATATAACAAAAAGCCACAGCATTCTTCCACAGATACATTTACAACATTCACTGCTGCTTTAGCTCTATAGCTAGGCAATAGAAACAGCCAAAATGCCCTTCAACTGTCCTGATTAATGGATAATGAAAATACGGTACATGTAAAGTCTGTGTATTGTTCAGTTACAACAAAAAAATCATGAGCCTTCAGGTAAATTGATGGGACAAGAAAAGATCACATTAGAGGGGCAACTCTGTCACAGACAAAAGTTGTATGTTCTTCTGAGGTTTTAGCCACGTATTTTCTGATGTGAGTACATATCCTAGAATAATTGCAGAAACCAGGGAATTAAAAACATTGTCAGGATAGAGGAACTGGGGAAAAAAGAGAGTGGGTAGCACATTATAAGATAATAAGGAAAGGGGAAAAGGGTGGGGCTTTGTATCCAGAGGCAGGTAAATAATACAGAAAATAGAAAGAAGCTTAAACAACTTAAGTTTTTTTTTTTTTTAATCAGTCATAAAGATTCAGAATCAGATTATTAACTTTGTATTTAAAAATATGTAAACATATGTAAATTCTATCTCTCATGTGTGTGTGTGTGTGTGTGTGTGTATGACTATTTTTTTATGTGGGATGGACAAGATCCTTCTAATGGCCAAAGATCACCTTACAAATACTAGACACAGAGACACAAGACTTCCTCTTTTGAAATGTTAGCTACTTTTTTCAAGAGACTCCAAAGATATCTATATAGAATATTTCTACTTCCCTTGGTTATTCCCTAACCTCTTCGAGAGGTGAAAGTTAAGTCTCTTTTGCTGAAGTGTCTCTCATTCACTTCAGAAACAGGTCAAAGAGCATCTGAGGTGAACATGACCTGTAGGATTCTTCTCTAAAAACTAGGTTTTCTGGAGCAAGTCAACATCATGCAAGTTTCAGAAGGGATGCAAACAACAGTCCTTCCTATCCATGAAGCCTATGCATCCTAGTAACCATCAGTTTGTCATGGTAACTCCAGGGATGTAGTAGTAGTACACATGTTAGTGGTAACCAACAATTTCCTCAGTGATCTTAAGATCCACTCAGACAGAAAGAAACAATTCCTCACATTGGAAACACAGCTAAATCATGCTAACTAAAGGAAAATCTGCTACTAAAATTTACTACACACTAGCAACAATCTGATCATTTGTCTTTATGTTGCAGATAAATGTAATCTTTGCCTCTCATCTAGAAAAAAAAATTTAACGATGGAGATCACTATAGAAAATAACAGTCAAATTGTAGAGTTGTAGAGACCTGACCCAGTGGATACATACATAGAACACTTCCTTACCTAAGGATTAGGGGGCATTTCAGAGGAGGGGTAGCACATTGTACAGAGCCAGGGGATCATGGAGATTTCTTTGAGGCTCTGTCTCCTAATAATGACAAAACTACATTCATAAATGTAAAACTAACACGAATGCCTCAACATGAGCTTAGCAAGGAAAAAACAATGGATATGTCAGAGTGGACCAGAAAAGCTCATGAGGCATATAATTTACACAACCAACTATATGCACCTATGGATTAGAGAGAGTAAGAACCAAATAGTCTTCCATTATCCAAAAACATATACATATAAGTATTATTATGTATAATAGCATGATATATGTAGTAATACACAGGCATATGTATTTGTGTGTCTGTGCAATTACATTACTGGGAAAAGAGAACACAAATTTTAAAACTAATGGGGAGGAAAGTATGAATCTGTTAAAGTAAAAAAAAAGAGATAAGAAAAATATAGCTGTATTGAAATCTCAAAAATATTTAAAAGGGGGGGGGGCATGAGGATTTCTTTCTTTTTCTAATCAAGAACTGTATCTTTGATTTGACCTGCAATTGAAAACTTAAGGTATATAACCTATTGTGGGAAGAAATGAACAAGGAATAAGCAGGCAAAGTTTAAAAATGATGCTTTCCAGAAAAGTGCATCTTCTTCATCATCATATCTTTTCACTATATCTCATTATTTCAAAATTGTATTTGACTGAAGCTGAATCTTGGTGGTATGATGCATGCCTAGTGGGAAGTATTTTATTGGATCCCTTTGATGAAAGGAATAAAAGTTACCTGGATTTGTGTTCAAAACAAATCTATCTTGGAAAGGTGACTGGGTGTACCTTAATTTAGCATCTTATTATGTAGCTCAGACTTTGTGCACAGGACATCATGGTATAATATTGTGTGAATGAATTCAAGAATATCTAAGTGATGATGTCTCCCACAAGTTGTCTGCAGGTGCAGCTTAACAGATACTTAGGCAGAGGTGTGTGGACAACATGCAGTAATTTAAAATTGTATGTCTGCATAGAAGGTGGATAAGAAAAAATTTGAGTGGAGAATCTAAATTATAAATATGTGCAGCTCATATTGCCTATGTGTCATGAAAAACAGAAGCCCAGGGGTTCCAACACAATTACCATGACCAGGAGTTATATATAGGATCCCCATTATTTTCTATTCTGACCTCTTGGTGTCACCCCATATTTCTTTTCACTGTAGTATCATGAAGTTTGTCTATTTTCATACTGACAGCTTCAACAGAAGATAATTTTCCCCTAGAATTTTAATTAGTTTTTCATTAATTCTGTTCTCTATAAAGACATTTTTTGTTTTTTCTCTTCACACTTATAAGCTACATGCCAATCTCCAAAACTACGTTTATCACTGAAATTATCTGAACTGCCTATGAGTTTAATGAAAGCCCTACTTCCCAGTAAATTAATTTTCCTTAATTTTGAAATTAATATAATTAATTTCCCAATTCTTTTTCCCCTTCACTGCCCTTTGTTTACGTTCAAATTCATCACACTTGCTCTCATTCTTAAAAAGAAAAAAAGTGTCATTCCTGTTGTTGGTTTGTTCATGTATGTGTGTGTATACTTTTAAAGAAGGCTAATTCTTTCTCTCTCTCTCCCTCTCTCTCTCTCTCTCTCTCTCTCTCTATCTATCTATCTATTTATCTATCTATCTATCTATCTATTTATCTACACACACACACACACACACACACACACACACACACACACATATATATATATATATACACATATATCTGTATATATGTTCTTCCACATACAACTCTTTTACAAAGGCTCAGTCAATTTTTAAGAAGCACAATTATGTTTCAACTCTGGAACCATTTTGGGTATTGTACTTCATGACTGTTACTGAGCTGAACAAGTGGGAACTTTGAAGTGAGTGAAGGAAGAACCATAGTTCATACCTAACACAAGTGATTAAGTGCATGACAATGGTTCAAGACTTAGTTGAGCTGCTAAGAGCATTCACTACTAAATCGTGAGAAACAGAATCTGTTCTTCAGAACCCACATTAAGCACTTCATTATACGTACAACCTCATCTTCATGATACAAGACCTGACAATCTCTTTTGGCCTTCTAAAGTCCCTACACGCATGGATGAACTTAATCTTTTTTTTAACAACTTTATTTTACAAAACAAAGATAAATGGACGGATTTTAAGCATTGTTTGCATAAAATTATATACTACATTTTTGTCAGTACTTTTTTTCAGATTTTAAAATAATTTTTACATAAAACTGTATGAATATATTTTTTAGTCAGTACTTGATTTTTTTAAACGATTGATAGTATGCATTGGAAACTTAATAGTTACAATGAGCATAAAGTACATGTAAAACAAAATGTAACATGGAAATAGTCAAAGTTTTCTTGATGTATAGAGATTTTTTTGTTTTGTTTTGTTTTGTTTTCTTTATTTCTTGGACTTCATACAGTCTGTGAGTTGTTTCTGGGGCACTGTGAGCCACTGGGGTTAGCATCCCATTATCAGTGACTGCATATTATGTCTGTTCTTTTGTGACTGGGTTATCTCACTCAGAATAATATTCTCTAGATGCAGCCATTTTCTTAAGAATTTGGTCAAGTCATTGTTTCTGGTGGCTGAGTAGTATTCCATTGTGTAAAATGTACCACAATTTTTGTATCCATTCATCTTCTGAAGGACATCTGGGTTCTTTCCAGCTTCTGGCTATTATAAATAGAGCTGCTATGAACATTGCTATGAACATATATCTTTGTTGTGTACTAAGGTGTCTCTGGGGTATATGTACAGAGGTGTAATAGCTGGGTCTTCAGTTAGTACTATCTCCAATTTTCTGAGGTATCGCCAGACTGATTTCCAGAGTGGTTGTATTAGTTTGCAACCGCACCAACAGTGGAGAAGGGTTCCTCTTTCTCCTCAACCTTGCCAGCATCTGTTGTAGTCTGAGTTTTGGATCTTGGACAATCTGACTGGTGTGAGGTAGAATCTCAGGGTTGTTGTGATTTGCATTTCCCTGATGGCTAAAGATATCGAGCACTTCCTCAGATGTTCCTCAACTGAGAACGTTTGTTTAGCTCTGTACCCCCTTTTTTAATAGGGTTATTTGATTCTCTGGTGTCTAGCTTTTTGAGTTCTTTGTATACCTTGGATATTAGGCCTCTATATGATGTGGAGTTGGTAAAGACCTTTTCCCATTCTTTTGGCTGCCATTTGGTTTTCTTGACAATGTCCTTAGCCTTACAGAAACTATTCAATCTCATTAAGTCCCATTTGTTGATTTTTGACCTTAGAGCTTGAGCCATTGGAGTTTTATTCAAAAAATTTACCCTATGCCTATATGCTCTAAAGTTTTCCCTACTTTCTCATCTAATAGTTTCAGTGTATCTGGTTTAATGTAGAAATCTTTGATCCACTTACACTTGAGATTTGTACAAGGAGATAAGAAAGGGTCTATTTTCATTCTTTTGCATGCTGACTGCCAGTTGGACCAGCACCATTTGTTGAATAGGCTGTCCTTTTTCCATTGAATGTTTACTGCTCCTTTATCAAAAATCAGGTGACCATATATGTGAGGGCTCATTATTGGATCTTCTATTCTATTCCATTGATCCACATGCCTATTTCTGTACCAGTACCATGCAGTTTTCAGCACAATTACCTTGTAATAAAGCTTGGGGTCAGAGATAGTGATTCCCGCAGATGTTTTTTTGTTGTTGAGGATGGATTTCACTATTCTAGGTCTTTTATTGTTCCATATGAAATTGCACATTGATCTTTCCAATTCCATGAAGAACTGTGTTTGAATTTTGATGGGGATTGCGTTGAATGTGTAGATTGGTTTTGGTAGGATGGCCATATTTAAAATGTTGATCGTTCCAATCCATGAGCATGGGAGATCTTTCCATTTTCTGAGATCCTCCTCAATTTTCTTCTTTAGAGGTTTGAAGTATTTGTCGTACAAGTCTTTCACTTGCTTACATAGAGTCACACCAAGGTATTTAATAGTTTTTGTGATGATTGTGACGGGTACCTTTTCCCTGATTTCTTTCTCCACATGTTTGTCCTTTGAGTATAGGAAGGCTACTGATTTGTTTGAGTTAATTTTGTATCCAGCCACTTTGCTGAACTTGTTTGTCAGCTGTAGGAGTTCTCTGGTGGATTTTTCGGGTCACTTAAGTACACTATCATGTCATTGGCAAAGAGTGATTTTTTATCTCTTTCTTTCCTATTTCTATCCCCTTGATCTCCTTTTGCTGTCTAATTGCTCTAGCAAGGACTTGCAGCACTATGTGGAATAGGTAGGGGGAGAGTGGGCAGCCTTGTCGAGTCCCTGATTTTAGTGGGATTGCTTCAAGTTTCTTGCCATTAAGTTTGATTTTGGCTGTTGGGTTGGTGTATATTGCTTTTATTATGTTTAAGTATGGACCTTGGATTCCTGTTCTTCTCAGGACTTTTAACATGAAGTGGTGAATTTTGTCAAATGCTTTCTCAGCATCTAGTGAGATGACCATGTGATTTTGATATTTGAGTTTGCTTATATGGTGGATTACATTGTTGGATTTCCTTATGTTAAACCATCCCTGCATCCCAGGAATGAAGCCTACTTGGTCATGAAGAATGATCGTTTTGATGTGTTCTTGGATTTTTTTTGCAAGGATTTTGTTGAATATATTTGCATCAATGTTCATAAGTGAGATTGTTCTGAAGTTCTCTTTCCTTGTAGGGTCTTTGTGTGGTTTAGGTAAGAGGATTATTGTAGTCTCAAAAACTTAGTTAGGTAGTATTCCATCTGATTCTATCTTTTGGAATAGTTTGGAGAGTATTGGTGTTATATCCGCAATAAATGTCTGATAGAATTCTGCACTGAACCTGTCTGGACCTGGGCTTTTTTTGGTTGGGAGGCTTTTGATGACTTCTTCTATTTCTTTAGGTGTTATAGGGTTATTTAGATGGTTTACTTAGTCCTGGTTTAACTTTAAGATCTTGTATCTGTCTAGGAATTCGTCTATTTCCTCCAGATTTTTCAATTTTGTGGAGTATAAGTTTTTGCAGTAGAATCTGATGATTTCTTGAATTTCCTCAGTTTCAGTTGTTATGTCTCTACTTTACTTTCTGATTTTGTTAACTTGTATACTCTCTCTTTGCCCTCTAGTTAGTCTGCCTAGGGGTTTATCAAACTTGCTGATTTTTATCAAAGAACCAACTCTTGGTTTTGTTGTTTTTTTCAATGGTTCTTTTTGTTTCTATTTGGTCTATGTCTGCCCTAATTTTGATTATTTCTTGTCTTCTACTCTTCTTTGGTATATCTGCTTCCATTTGTTTTAGGGCTTTAGCTGTGCTGTCAGGTTGCTGATATAAGCTCTCTCCAGTTTCTTTTTGGAAGCACTAAGAGCTATGAGTTTGCCTTTCAGTACTGCTTTCATTGCATCCCATAGGTTTGGGTATGTTGTGTTTTCGTTTTCATTGAATTCTATAAAATTCTTAATTTCTTTCGTTATTTCTTCTTTGACCCTGCTATTGTTTAACAGAACATTGTTTAGTTTCCATGTGTATGTGGGCTTTTTGTTGTCCTTGTTGTTGTTAAAGACTAGCTGTAGATCATGGTGATCTGAATGGATATATGGAAGTATTTCAGTCTTCTTATATCAATTGAGGCTCGTTCTGTGTCCAATTATGTGGTCAGTTTTCGAGAAGGTGTCATGGTGTGCTGAGAAGAAGTTGTATTCTTTTACTTTAGAATGATATGTTCCGTAGATATCTATTAACTCCAGTTGGTTCATAGTCTCTGCTAGTTATACAGTATCCTAGTACTCTTTCTCTTTCCATGATCTGTCCATTGGTGAGAGTGGGGTATTAAAGTCTCCCACTATTATTGTGTGGGGTGAAATGTATTTTTTGACCTTTAGTAGGGTTTCTTTTATGAATGTGGGTGCTTTTTTATTTGGAGCATATATGTTAAGGATTGAGAGTTCCTCCTGACAGATTTCCCCAGTAATATGTAAAAAGTGTCCTTCCTTATCTTCTTTGATAACTTTTGGTTGAAAATTTACGTTACTCGATATTAGAGTAGCCACTCCAGCTTACTTCTTGGGGCTATTTGCATGGAAGTTTTTTCCCACTCTTTTACTCTGAGATAGTGAATGTCTTTGTCTCTAAGATGAGTTTAGTGTATGCAGCAAAGGGCTGGATTTTGTTTATGTATCCAGTCTATAGCCTAAATCTCTTTATTGGGGAGTTGAGTCCATTTATGTTAATGGATATCAAGGAATAGTTGTTTCTCTTTCCTGCCATTATTGCTTTTGTAGGTTCAGTTATATCTGTGTCTTTTTCTTCTTTTAGTTTTCTTGTTTAGGTGTTTACTTGGTTTTACTAGGCTGTATATTCCTTCATTGTATTGGGTTTTCCAACTATAATTCGTTGTAGTGCTTGGTTTGTGGTCAGATATTGTGTAAATTTTAATTTGTCTTGAAATATCTTCATCTCTCCATCTATGGTGATTGATAGTTTTGCTGGGTATAGTAGCTTGGGCTGGCACTTGTGCTCTCTGAGGGTCTGCATGATGTCTGTCCAGGCTCTTCTAGCTTTCATAGTCTCTGTTGAGAAATCGGGTGTGATTCTGATGGCCTGCCTTTATATGTTACCTGACCTTTTGCCCTTACTGCTTTTAGTATTCTTTCTTTGCTTTGGGCACTTGATGCTTTTGCTATTATGTGTCAGAAGGTATTTCTTTTCTGGTCCAACCTATTTGGAGTTCTGAAGGATTCTTTTATGCTCGTGGTCATCTCATTCTTGAGGTTTGGGTAGTTTTCTTCTACAATTTTGTTGAAGATATTTACTGTGCCTCTTAGTTGATACTTTTCTCTCTCTTCTATTCATATTTTCCTTAGGTTTGGTATTCTCATTTTGTCCTGGATTTCCTGGACATTTTGGGTTAGGAGCTTTTTTGTTTTTTGTTTTTTGCATCTTCTCTGGCTGTTTTGTCTATGTTTGCAATGTTGTCTTCTGCCCCCGAGATTCTCTCTTGGATCTCTTGTAATCTATTGGAAATGCTTGCTTCTGTGACTCCTGATTTCTTTATTGGTGTTCTACCTCTAGGGTTAGCTCTTTTAGTGTTTTCTTTATTGTGTCAATTTCCGTTTTGATTTCCCTCTTCCATTCCTTTATTTCTTTGGTTCTGTTTTCCTCTAGTTCTTTTAGTTCTTTGAGTGTTTTTCTTGTTTCTTCTTTAAAAGCTTCTGAATCTTTTTGCTTTTCCTTTCATTCTTGTTTAAGTATCTCTATCAGCATCTTGAGGTATGATTTCAGGTCTGTGTCTTCTTTTTCTGGAGTGTTTGGAATTCCAATGTTTGCTGTTATGGGAGAGCTGGGTTCTGGTGTTGCTAGATTGTCTTGGTTTGCTTGGGATATACTCTTTCTCTTTTCTCTTGCCATTTTGTTGTCAGTAATATGTTCTTGCCTTTCCCTTGTATCTGGTCTGTGTCCCTGGATCTCCACTGGTCCAGGTGTCAGATGGGCCGAACCCTTTTCTATTCTTCAGAGTCGTCGGGTGGGAACAGAATTTCCAAAGTTCTGTAGCTGGTCCCTGGCTCAGGCAGTGTAGGGCAGGGCAAGGCAGGGGGTGCACTTTTCGTGTGCACTCCGCAGAGATCTCTCTGCTCCCACGCATTCCAGGTCTCCCACCCTCCAGTTGTTCAGCCTCTACGAGCTGCCGTTCCGGGTGGCAGATGGGCCAGGCTCTGCTCTGCATCCTGAAGTCACCGCTGCCAGGTGGAAATGGAAGTTCGAAATTTCTGTTCCGGGTCACTGGATCAGGCAGGGCAGGGCAGGGCAAGGAAGGGGGTGCAATTTCCATGTGCACACCGCAGAGATCCCTCCACTTGCCTGCAGCCTAGGTCTCCCACTCACCAGTTGTTCAGCCTTTACGAGCTGCCGTTCCGGGTGGCAGATTGATGGATTTTCTTATATTAAACCATCCTTGCATCCCAGGGATGAAGCCTCTTTCATTATTTTGTCTCTTTGGATCTGTTTTCCTCTAGTTCTTTGAGTTCTTTGAGTGTTTTTCTTGTTTCCCCTTTAAAAGCTTCTGAATCTTTTTGCTTTTCCTCCAGTTCTAGTTGAAGTATCTCTATCAGCATCTTGAGGTATGATTTCAGGTCTGCATATTCTTTTTCTGGAGTGTTTGGAATTCCGATATTTGCTGTTATAGGAGACCTGGGTTCTGGTGTTGCCAGGTTGTCCTGGTTTCCTTGGGATATACTCTTTTGCTTTCCTCTTGCCATTTTGTTGTAAGTGATATTTTCTTGCCTTTCCCTTGTATCTGGTCTGTGTCCCTGGATCTCCACTGGTTTAGGTGGCATTGGGCACAGCCCTGTTCTATGCCTCAGGTTCGCCGGGTGGGAACAGAGGTTCGAAAGTTTTGTTCCTGGTGTTCCTGAACAAAACACCAAAGACTCAAGCTCTAAGGTCAAAGATTAACAAATGGGATGTAATGCGATTGCAAAGATTCTGTAAGGCTAAGGACATCATCAAGAAAACAAAACTGTAGCCAACAGAATGGGAAAATATCTTTACCAACTCCACATCAGATAGAGGCCTAATATCCAAGGTATACAAAGAACTCAAAAAGCTATACACCAGAGAATCAAATAACCCTATTAAAAATGGGGTACAGAGCTAAACAAAACGTTTTCAGTTGAGGAACACCGAATGGCCAAGAAACATCTGAGGAAATGCTCCACATCCTTACCCATCAGGGAAATGCAAATCAAAACAACCCTGAGATTCCACCTCACACCAGTCAGATTGGCCAAGATCCAAAACTCAGATGACAGCAGATGCTGGGGAGACTGCGGAGAAAGAGAAACACTTCTCCACTGTTTGTGGAGTTGCAAGCTAATACAACCACTCTGGAAATCAGTGTGGCGATACCTCAGAAAATTGGACATAATACTACCTGAAGACCCAGCTATTATACTTCTGGGCATATACCCCAGAGACACTTTAGTACACAACAAAGATATATGTTCATAGCAATGTTCATAGCAGCTCTATTTATAATAGCCAGAAGCTGGAAAGAACCCAGATGTCCTTCAGAAGATGAATGGATACAAAAATTGTGGTACATTTACACAATGGAATACTACTCAGCCACCAGAAACAATGACTTGACCAAATTCTTAAGAAAATGGCTGCATCTAGAGAATATCATTCTGAGTGAGATAACCCAGTCACAAAAGAACAGACATAATATGCAGTCACTGATAATAGGATGCTAACCCCAGAAGCTCGCAGTGCCCCAGAAACAACTCACAGACTGTATGAAGTCCAAGAAATAAAGGAAACAAAACAAAACAATACAAAACAAAACAAAAAATGTCTATACAACAAGAAAACTTTGACTACTTCCATGTTACATTTTGTTTTACATGTACTTTATGCTTATTGTAACTATTAAGTTTTCAATGCATACTATCAAACCTTTAAAAATATCAAGTACTGACTAAAAAATATATTCATATAGTTTTATGTAAAAATTATTTCAAAATCTGAAAAAAAGTACTGACTAAAAAGTACTGTATAATTTTATGGAAAAATGCTTAAAATCTGTACATTTATCTTTGTTTTGTACAATAAAGTTGTTTAAAAAAAAAGAAAAAAAATTTCATTATTAGGTTTGGATAATAAGTGGTCTTAACCACTAACTCAGAGATCTACCACTGAAATCTGATTTGGCTAGATAGATTCTTTACCACCACCACCCCCCAAAAAAACCCTTCCTGGACTTGTTGTTTATTTTTCTGTTTAAAACCTTAAACTGTTATAAAACCACTCAGTAGAAATCAGAATAACTCAACATTCATGAAAATGTTAAGAAGAATATGATTATTTGAGAAATACCCTTCGTTAAGGTAACAAAATGGTTATTTATATATCATAAAAATAAATGTGAATGTTAAGGAACACAATCCCAATATATAAGTGTATCCTTATTAGACTGATCTAAATATGGGTGTCATCCATTTATGGTTGGATTCTTGGATATTTTTGAAGATCTGTAATCAAACTGAATGAGAGGTAAACCCACAAAAGTTACAGATATGTATAGTGAGATTGATTTTCTATCTTTATTCATGTTCCAGGTAGTTGTTTAAATAGACAGTGCTTCACTGGTGAGCTGTTCTGGGTAGAAAACCCCTTCCACATAGGCAAGAGGATCTGAATCCATATGTCTAGCAAACATCTGTATGAAAGTAGCAGGGAACATGTTGTTAACTGAGTTCTAGGAGAGGTATATGGATACATGAAAATCTTGGAATCTTAATGGTTACTCTAACTTGTCCAATATTTGAAATCCTGCTTCAGTGTCTTAGTTTCAAAGATTTAAATGTCAAATGTGATCTAAGAGGACATCTAAGACACTGTTTTCACATATGTACATGCATGAACATAAACACTAGCATTCACAAGTGCAAAGAGAAACAAACATCACAGCACACACATATAAAAGCCATCCCAAATTACCCAAAAACAAAACAAAAATTAACAAATAACTAAAATAAACTAAATACAAAATACCAAGTTGTCTTCTCAAAAGTTAATACCGACAATTTGATAATATAATAATGTGTTATGTAAGAATGAAAGCAATTGCATTTCTACAACACACTTAAGAAACTTTGGAAAGTATAACCATGACTAAAAACACTTCCTTTTCCTCTACATAGCTTCCTCCCCTCAAACGCATAGCACTGGGTGCCTCCAAATAAAAACTGGAGAGAGCATACATCAGCAGCTTGACAACATATCTGAAAGTTCTGGAACAAAAGGAAGCAGATGTACACAAGAGGAATAGATAAAACAACTAAATAGTTCCAAAACAACCAAGTTGTCATTAGAAGTCTCCCAATCAAGAAAAGCCCAGGGCCAGTAGTTTTAGTGCAGAATTCTGTCAGACCTTCAAAGAAGATCTAATACCAACACTCTTTAAACTATTCCATAAAATAAAAACAGATGAAACACTTCCAATTTTTTTCTATGAAGCCACATTTACAGTGATACTGAAACCACAGAAAGACCCATCAAAGGAAAAAAATTGTAGAGCAATTTCCCAAATGTAATCCACTAACTAAACAAAATAAAACAAACACATGATAAACTCATTAGATGTTGAAAAAGCCTTTGACAAAACACTTATTTATATTAAAAGTATTGGAGAGATCAGGAATTTAAGGTGTATATCTAAATGTAATAATATACACAGCAATAGCCAACATACAACTAAATGGAGAGAAATTCAAAGCAATCTTATTAAAATCAGAAATAAGACAAGGCTGCACAATCTTCCCCTACCTGTTCAATATAATACCTGAAGTTCTAGCAAAAGCAATTAGAAAACAAGAAGGGATCAAAGGAATACAAAGCAAGTGATGGGAAGTCAAGATATCACTATTTGTAGATTATATGATAATTTACATAAGTGACCTCAAACATTCTACCAGAGAACTCTGAAAGATAATAAACAACTTCATCAAAGTTGCTTTATATTAAAATAAACAAATCAATAGCCATACTCTACTCAAAGGATATAGGAAACGAGAAAGAAATTAGAGAAACAACAGCTATCACAATAGTCACAAATGACATAAAATATCTTAATGTGACTCTAACCAAGCAAGTGAAAGATATGCATAAGAAGAACTCCAAGTCTGTGCACAAAGAATTTGAAGAAGATCTCAGAATATGGAAAGATCTTACATGTTCATGGATTGACAGTATTAATATAGTGAAAATGGGCATCTTGCTAAAAGCATTCTACAGACTCAACATAATTCCCATCAAAATTTCAACTCATTTCTTCATATAATTAGAAAGAGCAAATTGCAAATTTAATTGGAAGAAAAAAAATCAGGAGAATGGCAATTATTCTCAACAATAGAAGAACTTCTGGGAAAATCACTGTCCCTATCCTCAAGCTGTACTACAGAGCAATGATGATAAAAAGTGCATGGTATTGGTACAGAGACAAGCATATAGATCAATGGAATAAAATTAAAGACCCAGAAATGAACCCACACACCCATGCTAAAACCATCCTGTGATAAAAAAAAAGCATATTCACAAATGGTGCTGATTCAACTGGTGGTCAGAATGCAGAAGAACAAAAATTAATCTATTTTTTTTCTTTTTTTGTACAAAGCTTAAGTGCAAGTGTATAAAGACTGCCACATAAAACCAGATACACTAAAAATAATATAAGAGAATGGGGAGAAGAGCCTCTAACACATGGGTACTGGGGAAATTTTCTGAACAGAGCACCAGTGGCTTATGCTTTAAGATGAACAATAGACAAACAGGACCTTATAAAATTTCAAAGCTTCTGTAAGACAAAGAATATTGTCATTAGGATAGACTGGCCACCAACAGATTTAGGAAAGATCTATACTAATCCTACATCTCATAGATGGCAAAAATCCAACATATAAAAAGAACTTGAAAAATTAGACTCCAGAGTATCAAATGACACTAATAAAATGAGGTGTATAGCTAAATTAAGAATTCCCAACTGAGAAATATCAGGTGAGAAGCATCTAAAGAAATTTTCAATTTTCTTTTTTTTTATTGAAGAACTTTATTTTAAAAAAGATAAATGTACACATTTTAAGCATTTTTGCATAAAAGTTTATGAATACA
Organism: Micromys minutus; assembly: GCF_963924665.1. Lineage (NCBI taxonomy): Eukaryota > Metazoa > Chordata > Mammalia > Rodentia > Muridae > Micromys > Micromys minutus. The sequence goes on from NC_137977.1 coordinate 15,153,925, forward strand.
TTTTTGTCATTGCTTGGGTTTTTTTTTTATAAGGATTGATAGTGTGCATTAAGATCTTACTAGTTACAATGAGCATTAAGTACATGTAAAACAGAATGTAACCTGGAATTAGTCAAGGTTTTCTTGGTGTGTAAGATGTAAACATAATAGTTTTTCTTTTCTTTTTTTTTTTTTTTTTCTTGAACTTCACACAGTCTGTGAGTAGTTTCTGGGATGTTCAGAGCTTTCTGGGGTAAGTATCCAATTATCAGTGACTGCATATTATGTCTGTTCTTTTGTTACTGGGTTATCTCTCTCAGGATGCTATTCTCCAGATGCATCCATTTTCTTAAGATATTTTATAATCATCAGGTAAAAGCAAATCAAAGCAACCCTGAGATCCCACCTCATGTTATTTATAATGGCTTGGATCAAAAACTCAGGGACAGCAGATGCTGACCATGATGTAGATAAAGAAGAGCACTCCTCCATTGTTGGTGTGGTTGTAAACTATTACAACCAATCTGAAATCAGTCTGCTGCTTCCTCAGAAATCTGGACATAGTGCTACCTGAGGACCCAGCAATTTCCCTCTTGGGAACATAACCAAAATATGCTTCAATACATAACAAGGGCATATGCTGCTCTATGTTCATAGAAGCCTTATTTATAATAGCCAGAAACTGGAAAGAACTCAGATGTCCTTCAAGGGGAATGTCACAGAAATTTTGGTAAACTTACACAACAGAGTTCTACTCAACTATTAAAAACAACGACTTAATGAAATTATTATGCCAATGGATGAAACTAGAAAATATCATCGTGAGTGAGGTAACCCAGTCACAAAAAACACACATGGAATGTACACACTGATAAGTGGATATTAGCTTAAAAGCTCAGAATAACCAAGACACACTTTATTCACAGACCATATGAAGCTCATGAAGAAGGAAGACAAAGTGGGAATGCTTCATTCCTTACAAAGGGAACAAAATACTCACCAGAGGAAATAAGCAAAGTGTGGAGCAGAGACTGAAGAAAAGGCCATTTGGATACTGTTCACCTAGTACTTCTTCCCATATACAGTCACCAAGCCTAGACGCTAGTGCTGATGCCAGGAAGTTTATGCTGACAGGATCCTGGCAAAGCTGTCTCCAGATATGGTTTTCCCAGAGCCTTACAAATACAGTGGAGGCTGCTTGAAGCCAACCATTGGACTAATAATGGGTCCCCAAAGAAGGAGTTAGAGAAAGGAATGAAAGAGATGAAGATATTTGCAAAGCCATAGTAAGAACAACAATATCAACCAACCAGATCCCCAAGAACTGCAAAAGAATAAAACACAAACCAAAGAGTACACATGGAGTGACCCATGACTACAGCCACATATGTACCAGAGGATGGTCTTGTTAGGCATCAGTGGGAGGAGTGATCCTTGGTTTCATAAAGGCTCAATTTCCCAGTGTAGGGGAGTGCCAGTGTGAGGAGGCAAGAGAGAGTGGGTAGCTAAGTGGGGAAACACCTTCATAGAAGCAGAGGGAAGGGAACTGTATATGGGTTTTCTGGAGGGGAAACCAGAAAAGGGGATGATATTTGAAGTTGTAAATGCAGAAAACATCCAAAAATGAAAAGATAATAAGCACATAATATTAAAAGAAAAAAAAACCTGTCAGTTGGCACAAACACAAAAGAAAAATTCCATTTAACTTCTAATATCTTTTGCAAATTATCAATTATAATCTAGCTATTTCATTGATACTCATGCTAATTAAATATGATTAGAAAATATCTTTGATTTCTATTTCATTTTGAAACCTTTGAAGGATGCATGAGAAATGTCTAAGTAATTAACAATAATTAGTGCCTTTTCAGAGAACTCAACTTTAGTTTCTACAAAATAGTACAGGATATAACTTCATATAATTTCATTTCTGTGTGATTGAGCACTCATACTTGGCCACAGCAGGCAACTGCGTGCACATATACTGCAACCCTGAAACACACAGAGACACAATTAAAAATTAAAACAAATCTCTAGAACTTACAGAAATCTCTTCTATAATAGAGTGTTTGTGATATGTATATATATATATATATATATATATATATATATACACAAATATCTTATATATAAATATATGATACATATAACTATATATTTATGTATTCATAAACAAATGCATATATACATATATATATATATACACACTCATATGGTATATCTCATATACAATAGAGAAAAAAATCACACTATTGTCTCTGATTGAATATTCTACAAATGCCAATAACATCAATTCAATTTGCAACACTACTCAGGTCAGTTACATCCTTATTGTTTTTCTCCCTGATTGATCTAGCAATCACTAAGAAAGCTTTACAAGTCGGTATAATGTCTTTGAGTGCAAATTTATCTATTTTATCCTCTATTTCTTTCAGGTTTTGCCTATTGTATTTTGAGATTCCACTAGAACTGGTAACTAATTACTGTACTTAATTTTTTTGGGAAAAATGAACAATCATAGCAAGTAATAATCCTTTTGACTATATCAATATGCTGTAATTATTTCCACTCTATTTTTAACCTGCTGAACATTATCATTAAATTACACTCTGTTTACAGAATATTTAGGTCAATTTTCTTCTTTTTCTGCAGTTATTTTCCTATGAAACACAGATTTCAAAAGATCATGAAGTTAGGTTACAATCTAGACTCCTTTTGCTTTATTGTCTTTGCTTTTGCTTCACCTCTTCATTTATTTCTTCATCACTATCTCTTCCTTAGTCATAGTTCAGCATTCTGCATGAAACCATTTATATCTTCAGCATAGGAGTTACACTTCTAAAAAAATAATCCAATGTTATAGTGGTTCACAGGTTTGACAGTATAAATTTAAAAACACTAATTCCAACTATAAGTATCATGTACTGCAGTATAAATATATTTTAATTGTCATTCTCTCTTATTATGATAGAGTCATTTGTTTCTCTAGTCAGTATACTACAATTATCTAATACATTGTTTTTTTAACTTTATATTAAAAAACAAAGATAAAAGAAAAAAATTAAACATTTTGCATAAATCTATACAAATACATTTTTGTCAGTGCTTGACTTTTTTTTCAATTTTTTAAGGTTTGATACTGCATTAAGGTCTTACTAGTCTCAATGAGCAAAAAGTACATGTAGAACAGGAGGTAACCCGGCTGGAGAGATGGCTCAGCCATTAAAGGGTAGGCTCACAACCAAAAATACATTGTTACTATTAAATTAAAGTTCTGTTTGTCCTTGACTTGAATAAAGTTAAGGAAATGTAGTTGATGTTTTATAAAACTGATTATGGTTATGTACATTGATTGCAATCTAAGGAGGAATCTTTATTTTTCCTAGAAACTGTACTTTTAGTTTTGTATCAAGTGGTGATCCCATAGTGCTCCAATGCACAATCCCAAGCCCATAATCATATAGAAGGCCCTATTTAGTGTCAGGGGACCACAAACCAAGCCAAACCAAACATATGAAAGTGGGAAGCGAATGTATGGAGCGAGTATAAGCTGTAATTAGAATACAATTTTAATTTTTTGTGTATTTGAGAGTTTACTTCCATGTATGTATACACACCCTGTTCATTCAGTGCACATGGCAGCTAGAGAAGCTTTCAGATCACCAGGAAGTGCAGTCAGATAAAGTTGGGAACCACCATGAGTTTTTTGAGCACAGACACTAGCTGTTCTACAAGAACAGTGGCCTTTACCAGTGGAACTACCATCTGCTCCTAGAATACACTGTATAAATGTGTGAAAATGTCACAATGCAACTTTTACGAATACAAAAGTATTTCTGCTGGGCTTCTATTTACAAGAGCTGCTAAGTGTTGTCACTGATTGTCTCTATGCAAGGAATTCTATGTGTAGTTTAAGACTTCAGGATGTAATACTGTCCTTAGGTTTTTCTAAATTTAGACATAATAAATCTAAAGGTGTGTGTGTGTGTATGTATATATGTATATATATGTATATGTGTGTGTAAGAGAGAGAAACAGAGTGAAGGGGAGAGAGAAAGGACAGACAGAGAAAGAGGGAGGGAAGGAAAGAGACTGAGATATAGAAATGGAGAAATTTTTCTGTCATACTCTTTTAAATATTTCTCAAAATTATTCTTTTTGTATACATTTTTCTCATTGTAATATTGCCTAAATTTTATAAGAATCCTTTGATACATGAGTACATGACATTTTTAATTCATTGTGGGATAATTCTAACACTTTAAACAGATATTCATCTATTTCTGATGTTTGCTATCTCTGCCTGGTTATTCAGTTTGGGGAGGCTTTGTAAGTTTATTTACTCATTTGCTTAAACACAGCCTCAATCAGTAATAGAACCTAAAGGTAAAAGCAGCATGAGGATTTCCATTATTCCGGATGGCAGTCAGCTGGACTTCATATTTAAAGTTGCTTTAGTTACTAGAAACTTCCTTTGGTGATTTTTCTTCCTCTTTCTGTTGCCTGCTGGGGATCCTTTTGTCTCTTTCTTAGAAGAGGCAGCATCTTAAATTTCTCAAAATGGCTTGTTTGTAGTTTTCAAAGGCTTCTTTTCATCACCCTTCCACCAGCTGTAGCATAGAGAGGTGGCTGAAGGGAGGTCGCTTAGCTTCTGAGAAGTAGCATAGCTATCCAGATGCCCTACCATGGGGTGAGGTGTTACAGTGCTTTAGTTCCCTCCTTCCTTTTCCTAGTCCTCACCCTGCCTACACTCTTCACAATAGAGTCCCCAGTCTACTTTGTGGAAACTTCCTTGCCTAGTATTCATGGCTTGCTTCTTTCTTATTTTACAATGGAATGAATGTAGCTAATGGGGTGGAAGTTTCTTTTTCTCCCATTTTTTTTTTTAAATTTTAATTTAGTTCAAAGGGAAGACCACAAATGAATTATCTAGAACTGTAACACATATTTATTTGGTTTTATTAATTTTACCAATCATTATCTGGATTCTATCTTAATATTTTTCTCCACCTATTCATTGATAGTGTTTTACTTACTAAGATTATAATAGAATGAAGTGTGTTAGACAAAACAGGAGCATCTATAACTTTCAAAGATTCAATTAAGAAGTATAATTGAGTTCCGGTGTAAGACTTAAGTTGTTTACAGATTATGCATTTTAAAACAAACCATGCTTATAATCTTTGATTGGTAGGTCAAAATACAACTAGCCTGCTTTAGTAGAAAATACTATTTATAAATGTTTGAAATAGAAACATAGGTTTAAGATGTATGAAAGAGCTGTACCATAACACACAAATCAATAAGCATAAGATTTAATCCCACTTGTCTCTTCACCAGCAGTTTTGCTTAAATGCAAAGTCTGTAATAACATATTTCTATTTATGTTGTTGGTGTCCACAGCATCTTGCAAAGAGTTTTATGATGCTGTGGTCCCATGTTTCATCTGTTGAGAGTAGATAGTCTCTTGCTCACTTTTATAAATTTATTTTGTTTGTGATTATACCATTGAACCATTTCTTTCTTCCTTTTCCTCCTTCCAAACCCTCCTATCTACACCTCCTTGCTTTCTTTTAAATCCATGATGCTTTGTCACTGTGCTTTCTTATGCACATACATATATTTTAATGGAAGACAAACTCTTTAGAGGGACAAATGGGGTTCATGAGATAAGTATGGAACTGGAAACAGATGGCAAGTGTCCTATTGGGATAATGTGTTTAATGTAATATATAATACATTATATATTATATATTATATAAAAAGTATTATATATGCAAAAGGGAAGAATTTGGAGAAATCAATTTGTCTTGTGTTAAGCATTTGGTAATGACTAATTATGAATATTTGTCATAATTTTTGAGAATTATAGAAATGATACAAGAGATATGGTGGATTCCTGAGAAATAAGCTTCATCCAAAATAGAAACAGCTTTTATGCATATTTTGTGTTTGTGTGCTTATGTAGGGAGCTGTATTGGATTTGGAGACAAAGGGCTGCACCCTAAGATGGCTCTGGCTTCTACCCTCTCTAACTAGTAAACACCCTAAGAGCACATGCACCTATATCATGCTACATTACTGACCAATTATAATGATACACCTCAGCTGGTGGACAGCAGGGAGGATGAAAGGAGAGAGCCTCCCGGGGCACGGGGCTCCCCCTCCACAAAAGCATCAAGAAAGGAGTCCTGAATAAACCGCTGAGAGAAGAATCTGGCCGTGTTGCGTCTTTTCCTTGAGTGACGAGGTTGGACATGACATGCTCACATGTGCAAGAATGCTTGTTTATATGCGTATGCATGTGGACATATGTGTGGGGTGTGAATGAATGTGCTTCTGCTATTTATATATGTTTGCACATGTGTGTGGGCACAGGAGTGTTTGTATACACACTAATACACATGTGTTTTTGTGCATGTATTCATGCATATGTATATGTGAACAAGCATTATAGTATGAGTGTATATAAACATGTGTTTTTATATATGTATATGTGTCCACATATGTGGGTACTTATAGAAACACATTTTTCCTATTCATATTTTTCTGGAGAAAACCATCAGTGATCATGTGCTGTTACCAGTGTCATTATAATTTATTTTGATTTATTATTAGAGTGTGTAGTGAATGACATGTCCAAGATATGTGGACTGAGCACCATCACTGCTTCCTGAATGAGATAAATGAACAGCAAACCCAAAGCCATATGTCCCATGGTTCATCAAAGTGTCTGATTCATGTACAAGTCATTCCCATGTAGTGGATAAAGTTTCTACTTATAAAATCTGAAATAAAAATAAACTTGTTTTGAACTTAGGAGACAGAAGACCAGGATAGGATACTTAGATTAAGAGGGTTCTTCAGAAAATAGCTGAAGAACATTTCATTCCTCCAAACAGTGGGAGAGAAATTCTATCCCATAGAAGCTTATCAAGACATTATTCCTTTTGTCAAGTAAACCAAGGATGAATATTTCAAACCTGAGTAAATGTGGCTTTTTTTTTAAATTGGGTCTCATAAAAGAAGTAGATTTTAGTCTAATATATGCAATAAAAAACTCTAGCAGTACTTTCAGGGTGTCTACATTAGTCATTCAAATGCTTAGAAATTATACAGGTAGCTATGCAGTATGACATGTAATTACTTTGCGCAAGAAACTTTTTGGATAATGTAATTTGATGAACATCATGGTCAAATGTATATAGAGATGTATAGAATAAAAAATAGGACAGTCTGATTTCTATTTGACTCTCATACTAATCACATTTCCAGCATATTTCCATGAATTACCGAAAAATAAATTGGCAAACAAGATACACTCTAGACATGGTTTGAAAGGTTTCATTAGCTGGAATATCAAACAAAGAGGAAAGAGAACCTGTAAAGACCATAACCAGAGGTTAGGCATGGATTCCAGTTGACGGAAGGAGCCACCTATCCTTCACAAAATTTCAACCCAGAATTGCTCATGTGTAAAGGAAATCCAAAGACAAAGAGTAAAGTAGAAATTGAAGAAAAAGCCATCCAGAGACTGTCCTACCTGGGGATCTATCCTATATGCAGCCACCAAACCCAGACACTTGGTGATGCCAAGAAATGCTTTCTGACCAGAATCTGATATGGATGGCTCCTGAGAGGCTCTGAGAGAGCCTTATGGATAAAGGTCTAGATGCTTGCTGCCAACTATTGAATTGATCACAGAGACCCCAGTGGAGTAGTTAGGGGAAGGACTAAAGGAGCTGAAGGGGTTGGCAACTCCATAATAAAAATGACAATATCAACCAACCAGACACTTGCAGAGCTCCCAGGGACTAAACCACCAACCAAAGAATACACTTGGGAAGACCCATGGCTCCAGTAACATACATAGGAGAGGATGGCCTTGTCTGGCATGAATTAGAGGGGAAGACCTTAGTCCTATAAAGGCTTGATGCCCCAGAGTAGAGGAATATTAGGACTGTCAGTGGGTGAACAGGGAGCCCCCTCGTGGAGACGAGGAAAAGGGGTGCAATGGAGTTTTTCTTAGAGGGAAAACCGGAAAGGAGGATAACATATAAAATATAAATAAACAAAATAACCAACTATTTCCTTAAAAAGAAATGTTTTAAGCACAATTTCTCGAAATTATGATTTTTACAAAAACAGCGGAGTACAATAAACTATTTTTTCAGCAGATTTTGTTTCAAAGATTCAGGCAAAATGGCATTACAATGAGTACCTCCAGATTAATGTTGCTGCTTTCTGGACTTAAAAGAAAAGTGTCATCCTTCTAAGTCTCTCAGTAGCATTTCTCAGGGTTATGTGAGATTAATATATAAAACATCAGCTTCTGCTGCAAATATTTGTTTATAAATAGGTTGAGCTATTTTTATCCTCTATACAACTTGGGGAAGAGACCCCACTTCCTGTTACACTGTGTTGTTGGGCATAAGGTGTCTGCATCTCATTTTAGCTGTTGCTTTCCAAAAGGAGATTTGAGAAGATAAATTAGAATATCTATAGTGCCCAGAAAGCTTTTTGTTCATCAATACTTAATACTTATATGTAACTCATATGATTAACAAGTATTAATATTTAAATACTCCATTAATTTACAGGTACTTAAGTGAAGAACTACCTTTCCACTAAAAAAGGTAAATGAAAGTTTCTTCTGTATGCCCAAGCTCAAAGAATACTGCTGATTTATCCTGTTTCACAATGGGTGGAAGTATAGATTGTTTTGTTTATTTAAATAAACCATTTCCAAAAACAGTCAAATTTTCTTTTATATTTTGAATTTTGCTTGTTCTTATGATGTATATAAAAGGTGAATGAAAATGGGTATCTGTAGGAAGGAGGGCCAGCAAGAACAGATTATATCAAGAGTTGGTGATGTTTGAAAATAGTGTGAAAATGTATAGTTATTGTATACACTGTTACAATGCCATGCTGAAAACCAGTGTTAGCAGGACAAGTGTATACAAGTTTAAATGAGATATTTTATTTTGGAATTCATCTCAAGATTAACATGCGTAAGCTTCTATCCATAACAATTCAAAAATGGTAAATAAAATGAAAAGGAAATGATTCAAAGATAAAATGTGCTTTGCTATGTGACCTGCTGCTATTGTCCTAATACTGGTTTTAAATTATTTTTGCTGCATTGCTTTTCCTCTGTGAGATTATGTGTCAAAGATTGAGTACATATGTTGGAATCTAAGGTTAATGGTAATGTTTTTATATGGGTTGTGTAGTCTAGAGGAGCCACACTCCTCCCAACCCCAGCATATTCTAATGACTACGTTGACACCAAGAGGGATCCTTTATCTAGTCATAAGATAGTTGAGGATTTTTTGTTGATTAGGGTTTTCTTGGACTTCTGCTAATTATTTTGTGAGATATAAGATCAGTTTGTATGAGAGCTGCAGATGGCAAGTCATAAAAGCATATTCAGTCATTTCATCTACAGACACCTTGACTCTGCCCTTGCCTCTACATGGAGCAGCCAAAACTGGTTAAGGTTTTTGGGAACCTTACAGAGGGATGGTTAATATAGTTTTAATATATATGCAAAGTACATAAAATTAATCCTGGATGGTAATTAATACTTTAAGTGTTAATTCTCAATATTCTGCTCTAGTTTCATAGAGGAATACGAATAAACATATGAAACTATTGTCAAGCAGAGGTTCAGATATAATCAAATTAATTTCTGGACGTTAATGAAAAAAAATAATTTTTCTTCTATTGGCTTCTTTACAGTATGCTGTGTTCCTTGTTGTTTTCTTTATTTAGAAGAACATTTTTATTTCTTTTCTATTTTACCTAGTTAGCTATTCTCTTTATCTAATACATAATTTGAATTTAACCCCTAAAATTGTTTGCATGTGTTGCACATATCTTTTGAGTTACTATGTTCCCTTAATTATAGTCCCTAGGTATTTTATAGAAACATTTCTATAGACATGTATGTTTTCTTGTATATGTATCCCTCTTACACTGCAAGTGTCTGTGTTATCAGCACTATGAATTGTTTTCATTCTCTTGAATGTTTACCACAGTAATATATGTTCAAAATGTGTTTAAATAAATTACATGCAATAAATAAACGATACATTATTTTTATCTATTTTGAAGTAAAAGAAAGAGAAAATAGGATGAAAAGTTATTTTAATATGAGAGTTAATTTAAAAGTGAACAATAATGCAGCAGTAATTCTTAGCATATAATCAGCTATAGAATACCAATGTTTAGGATCTTAACATAGGATGTTAATAGCCTTTAATATAGGTATGCCAAGTAAACATCAACTTTTTACAGACTACTAAATAATATTTATGAAGCAACAATATGTCAATGAGAAAATGAAGCAAACCATGTATTCCAAAACTTTTCCACCAATTTGCATATTGTAGATGAAGTAAGGCAATAAATAAATGAGTATCAATAGATTTTGGGAAATATGTAAAAACCCATGCCTTGTTCTTTAGTAAAATACACTACTTCCAGTTTTCTGATGGTTGCCCCCTAAATGTTTCTACATAAAATCTTGGGTTCACGATGGAGATATTTGTATGTTCTAGAAATTTTGGTGGAACAGTGACATGATGTATATATTCAGGAATATGACTTTGTAAATAATAGTCACACTTGATGCTAGTACATATCCTGCCACTTATAAGCATCATTCGTATCTTTAAACAGAGATCCAGAGCAATGAATATCCTTACTTTCAAACTTGAACTTTAGTAGTTAAGAGATCTATCAGATTCTTTCCTTTCAACCTCATTTGTCACTCTGGCAATATGAAGTTAACTAATAGATGCAGTCAAAGGAAGCAGATGGGTACACTGCCTCATACTCGTTTCATATACCTTCATATAACCTTGCATTTTTCTGCATTCTGTAGCCATATTGTGCTTAATACTACACCCGTTCACATAAACAGGAAGTGTTCAGTCGAAAACTATCTTCCATTGCTTCACAGACAAAAAACACATGGGGTTGGTGAATTCCCTAATATGTTGATAGGACAAGCAGATTCCAGATCCCTTCTTTCTCAGATCTTTCTGGTTTTCTGTTTCAGGCATTCTTCTTATGAATGCATAAATGAATATCTGTTTGTGGGACCCCATGGGGAAGTAGAAACATTAACAATGCAGATCTCTACCAGAGTTCTAGTAATAGCTAAATTTACAAAGAATGTGCACATAGATAAGGGATCCTGGTAGACATTTACAAAAGTAAGTCACAAATATAAGTACAAACAAAGAATCAACTTTAAACACGGGGAACTTCTTTCTACAAGATGAAAACCAAGAAAGTTGTAGCAGAATCATTTCTAAAATACTTTACTGTTGTTCACTGTGTACATGACAAACCCTTAAGATTACAATAGTTAATTTGTGCCTTTTAATATGTTATTATCATATCTTGAAAGTCAATATTGATTAAATTGTTTAGTAGTTTTGCTTTAATGCTTTTCTTTCTAGGAATTTTTACATGGAAAATATATTTACTTGCAGGTGGATACAAATTTTAAAAGAAATGTTTGGTAAATGGTTGAACAATATTGATAGAAAGATGAAGGAGAATGCATGAAACACAGAGAGGAGGGAGCCTCAGGAAGCTTGATGGGTGCATAGTGTTATTTAGGGATTCAGGATTCTTTGGTTGTTGAGCTCCCTTACATTCATTCCTGAGACTCACATCTGTGCTGTGGTATTCTTTATAGGAATATGCAGGTATGTGTCCTTTGTCACTTCCTAGGATAACTGTCTAGATCTCTAAATCTTTTTGGTCCTTCTCTATTTTAATTTATAGCTATACGCACATTCTGTAGTTGATTTCTATAGGCATGGGCCAAATAATTGAGTACTTGGGATCTGGTAAAGGGAAAAGAAGAACATCCTTCCACTGATTCTTTAATTTAAAAAGTTATACCCATAAATAGCTTAGTCCATATCTTCTTCATAGGTGTGTTGGGAGAGAGACTGCTACACTGACAGAAAGTCAATACATGAAAAAATATTATTAATTATACTTCATTTAAATTCTAAACTTTATAAGATTCTAATGCAGGAAGATAAGAATGTAAAATAATAGAAAACAATTGTTCAGTAATATTAAACCTAATAAAATATCGTAAGTTTCTGAAGACTTTTGGCAACTTCATATAAGTTCAGAAGGACTTGCTCTCTTCTATTCAGTGCCCAGTGCATCCAATGTGTAAATGACTTATCAGGCAGGACTGAACTAAGCCAGGCGAGTCACAATTATCTAACCTGTCTGCTTGTTACTGCTTTATTGGAAGAAGACACAGAGGAAGCTGAGGCCTTCAAGCAGAAGTTAGAGGGGAGGTTGAGAGTGATATTTATCCTAGTAGCACAGAGCATACTGCAGGGGCACTGGAGGTTGGAGACAATTTAAACTGAGTGCAAGTCATAATTGGTCCATAAAATATAGTTTCATTCTTTTTTTTATTGAGACCTATTGGTCCAAATCTTATTACCTTGTCATTTTTTCCAGCTTCATAACTAAGAGTAAGTAGTGGTGGGCTGCTCTGTCCTACAAATTGAAGCCTCACTTTTTTTCTCTCCTCTTCCTTCTGTGTGTGTTTTTTTTTTTTTTTTTTTTTGAATTGTAATTTCATTTCTCAGTCACCAAGAAATATTAGATTTCAGTGTAGTTTAAAGTCTTAGTTTTGGAAGGCACATAGCCCATATACCAACATATAAGACTATGAAGCCTGCCTTAGTAATTCAAGAATCCTGTAAACCGCTCAAAACTCAGCTTTCTTACTATCTGGCAATCAGTACATGCAAAATGAATAAATGACAACATATCTCAATTAAATAAGAATGTTCTGGTTGCCATAGCAATAGATACCAGTTACCAAGATGGGTACTAGCTGTGCTTGTGTCTTCCCAGCTCCCTACAAACCCAGTTGCTAGGTGCACAAAGCAGGAATGGGGTTCTATGGATACACAGTCTGAGTGCCCAGGGAATAGAAGATTGCACATCCACT